>NC_073313.1:201723157-202043853 GCF_027595985.1 Sorex araneus
ATGGTTTTGTATATATTCTCTCTTTCCCTCTCTTTCTCTATACATACACCCCTCTTTCTATACATACGCATATATGTACATGAACTATCTAAATGGTAGATATTTTTGTATATCAATACATACAAATATAGAATTATAAGTTACAAGTGCATTATAGAATGTATTTATTTTATATTGCTAGGAATTCCCTAAACTACTAGATCATAAATAGTTTACCAGACAGAGCCCTAATACATCCTCAGGTGGAGTGTCCAGTATTAGAATCTTAGCACTGTAGCACTGTCGTCCTGTTGATCATCGATTTGCTCAAGTAGGCACCAGTAACGTCTCCATTGTGAGACTTGTTTTTATTGTTTTTGGCATATCAAATACGCCATAGGTAACTTGCCAGGCTCTGCTGTGCAGGCGGGATACTCTCGGTAGCTTGCCGGGATTTCTGAGAGGGACAGATGAATCGAACCCGGGTCGACTGCATGCAAGGCAAACACCCTACTCACTATGCTATCACTGTAGTCCTATAGAATCTTAAGAGACAGAATTCCCTTAATTAGTTTTCGGTATTTATTATATATGAAATAGATTCTCTTTGTTACAATATCTGAACTAGTTTCAAATTCCATTTTATTGGTATAATGCCATAATTGCTTAAAACATTAAGCAAGTCAATTCTGTTATAAAAGTGGTTCAGTTAAAATGTGGTAGAAAAGGTCATATATTCTTTTGACTGTGTTAATCTTATAGATTTCCAGTATTTTATTACAGAATCAAAGACTGTCAAAGCTTAAAAAAAATTAGACAAAGAGAGGACTCTGTTTCAAACCCTTTTTCTTTTACCAGTTGGTAAAAGTAAAGTACTGTTTGCTCCAAGTACTGCACAGTACAAGTAAAATTAGGTGTCTTAGATTCCAAAGCCTACTGTTATCCCAAATCGTCTGTATCTATACTTGCTTTTTATACTATCTGCTTGCTGCTAGTGGCAAGGCATTTAGTTCTCTCTGATTCAGCAATTACTATAACTGATAGTTTTTTACGATGAACAGGATTTCATTATTTCTCATTATGTTTTGTGTGAATTTTAGAGTCCGAAGTCTCACTCCCCATAATGAAAGAAATAATAACCAAAGAAATAAAAGTAATGATATACCTTTTTTATGGAAATAACAAATCCAACGATAGTCATCATGTTTCTACTTTTGGTTTTCAGTGTTATAAAAATCTCCATCTGCACAATACATGTAGAGCCCATTACAAGCTTTGTTGTAGATTAGACTTCACATTACATAGCAGAACACAGGCAATTTTTCATGATGCATGTGTTAGAGAAAACTATGGTTATATCTGTACTTTTTCTTGCATTTCAGAAAAATATGTTAGTCATTTTTGTTGTGTGTCACCTAAGTGTATATTCTCCAGGGCGGCTAGGGAAAGCCCACGCAACTCTCCCCCTCGCGCCTTGTTTCAGTTCACTTGGGCTGCTCCCCCACCCTGGGCGGCCCATACCATGGGGCGGATGAAGAAGGAAGCGAATGCCAACCTGGTTGATTGATGACCAGTTGCTGTTTATTCCATTATCCCCACACGCCTGTTCCAGTCTCATCGAGCCCCTCATTCTACTCTCACACTGCCCTTCATTTCTGTTTCCTCCTGTCTCTCCTGCTCATCTCTCTGTGCTCCTTCTCACAGCCGTGTATCTCATATCTCCCTCTGTCCCCCTTGCTAGTCTCTCTACCCTTCATCTTGCTGCCCTGGTCTCTCTCTCCTCTCTTCCCAACTGTCCAGCATTGGAGGTAGCACATCAACATATCAAAAGCCCTTCCTGATTGCCAGTCAGGCTCAAGGGTGGAAATACCACTTCTAAGGGTGCTTGTCCTCTCTTTAGTCTAATATCTTAACTAACACCTTAATTAACATCTTAATTCTACTTCTTAATATTAGTTATTTTGTATGGACACACTAAGAGATACATTGAGGTTTGTATGGTGACTCCCTCGGGACGTCTGGTCACAGACTCAGACTGCAGTGCTCTGGCCAGATTAATGATTCCTAACCCTAGCAGGGTCTAAATGTAGTTACTACTTTTCTGGATCATGACAGAATTTTCCATGACGATGCTCTTAACTTATAGTTAAGTATGATGGCACTTTTGCCGGGCCCATTTTGATGCCAGGGTAGCTCACAGCTTGCCCTGGGTTCATCCAGTCCCTCCTTGGGACTCTGCTTTTGTGGTGCTAGGAAGTAAGGGCAACTAAGATTTAGATCAAGAAAACAGATGCCCTGGAGGAGATGCAAATCAAAACAACCATGAGATTATCACCTCACACCACAGAGAATGTCACACATCCAAAAGAACAAAAGCAACCACTGTTGGAGAGAATGTGGGGAGAAGGGGACCCTTCTACACTGCTGGTGGGAATGCCGACTGGTCCAGCCCCTTTGGAAAACAATATGGACGCTTCTCAAAAAATTAGAAATTGAGCTTCCATTTGATCCAGCAATACCACTTCTGGGAATATATCCTGGAGAAGCAAAAAAGTATAGTCAAAATGACATCTGCACTTATATGTTCATCGCAAAACTGTTTACAATAGCCAGAATCTGGAAAAAACCCGAGTGCCCAAGAACAGATGACTGGTTAAAGAAACTTTGGTACATCTATACAATGCAATACTATGCAGCTGTTAGAAAAGATGAAGTCATGAACTTTGCATATAAGTGGGTCAACATGGAAAGTATCATGCTAAGTGAAATGAGCCAGAAAGAGAGGGACAGACATAGAAAGATTGCACTCATCTGTGCAATATAGAACAAGAGAGTAGGAGAATAATACCCAAGAATCGTAGTATATAATACCAGGAGGTTGGCTCCATAGCTTGGAAGCTGGCCTCACACACTGGGAGGAAGTCATCCCAGATAGAGAGGGGAACACCAAATAATATGTGATTGGAGATTCTGCGTGGGAAGGGAGATGCGTGCTGAAAATAGACTAGAGACTGAACAGGATGACCACTCAATACCCCTATTTCAAACCACAACACCCAAAAGGAAAGAGAGATATCAAATTGAAATGCCCCGACACAGAGGTGGGGTGGGGTGGGGGGATGGGACTGGGGGGGTGGGAGGGATACTGGATTCATTGGTGGTGGAGAATGGACACTGGTGGAGGGATGGGCTCTTAAACATTGCATGAAGGAAAAACAAGCACGAAAATGTGTGAATCTGTAACTGTACCCTCACTGTGACTCATTAATTGAAAAATAAATAAATTAAAAAAAAACCAGATGACCTGGAGATAATATTATCTGGAGTCAGTTAACTGCCATGTAACAAAGTTGCAAGTAAACACAGAGGAATAAGAGCACTGTGATGGGAGTAACCTAGTAAACCTAAGCTCCCTGTGGCAAGGCGGAAAGGACAAACCAATGTTATCCTACCTCTAAGTTTGTGTTCGAGTCAGAAGAACATTTTGTTTTGTATTTATGCATTCCTCCCCACACACACACTTTGACAAGTTGTTTCTCTGAAAAGTTAGTTGCATCTAGAGATTAAACACTTGGTTGTTGATCATTAAAGATGTTAAAGAGAAAAGTAATCAAAAATGAAAGTTTTTTTCATTTCATATATATGTAGCAGATATATGCCTCCATATGATTCATGCTTTTGTAAGCATTTGATGATATATGTCACCAACCTATTTTCTGCAAATATTATCAAGAGTGAAATAATCTTCCAAGCTAATGTAGAATTCACCAGAACCTTAAGAAATCGTCAAGTAGTAGCACTACAGAATCATTACTTACCCCTTCTTTAACTCCAAGATCATTATCATCATGTTGAGTCAGGCCAGACACATAAAGTACTACTTAAATTCTTTTGTAGCTTTTCCCATTGTTTACCCACTCTTTTTGGTAACAACATTATTAAGATGCAATTTAAAAACCGCATAATTCACCCTTCTCAGGGCTACAGTTCAGTGATTTATAATATTTGCACAAATTGTACAATCATCAATAAATCAATGTTGTCCATATTTATCACCTCAAAAATATTTTTATTACCTCAAAAATAAGTCTTTTCCCTCCACTATTCCATTTCCAACCCTAAGCAACCAACAATCTTTCACATTTATCTTTATGTGCCTATTCTGAACATTTCTTATGATTAGAATCAAATGATATATACCATATTTTTGACTGATTTTAAATTAACATTATTTTCAAAGGTTATAGCATATACACCAGTGTTCATTGTTCTTCATAGCTGAATAAGATTGTTATGTGACAATGCCATATTTTGTTTATCCAATTTATTGCTTATCCATTCAAACATTCTTATCTTTAGTCTATTGTAAATAATGCTGCTATAAATGTGCATGAACAAATTTCTTATGAATTTATGCTTTCATAAATTCACACATATGCACACCTGGTATTGGAATAGCTGGATTCTTAGAACACTTTTTATTGTTTTGTTTTAGAGCTACACCTGGTAGTACTCAGGTATCACTCTGGCAGTGCTTGGAGTACCATATATGGTGCTGAAAATTAAACAAATTTTGGCATTAAGCAAGGAAAGAGCCTTAACCCCTGTAACTTCTCTCCAATTCCCACTTTCTTCCTAAGGAAATTATTTTTAAATATAACTAGATTTATTAGTGTCAAATACTGTTGTTGTTTTGACCTCGACTAAGTACAATTAAATTCTTATTTTATAACTGACTCACATCTTGATGAAAATTATATTAATTGCTCATTAAACAAGTTTAGTTTCTTAAATAGTTATTCATTCATTTAACCTGATACTTAACCTAAAACTGCTTAGATATCTCCTAATATTTTTAGATACCACATAAACCAAGTTTTCTGATAGCTTTGAAAATTTTACATTTAATTACTACTTTCTGTGTGCAGGTACTATATTAAGTTTTCTACATGCATTTTTCTAATTTTAAAATAATCACATTTGGTAAATATTTTTACCCTAATATTACAGGTGATTTATCAAAGACATCTACTTAATCAAGTGGTAAAAGCAGATTATAATCAAAAGGAATCCATTTCAATGAGAAGAACCCAAATTGTAAATAAAAGAATTTACTCCTTGACAAATAAAGTCAATGTAATATAAATAAATAAGAGAATTTTTTGGTAATTTATGTAATTGTTTCTTTATTTAAAAATAATTTTTACTTAAACTGAAACCCAGCTAGCAATAAAGATGTAAGTCTCAAATATATAGTTGGATACTTAAGATTGTACATTGTCTAAATATTATGAAATCATGATCATAGCTAAAAAGTACATTTTTTTATCAATGGCCTTAACAGAATTACTTAATAGAAATTTCAAACATGGGTGCATAGGCCTCCACTCATAATTTTAATAACACTGACATAGAATATCTGGAAGCAATCTTGAATCCATATTGATCAGAGAGTTACTTCTCTTTTTAGAAAAATAACTAGGAAGTTTGAAAATTCTTTCCATCTTAGAATACCATGCAGTAGTGGAGTAAAAGATAGCAAGCATTTTTTTTTAATAGCAGTGTTCAGAAGCTGCAGCTAGAATTTTCAGAGTAAAATGTGTTCCTAGGCAGTAGTATATACAGAGAGAGAGAGAACCTCAGTGCCACCGAAGATGGATTTTTCTAGACTAATCAATGAAAAATTATGTGCAATTTTTAAGGCATATTAAAGGGTCAAAAAGGGTTAAAACCATGTTAAAGATATGACTATTGGTCAAACAGCTACAGAGTTGAAAAAAGAATTGCATTATTAAAGGTCTTGAATGAAGAAATAATCTATTTAGAATAATGTGAGCTCATAATATACAGAAAGTAGATCAATGATCAAAGAGAAAGATATAGTCCAATGCTAGCGTTAATGAAGGAAGATTACTATTAGGTTCAGTCCTTTATAAACCTCCATAATTTCTAGAGTCAATTGAATATGTTAATTTTATTGTATGCATGCTTTTTTTTGGGGGGGATCACACCTGGCGATGCACAGGGGTTACTCCTGGCTCTGCACTCAAAAATCACTCCTGGAGGTAGAGGGGACCATATGGGATGCTGGGAATTGAATCCGGGTTGGCCGAGTGCAAGGCAAACGCCCTACCCGCTGTGCTATCACTCCAGCCCCCTCATATGCATGTTTATGTAGTTTGTTGTACCCACAAATAATTGTAGTTCTTCATTATAAGTTAAATCCATAATAATCATATGTAAATGGAATATTCCTAAACATAATAAATCTGATGAGAATTCCGTCAGACAGCTTGTTTCTTTGCAGTTTCTTATGTTAGTGATCTAAATATTTCTACCCACATTAATGACAAGTTATTAGAGCTGCATTTTTTTTGCATTCTTAGTCAAATCCATAATAAACAGCCCGTGTTTTTCTGTGATATTTACTTCTGTGTCGTTCTAGACCTCAGCTTGAATACTTGGCATTTGAAATACCTTCACTAGAAAATGTGCAGTTATGAAATGCAAACGGCAGCCACCATGTAGATTGAGGCCAAAAAAAAATACATAGTTGAGGAATAAACATGTAACAGATTTCTTCAAACTGAAGTCTTTTAAAGAAAAAAAATGTTTTCAAATTCACCTCGAATAAAACTACTGCAGTTTTGAAGAATTTAAAATTTCTATGACTGGAGTTATTTCAATTAAAATAAGACAATGAGAAATTCTCAATAGGAAAATGCTAAAGAAGAAATAATTAAAATAATTACTATGTTTAAGAGAAAATTTCCTAAACTGAATGTATTGTTCATGCTAAAAGTCTTAAATTATTATAATCTACAGCAATCATTTTCTTCAGTTTGCAAAAACACAATAAGTACTCTGTTCCCAAATTAGTTGTGGCCTCTTTGGTAAAGGAAAGGTTTAGTTCCCCCAAACAGGGCAACTTTAATGTACTGATGTCAAGCATGCCATGATAATTGCTCAACCGCCCTCACATTATTATATTTGATTACACTCCCATCAAAGATGGCAAGAATTATGTCCTTTAGAAGTAGTAACTTTTAGAGTAATCAGAAACTTGGTTATATATATATATATATGTATGTAAAGTAAAGTTTGATTGGTTACTAAATATGCTACTTTGTATTTTGATACTATCACCTTTTCTAGGAAATTTGCCCAGGTTCACATAACTGTTTTGTTTTGTATGTTACTATAATTTTCATTCATTTTTGTGCTGGGCAAAGAAGACATATATATGCCTGTAAGGAATAAAGTGCCATATCTGAGATCACAGAAAACTTAATAGGGACTCAGGGGAGGGCAAGAAAAGTCAAGGATGGAGATCTAAAAGTAGTGTCAATTAGAGGTGATCAAACTAGGAAGACTAGTAGTCCAAGGTCAAGTTTGAGATTGGGTCAGAGAATACAGGGAGAAGGTCAAAAAGTGCTCTAAGGACAATGCATGAAGTCTGTAAAATTAGGAAAAGGAATCTAACTTAGTGCTAACTTAGTGCTAAGTTTATACCCACGGCGACAATTTGGGTGAGTAACTGGGATATAAACTGGATACATTCATAGACCAATAAGAGTGAATAAATCTTTAAGACATGTCCCTGTGGCTTGGTTGTGATGGCTGATTTTAGAACAAACATATTTCTGTTTGTGACTTCATATATGTGTGAACAGAACTCACAGATCTGTTCACACATATATGATGATCTAATAAAAGAATATGCATTACAGTGGAGTTTATGAAGAAAGCAATAGTGCTAAATTTGGAAAAAATTATGTTTCCTTCCTTCCTTTTTTTAAAAAAAATTCCCTTTGTCATCTAGTGACAATATTGCCTAAAGTATTCTTAGTAGAGCAATGAAAGAAAAACTAAAGTATGTTCATTTTCTTCATTACTGAAAAATTATAATAAGTTCTCCATTTCTTGAACATTAGTTTTTGGCAATTAAGGTTATGTGATAAATTATCAAAATCTTTTATATCTAATGGCTTATGTAATAATCTCATCGAAGTCCATGATTACATGCAGTTTGGCAGTTGCTTTCCATGTGATGTTGACTAAGGCTACAGTTTTCTGGAGTTTTTTAGCCTGAGTGTCCTTAATAGCTCGCTCACATGGTTGATGTTTGATAATGATAGTTGAGAGCTCAGATGGGGTCTGCAACCAAGTGTCTTGGGTCTTCTTCACATGAATTTCTGAGTTTAGCTTCTCATGGCCTGGTGGATAAATTCAAAGAAGTATTCCCAGAAGGAGAGTAAAGGCTGCATATTTCTATAATCCAGCTGTGGAGTTTATGCAGCAACATTGCTTTACCATTCTTTTGGTGAATAGCAAGTCTCAGGATAGGTCCAGATAAAGAAATAGACCCCAGTGTTGGATTTTGAATTAGCAGTCATCTTTCCTTTACTATAACTATGTTGTATTTTCTTATGAGTACTTCACATTGTGTCTTATAGAAATTTCAGGACCAAGGAGCAGGTTAAAATACATTATTTTCTCTTGTGAATTAAGAAATTTGGTGCTCAAAGATAGTTAGGAAATTTATACATATGATGGAATTTGGATCCAAGACTATCTCAATAGCACCAGTAGAAGAAGGATATAAGAATGACAACTATTTCTGCATTTATTAGTACATTGAGTGACACTATTAGTGGATCCCTACAGTTGGGTCCCTTCCCCCATTTCTTTTGTCTTAATTTTAAGATTATTTTAAGGTTATAAAACTTATCTAATTGCCAAAAAAATGTATGTTACACATTTTTAGACTGTACTTATTTGACTCTCTTTTTTCCAATTAAAAAGTTTTGTTAATTATTCCGAACTTTTATAATTCTAGAGATTATGAAAAATCATATGCCTCTGGATTTTCCAGCATTATCCAGTTCTGGACTGGTTAAAGTTACTTACTTAATAGATATCTGTGAGAAATGTGCTTATATGATGAAAGTAAATATTATTACAACTACGTGCAATCCAAGCAAATTGTACTGTACAAGTTGCACTGCAGATGTATATGTGCCTAACACTTCAAGCCCATAAAACTTATTACATTAAATTCATTCCTTCAGTTTTCTGTGATTATGTTGCCCATTTCAAATTATGTTCCTTGAAGCTATAAAAACTGAGAAAAAGAACATTCAGTCAAAAGTAGTTTTGTCTCTATAAACAGCTGGTTGGATGTGTTTCTTTTCTATTTCAGTTTCCTTTTCCACCAAATAGAATAAGTTTGTGATTACAGTTTATGATAAAAAGATATAGGATAGCTAGAGCTGTCTGAAGTTTTGAAATTCATTTTTGAGTAATGATTAAAAAGTTGGTATAATTTATTTTAGTCTAAAAGGAAAAGATTTGGGGAAGATTTAAAATGTTCTTACTGATCAGAAAAACTCCTGTTTTGAAAGTAAGACAAATGTGAAATGTGTCAAAATAACAATTATAGGGTAGATAGACTTCTCTACAAGTAAATTTCATAAAAAATGTATTGCAAATGCTAGATTGGACTTGAAATAAAAGTGCAAATTCTGTTAACATTATGTCCTCTAAAAATGTAGATTCTTACATAGATTATAGCATTTAAAATACAAATTCTACTTGCAAGTATAAGATGGAGGAATTTACCTGAAAAAATGGTCCGATGGGCTACGATTTTCTGAAATCTTTGGGTACATTTATGTTTGAGAATATGAAACATAATCAAGTTAAATATTTTAATCAGGGTAGTTATCTTAAAGGTAATTTTAAAAATAAGAGTATGAGAAGATGGCTAATTTCTTCCCTCAGAAGGTAGATTCTAACTTTTGTAGGAAGAATGAAATGGAGTGAAAGGAAAGAAGGAATGCTGAAGATCAAGTCGGAATGACCAACTGCCCTGAAATTATTTTCACAATCTCAGAAATTAGACAGCATATTTTCCTCCTCCTTGCTCAATATTCAGCAAGACCAAGCCTTGGAATCTTCTCCTAGTTCTTGTATTTTATCCATAGATAATAGAAAAGGAAATGTAAAATTACAAAGCAGAGTTTTTATGTCCTGATATTTTGTTCCTGACCGCTGGACACATTTACTAGATAAAACTTAGTTATGATTCTACCTTATTTCAGTGGAGGCTATTATATGTAACTTAGTGTGTAGCTAAGAGAGAGAAAGAGAGAGAGCTTGATTGCTTGACTGCCAGTTTGAGAAAGAATATCAAAACTGAACAAGAACCAGACTTTCTCTCAAGTGACATAAGCACGTATTAAGCATGAAATATGTGATTGATCATATAATACTAGAATGCATTAGTGCTTCAAACACAAGACTATTTAAATCCTTTAAAAATATACTTAAAGAACAAATTAAGGTTTTCTAATGGACTTCTAGTATAATTTCACTTGAAAATCAAACTTGCTGTGAATTCTACTAGAATTTCTTTGGCTAAGCAATGAACTGGTATAATTTTTAGCAAGTGCCAACAATTTCCATGTGAATGGAGCCTTTATGAAACATATTTTAACATTACTGTGAATTAATAATGTGTTAGCAGAAAAAGACATGTTGAGTTTAGTGCAATTATCCTTCCATCCCAATTATACTGTGACATTAAATCTTGTGACATTTAATAAGAAAGGCCATTTCACCCATGGCTACCTCTAGTGCAGACAATTTATGCAACAGTGTTTCCATAGACAAAATTATGAAAAGAGGGTATTTCAACATGCTGATATGTCTAACTGCCCATGTAAATTAAATAAGGTGTAGCAAAATATACAAATTCTTAATATTATGATTACCTGGTACCTGAAACAAAGAAAGAGAAATTAACAACACAGGGTTTTTAATCAACAAAATTAAACATGTATAAGTGGATCAAAAATAGGAGAGAAATTTTTTCAGTGAACAAAGATTCAGAAAGTCATTTCCCCCTGGGAGTAATTTTAACCTTTTTTAAATAATATGAACCGATCTGGTATATGGGGTTCAAAACATTAGTACTTTGCTTAATATTTTCTGACATATAAATTAATTTTATATTCGAGTCATAAATATATTTAATAAAGAATTCTCATATTCAGGAATTCTTGATCTTTTTTTTTTTTGCTTTTTGGGTCACACCTGGCGATGTACAGGGGTTACTCCTGGCTCTGCACTCAGGAATTACCCCTGGCCGTGCTCAGGGGACCATATGGGATGCTGGGATTTGAACCCGGGTCGGCCGCGTGCAAGGCAAACGCCCTACCCGCTGTGCTATCGCTCCAGCCCCAAGGAATTCTTGATCTTTTAAATTAAAGTATTTGTCTAAATTTTAGATTGTGTATGTATATTGTATAATTAATCTTTCAATAATTTTATGACATTTCCGTCTAAATAGTTTAAATATTTATGACACTAATAGGATTTTAATTTTACTGTTAAGCATTTTGGGCATTAAATAATCAAAGGAAAGTATTAGAATTGCTGGTAATATTTTACTCATTTACTTTTACATATTTACTTTTACATATTTAAATTTTTACATTTACATATTTCACATATTTACTTTTTGTCTTTAGTCTTTGGTAGAGCCAGGAAAGTTGCAGGAACTCAAGAGTTTATTCCTACCTATGTGGTGTAATTGTTGTGGGGTGGAGGTTAGAACAAAGACTCCTGGTTCTGTGCTCAGGGGTCACTCTTGGCAGTGCTCTAGGGGACGAGGGACTCCTACAGGCAAGGCAAGCGCCTTACCTCCTAGTACTATCTCTTTGGCCCACAGTGGGGTGCGATCTGAAGGCTCTGGAAGAATGAAAAGGAGGAATCGGGGCGATGGTCAGCGTCCTGACTGTGAGTGACCAGGCTTGATGGTAGCATCTGAGGCAAGTGTCCTTGAGCACAAGCCTTATTAATAGGATGTGGCCGTGCCGGCTGGGGGCACGGTGGCTTTCCAAGCTTCCCTCTTTGCCCCTCAGAGCACGAGGGAGCCGCGCCCCATCCTCAACTGGTCCAGAGTCAGCTTCTCGCTGTAGGAGATGGGGAGCGGCTGAAGAGAACTTGAGGGGAAAACCGAGAGAAAGATTTGCTGAGGCGCCTGTTCTTCGTGTGGGGCGCCGCGTGTGTGTGCGAGGGGAAGCAGCCCTCCTGGGTGGGAAGGTGGCCCTCAGGCAGGACGGTGAAGGGACCGGTCGGGTTTCCTGGCTTTGAGACCCGGACCCTGCACCCCAGCACCTTGCAGAGATCTACCAGCTCCCCTGCGGCGGCCGCGAGAGCACTGAAGGGCGATGGGCTGGAGGCGCTGTCCACGCTTGTCGTCTGAGGTACAGGGACGTGGGATTTCTCGTCCTTTCTTGTCGTCTGAGGTACAGGGACGTGGGATTTCTCGTCCTTTCTTGTCGTCTGAGGTACAGGGACGTGGGATTTCTCGTCCTTTCTTGTCGTCTGAGGTACAGGGACGTGGGATTTCTCGTCCTTTCTTGTCGTCTGAGGTACAGGGACGTGGGATTTCTCGTCCTTTCTTGTCGTCTGAGGTACAGGGACGTGGGATTTCTCGTCCTTTCTTGTCGTCTGAGGTACAGGGACGTGGGATTTCTCGTCCTTTCTTGTCGTCTGAGGTACAGGGACGTGGGATTTCTCGTCCTTTCTTGTCGTCTGAGGTACAGGGACGTGGGATTTCTCGTCCTTTCTTGTCGTCTGAGGTACAGGGACGTGGGATTTCTCGTCCTTTCTTGTCGTCTGAGGTACAGGGACGTGGGATTTCTCGTCCTTTCTCTGGCACGTCGGGGCGGTGAGGATGCCTGAAGGCCCAGGTTGCGTGGCAGAGCACTTCACTGACCACCCGAGGCTCAGGTTCCTCAAGAGGGAGGCCGGCCGTGTGCAGCAGCGTCGTTTCCTGAGAAGGCAGAGGAAGAGGCTCTTTTTACTGTTAAGTGACCTGGAAGGAGCGATAGCACAGTGGGCAGGGCGTTTGCCGTGCACGTGGCCCACTCGGTTCGATTACTACATCCCTCTGGAAGACCCGACAAGCTGCTGAGAGTTTCCCATGCGCTCGGCAGAGCCTGGCAAGCTACCCGTGGTGTATTCCATATGTCAAAAGCAGTAACAACAAGTCTCACAATGGAGACATTCCTGGTACCCACACAAGCAAATTGATGAGCAACAGGATGACAGTGATACAGTGATATTTAGTTTTTAAACTATTGTCATAATGGAAAACATAATATAGAAAATAAGTAATTAAATTTTACACGTTTCCATCTACACTTAGAACACAAATTACAAGAAGGATATTTTTCCAGAAATAAAATTCACCAATTACTTTGGTTTGAAATTCAGAAACATTTTTTTTTTAAAGAAACTACTCTATTTAAAAATAGTCAAATGTTTGGTAAGCTGAGATTGTTTTTTCTGTCCTTTTAAATTCTATGATGTAGCTGAGAAGAGGTTAATGCAAATTTAATTTGTTCTCAGTATTTTTACATGTATATAGAGGCCTCCATATGCAGAAATTAATTTAAAAATGAAGCTAGTAGGCCCAAGAGTTTACATGCTATTATAATGAATATTTACAAATTATAGGTATATAAAGGAAAATGGGGTTTTGACAGACACAGTAACTTGTGAGAAAATGTCTAGAAATTATATGGGAGAAGCTAATGGAAAATAAAGTTTATTTTAGTAGGTTTCTCTGGACAGATTCATTGATTTGACAGCTCCATCTTCTTGCTCCCCATCTACAGTGGTGATATTCTCTTTTTTTACTAGAAAGAGATGAAAACTTTTCATTGGAAATTTGTGCCCCAATTTAAAGAGGGAGGGTGAAGTCAGAGTAATTTTTCACTTGCTGTTTCTCAGTTAACTTCAGAATAGTCAAAATTGCAAATGGGTATTTTGGAATGATATCAGAATCCCTTCAAATCCCTTCAGATTTTGATATTAGGTGCTTTTATATGTATGAATATAAACATACATATATATGCATATATATACACACATATGTAGCTAAATAGGAACACTTATTAATTGCATGAAGGTGTATTTTAATCAAATGCCTTGAGAATTAATCTTTGCTTAGAAGGCTTTCTGAATTTTATCTTGATTTTTCTGCTTTAAATGATTATATGCTATCATCCTGTTGCTCATCGATTTGTTTGAGCGGGCACCAGTAATGTCTCTCACGGAGAGACTTATTGTTACTGTTTTTGGCATATCCAATATGCACAGGTAGCTTGCCATGCTCTGCCGTGCAAGTGAGATACTCTCGGTAGCTTGCCAGGCTCTCCGAGAGGGGCGAAGGAATCGAACACGGGTCGAAAGTAATGTAATATTTTACATTACTTTTTACAAATATAATAATTTCTTTCTTTCAAATAGCTTTAGATCATTAATCTGACTTTAAATTTTGTTATCAGAGATACTTTGTCTTTCATAAAAGATGATAGAACAAAGTTTTTTTAGTTTTTTATTGTTGCACTCCAGATGGTGCTAGGAGTATGGGATATGATCAGGGATTAAACTCTGAACATTGTACATGCAAAGAATATGCTCTACACTCTGAGCCACATCTCCAACTCCTTTAAGTCATTTTTATCCATGTTCAAGTCATAAACAAGAAATTATCATAATCACAAAATTTTGAAATTGAAATAGCTCTTATAAGCCCACAAATGTCAGCTTCTCAGAACCATAGTCTCAACTGCCCTCAACAACCAATCTCATTATCTGAAAATTTTTCTGTTATAAATATGAGCAATACTATGTCCTCTTAGTGAATTTGATCTTATCAATCAGGTGAAAGTTCCTCATTGAGTTCATAATGGGACTTGGTCCTAAGAATCTAGAATATTTTATCATTAGAGGTAGATGTTATACTTACTGGCTCACCATTTCCATCCTAAATATTTCTGCTTGAAATAGGACCTATTGAAGCTGACCCCCCAAAAAAACAAAAGAACAAAAATACCCTACCTACCTATGCAAGTAGACTCCTCCCCCAAGCCCAAAGATCAACCTCAATTCACCCTTTCCTCAAAAGTCTAATATTTTGTTTAGGTTTGCAAAATAGAAACAGTGTGCCAAAGGGACCTGACCAGTCCATGAGAGGTTTCTTGTTCATTCTAGTATCTACTGATCTATAGCCCACCATTTATTTTTCCTTTCTTTTCTTTTCTTTCCTTCCTTCCCTTTCCCTCCCTTCCTCTAGTTCTCCCTCCCTCCCTCCTTCCTTCCATCTCTCTCCCTCCCTCCTTTTCTTCCCTCCTTTATTCTTTTCATTCATCTTGGGCTCACACCTGGGTGTGCTGAGGGATCAAACCCTGCTTTGGTGTTTACATAAAGCACCTTATCCATAGTACTTTCTCTTTGGCCCTGTAATCCACCGTTTTAAAGATGAGTTTCCCTTTTGTTTTTGTTTTTCTATTAAAGCCATTTCTTGTGGGCCAAAACAGTACTGCAGTAGTTAGGGCTCATGCCTTGCATACGGCCAGTCGGGTTTGATCTCTGGCAATCCTGAGAAATGATTCCCTTGTATAGAGGCAAGTGTAAGACCCTAGTACTGCCAGTTTTTGCCCCCAAACAAAACAAAACAAAATAAAATAAAAGCACTATTTTGCCAACCCGGGTTCCATTCCTCCACCTCTCTCAGAGAGCCTAGCAAGCTACCAGGAATATCTCGCTCGCATGGCAGAGCCTGGCAAGCTACCCGTGGCGTATTCAATATGCCAAAAACAGTAACAACAAGTCTCACAATGGAAATGGTGTCTGCTCGAGCAAATCGATGAACATCGTGATGACAGCGACAGTATTTGTGTAGCACAGACAAGTTTACTTTGAGGGCATGAGTGTACCATCTACCAACCTGACAGCCTTGTATCAATAAAATCTTTCTCAACTTCTCACCATACCTTTGGCTCTCATAGCAGTAAAACAATGTCTTCAAGGCTACACACTGAGTTATCTTTATAACCTCTTGAATCTTCTCTGATATCTCCTAACCAGAGGTTGACCAATTGTCATGATCATATGTGTATTTTTTAAATTTTTTTAACTGTTTTAACATAGAAACAAGAATCTCATTTCTTATTTTGCTTCCACCACTTAGACTTAGAGGGAAACTATAAATAAAGAAAAACATGAGTTCTCTTGGCACAGTTTTCACCAATAAGACTAATTTTATTGTTTCAACTACTAATATCACTGTATCACTGTCATCCCGTTGTTCATCCATTTGCTTGAGCAGGCACCAGTAACGTCTCAATTAGTCCCTGCTAGTATAGCCCAATGGCATATTGGGCGCTCTTTCAGGATCAGGGGAATGAGGACTGTCGTTGTTACTGTTTTTGGCATATCGAGTATGCCACAGGTAGCTAACTAGGTTCTGCCGTGTGAGAACTACTAATATATGGAGCTAATTTTATTGGTTTGGGTCCATTGGACTACAAGTAAGAGAAAAGTCCATTAAAACTGATTTAAGCAATACAAAAGCAAAGTATAAAGTAGGAAATGTTCATTGGCTCTATAATTTCCTAATGTTTTAAAAATTTTTTCTTCTTAATCTATAATCTATATTTTCCCCTCATTCCTAGACTAGCTCCCCTAGGGTTATGGATATTTTCCCATGCTTGCTGCTTAGTCATTTTTTTTAGATCAATAGAAAAATAGAGTTTAGTTTCAGCTGTTTGTTACCAGGAACATTCTCATACATCATCCTCATGCATCTCCTTGTTATCTTTTTGTCCACATTGTGTGAACACGCTGCTCTTTAAGTAATCACTGGTGAAGAGGATTGTATGTCTGAAGACTAAACATGGTAAGGTTAATTCCCTTAATTCATATGTATGCCTTTCACGGATAAGTTTTTTTTTTTAGTTGTTTATTTTTTTATTGAATCACCATGAAAAAAGTTACAAAGCTTTCAGGTTTAAGTCTCAGTCATACAATGATCAAACCCCTATCTCTTCAACAGTGCACATGTTCCACCACCAAGAACCCCAGTATACCGCCACTGCAGAAAGGAAAAGCCAAGAGAGAAAAACCTTTCCCCTCCTGGGGCTGCATGAGTTAGCAGCTCAGTTCACAGTTTAGAGGCATTTCTCTAAGAAGACACTGGGTGCTGAAATTAGTTAATAGGCCTCTGGGATCATGGTCTGTTAGGAGCAGAGGAGCTGTTCGTGTGCCTCATGGATAAGGTTTTGAATGGATGTTGAGTTGCCAACATTTAAAACATTGTGGGTGTTTAATAGGATAGGTAGAAAGAAAATATATGGGAAGATAAATGGAGAAGCAGGTATTAAGGTACAGGAGAACAAACCAATGGGACTACCCTTTTGCTAGAGACAAATAGAGACAATACAAGCTAAGTGAAAAAAGAAAAGTTGAAAGTGGAGAAGAAATGAAAAACAAAAATTGGTAAGAATGATTTCACAGAAAGAAAAATAAAATGCTAAACATTTGCACATATAGTTTATTAATAGAGCTATTCTAATTAGAAAACAAATGTTAGAGAACGAGAAATAGTACTGTTTGTTATTGTTAATCCATAATTAGAGATAAGACTTACATAAAAGAAAGAAAAACTTATTGTGTTTCTCTATATGAATTTTGTCTATATGGAAAAATTTAACAAAAAAGTACATATTGACACTTTGCTCCAAATAGGCATTTCATAAATAATGATAATCTGTACTTAAAAATCAATGGATTTGCCTTTGTGATGAAACATAATAAGCCACTTCCAATGCATAAACAAACTACATGTTTTTTGTAGAAGGCATATTTCCACATTGTTTTCTGAATTTCTTTAGGGACAGAACCACTGTTTTCTAATCAAAAATAATGTTCAGTCCAGCTCTAAAATATGCATAGCTCTACCAAAATATATCAATAAATAGATCCCTGGAGACCATAAATCCCCCCATTGAAGGAAGAAGGAGGAGCTATTCTAGGGCAGAACTCTTTAAATGTCAATAATTGAAGATTGTCTTTATTAGCATCTGAAATGGGAAATAAGAACCACATGTGGTACTAGTAACTGTTCTGAAATATCTGCTCTTTCAGCAAGTCTAATCCCAAATCTAGAAAAGTGAAATATTTGTGTTTTGAACAAGTGTAAGTAGCTAGTGACAGGATCAAAGAAGAAAACATATCTGCATTGGAAACAGAAGATAGGCCTTAAAATCTGTGTCACAAGCCAAGGCAATAGTGTGGCATCAGTTTGTAATTCATTTGAGCTTAGGGCAAACATTATTTTGAGAAAGTGCCCTTCTGGTTTGTTTGGACTTCACAGAAAGATAGATGGGGTATTGGGGGTGGGGCGGGGGTGTTGCTGGAAGATAGATGGGGTGGAGTTGTAGGGTATTGATAATGAGTTCTCAAAAAATATTAAAAGAAGAAATTGCCTAATTCTGAAGTAGCCCAATAGCCAAGAAAGACATCACTTTGAAATGCGTGTTCTTTGGTAATAGAGAAACTGAGGCACCCAGAGAAGTAGAAGCTACTGGAGAATCTAAAGTCATGATATAAATATGAAAGAACCATCAGAAATCCAAAACTGGTCCTGTTACAATACCCAGACTGTTTTATATATGTAAATCAATTTGGAAATATTGTATTTCACCTCCTTCCAAAAGCCGCTCTCTGCCTTTTCCCACTCTGGGGAAGCTTATATTCTCTCTTAAACATGTATTTCCTCTCCTCTCATTTCTATAAGTAAACTCCTTTAAATAAAACTGTTTCACTCCAATATGTTGCCTCCTCTTGGTGTTCTTTCTTGCAAGGGAATGAGATGTCCCTGGAACACCTATACTGAGTTAAGGACTGACTTTACTTTTCCTATAAAGAGCAATTTCTCACTCCAGCCAGAGACCCCATCTCCCAAGAACTAAAGTGCTGGGGACCTGTTTCCATGCCATACAGGGAAAGTTGGAATTCAGGTGCAGCTTTACAGCTTCTTCATGGTCTTTTCAGATGTATGCATCATGTACATATGTGTGCAGTGCAGACCTTTTCTGTCTTTACTCTGCCAGTTATTCTCTCAGATGGCTAAAATGGGTTGGAGAGAGAGAGAGAGAGATGGAAGCATTCCCCTTCCCTTGTTACCAGAGGCTCAGTATAGTAGGGGGTGAGATACCTAGAATTGAGTCAAGATTGCTTCCACCATTGTACTGGATTCGTTTTGGCCACCTGCACTGGGGAAATGCCTTATTTGGATCAAAACTATAAAAATCATCTGTGATTGGTACAGATGTTCATGTCCCACCAGTCCCATGAGGCAGCCATAAGGCTGTGCCTGAAATACACTATTCTACACAGTGTGGGAGATGAGCCCTGCCACCCAGTGACTTGGGAAGCTGTGGACTCAGGCTGGAGTGAGGAATTGCTCTCTGCAGGTAAGGAGGTAAGTTCTAACCTCAGAACAGGCATTACAGCTCCATTGCTTTCCCTTGCAGAAAAAAATTTCCAGAGGCAAAATAGTGAAACAATATAGTTTTTATTGAACAAAACTTTCTTAAACTTGTAGGGAGAGAGGGTTAGATTAATACATATTCAAGATAAAACATAGGCTTCTCTAGAGCAGAAAAAGCTATAAGCAAAGAGACAGAGTCAAATAAATGAGATATGTGACGTGTTCAATGGAGAACATGGGTTTGAACAGCAAGGCCTAATGGCTTTCAGGAGGAGGTCTTATACTATTTCCCTGAAAGATCCTCCCCACACCCCAAGCTCTCTGCATACATAGAAATTAATCTGGGTGTTGTCACAGGAAAATCCTTAAACTGTTCATGATCTGTTCAGAATTTTATCCTGTGCACTGTTGATAGACTTCATAATCTCATAGGTTCTTCTTTTTGCTTATCCTTTCCTGTGGGGTCCACACTTCTCAGTTTTGTTTTTTTTTTTGGTTTTTGGGTCACACCTGGCGATGCACAGGGGTTACTCCTGGCTCTGCACTCAGGAATTACTCCTGGCGGTGCTCAGGGGACCATATGGGATGCTGGGATTTGAACCCGGGTTGGCCGCGTGCAAGGCAAACGCCCTACCCGCTATGCTATCACTCCAGCCCCCACACTTCTCAGTTTTATCTCTCTTAGAGCTAAGGACTTGATTGTCAAAAGGGATGTAATCTTTACACCATTGGGCTACTTCAGGACTGCATAATCTCTTAAATTTTTTACCCCAAAAGTACATTACCGGCCACCCTTCACCTACCATCTATCTGCCTGTGACACTTAAGAAGTTAAATTTTATTAACCGACATTAATAAATAGTTCAAGTAGATGGGTCCAGTTTCCTTTGGTAAAATGTCACTCACCACCCTCTGTCTCTGTCTCTGTCTCTCTCTGTCTCTTTGTCTCTGTATCTATCTCTGTGTCTGTCTCTCTGTCTGTGTCTCATTCTCTCTCTTTCCCCCAGATTACTCTTCTGATTTTCTACAGGCTACCACAATCTGATATTATCCCTATGCTGTTTCTATCAATATACGTGTTCCTGATCTGAAATCTGTCTATCTTGTTGCTGTCTAGAGCCTTGTCACCTATATACACCTGCTGACACTTGCTGTTCTCCACCTTGTCACTGGGCCTCTCTGGGACTTTACCCAGAGTTTCCTTCTTGTCCTGGTTTTCCTTAATCTTTGACCACATGGGTGTCAGTGAGATTTCTGCTGTCCTGCAATATGTTTGGATGTAAGTGTCCTGCTTGGTTCCATCTTCTGCCCTCACATAGTGAGAGGGCAAGGAGAGCAAGAGCCTTGCTTGGCCTGGCTGTGGCTTCCTTTTACATGTCATTATATAGATCCCATTATCAATTTGATTGGATACCTTTTCAAGAGGGTTAGATTAAATAATCAATTAGATTAACTTTAGATTATATGGTATTCATTTGGTACCCAACTCTCCCACTCCTGCCATATCAATAAGGCGGGGAGTAAGGGGAAAAGGGAAAAAAGCAAAAGAATGCAATCTATCTACCTATAGAGATCTTAGTCTTCTGAATGTGCTATGTAAGAGCTTTATTTTTCACATTGCCAATATAGAATAGTACTAGATATGTAAAATTATTAAATGATGTTTTTGTAAAAATGGGGCCTTTTATAATATGTTTTAGATATCTTAAAATATAACAAACTCTGCAGTTTATGGAGATTACCTGGAACTTTTTTTTTCCCTCCCTCCCTCTCTCTCCACTCCCTCCCTCCCTTCCTTCCTTTCTTCCTTCCTTCCCTCCCTCCCTCCCTTCCATTCTTTCTTCCTACACAATCTGTTATACTGAACCCAAGTTTACTTAAGTGCTATATACTACAAGGCTAGTTCTTCCAGAGATAAATATTTATGCAAGATAAACAGGTACTTTTTGGTATCTGGTACTAGCAAAATGACCAGATGGCAGACTTATTCCCAAAACCATCTTACTCTCATTCTGAAGTTAGTGATTTATATGGGTTGGTTGAGAAAGTAAGTAAGCAAAAAAATGATAGGAGGTGGGCCAGTGAGAGGAAGGCATCTGATAAGCTTTAGAATATTTTGAGAAGGCCTGTTTCCTCTGCACTTTTTTCTACTCCTCATATGGTGTTCTCTTTTATATTCATTTATAACTGAACTTGAACACAAAGCACACAAAATACGAGAGAATCTTGTAAGATTGGGAGGTTAGGCAGGAACCAAGTAGCATATAACAGACTAAACATTCTTAATGATTGCTGGGTTATCAATATAAATTGCATGTTGGAGCTTCACTTATAAAGATATAGGCCAGGTATGTGGAATACTTGCTTTGCATGTATGATAGCCCACGTTGATACTCAGTGCCCCACCATCACCACCACATCCCGCACACGCACACACCCCTTCGTGTACACACACACACACACACACACACACACACACACACACACATAGAGAGTGATGAAAGTCACATAAATTCATCTCTGGATTTGGTTTTGCTTCTGTAGAAATATGTATATGTATGTATATATAATAAACATGCAAACATATATATATTCAGCCCACATACATATATCCAAATATATAAGCATTATTTTTAATATAAATAACCATGATTTTAGTATCTGCTCCCAGGAGTTATTAATAAATGAGATGCCTGTAGTACTCAGTGAAAGATGAATATTTCCAAGAACATAAGGGTACTAAGACTGTAATTCACCATCAAATGATGTGCCTAGTAAAGCCTAATTTTTCAAATTTGAAACCCATGGTTTCTAAAATGAGCATCTATTATCTATCTCAGAGATCTCTCATATGTCATTGCTGTAGTGGGAAAATTGGGCTAATATAACTGGAGCACATCTAACCTTCAGAAGGACTTTGTCATATGGAAATTATTTCTCCCCATTGAAATTTTAAGCAGAAACATTTCAAACATACAGGCTCAAAAACTCTTTAATATCTGGAAAATAGAACTTAACATATTTCTTCTTCTCTTATAGAAAAGAATATCTGACAGATTGTTTAATTTAAAAAATGGAACCAGTAACCTGTTCATGAATTACTTTAGTTCCTAATATTACTGAGAAGGGCTGATGAAATGTTTCATATGTAATCATTAACAACAGCACTATTTTTTAGGAGATTGGTGTTAGCCTATGGATAAACAAGAGAATTAACTAACTTCTTTCTAATGCAGTATGCAAATCCATCTTTCATTGGTAAAGGGCAGTTTAGAAAATTACCAATTTCTTTGAGTGATCTAGTATGTAACTTTTATCACTAGATAGTTAATTTATGAATAATGGACTTAAAATTCAATATTTTCTTCCCTGTGGTTATATGTTTGCAGTAAACGAGACATTAACCTTTTAAATCTTTGCCTGAAACAAAAAATCAAATGGCATCAACAGGAATTACTGAGAATTTTTTTTCGGTAGTAGTTAAATGTGCTTCCTATGATAGCTTTATCACTGAATTTTCATTATGAATCAGCTTTGAATTCCATAATGCAAGTTAAATGGTTCTCTCATAATTCTTCATGTTCCCTTTTGGGCTGGGAATATACCTATCAGTAGAGCACTTGCCTTGCATTATGAGGCTCTGTGTTTGATGTGTGACAATGTAATAACAAAATAAACACTCAGAAACTATTAAATCCCTGAACTTTATACATGCTCTGTATAAGTAGAGGTGAAATTTTCTTTGTGTATTGAAGTCTAATACTCAAAAAATACCATTTTTTGGGTTTAGACCTTGACCTGACACCATGCACAAAAGTCAGATCAAAATGGATTAAAGACCTCAACATTAGACCACAAACCATAAGGTACATTGAAGACAAGGTCAGCAAAACCCTCCACGAAATTGAAGATAAACGTATCTTCAAAGGTGACACGGAACTAAGCAATCTAGTAAAAACAGAGATCAACAAATGGGACTACATTAAACTAAAAAGCTTCTGCACCGCAAGAGATACAGTGACCAGAATACAAAGACTATCCACAGAATGGGAAAGGATATTTACACAATACCCATCAGATAAGGGGTTGATATCAATGGTATATAAAGCACTGGTTGAACTCTACAAGAAGAAAATATCCAACCCCATCAAAAAATGGGGCGAAGAAATGAACAGAAACTTTACCAAGGAAGAAATACGAATGGCCAAAAGGCACATGAAAAAGTGCTCTGCATCACTAATCATCAGAGAGATGCAGATCAAAACAACCATGAGATACCACCTCACACCACAGAGATTAGCACACATCCAAAAGAACAAAAGCAACCGCTGTTGGAGAGGATGTGGGGAGAAAGGGACCCTTCTTCACTGCTGGTGGGAATGCCGACTGGTTCAGCCCTTCTGGAAAACAATTTGGACGATTCTCAAAAAATTAGATATTGAATTCCCATTTGACCCAGCAATACCACTGCTGGAATATATCCCAGAGAGGCAAAAAAGTACAATCGAAACAACATCTGCACATGTATTTTCATTGCAGCACTGTTTACAATAGCCAGAATCTGGAAAAAACCCGAATGCCCCAAAACGGATGACTGGTTGAGGAAACTTTGGTACATCTATACAATGGAATACTATGCAGCTGTTAGAAAAAAAGGAAGTCAAGAATTTTGTAGTTAAGTGGATGGGCATGAAAAGTTTCATGCTGAGTGAAATGAGTCAGAAAGAGAGAGACAGACATAGAAAGACTGCACTCATCTATGGTATATAGAATATCAGAGTGGGAGACTAATACCCAAGAACTGTAGAAATAAGTACCAGGAGGTTGACCCCATGGCTTCAAGGCTGGCCTCACGTTCCGGGGAAAGGGCAACTCAGAGAAGCGATCACCAACTACATTGTAGTCGAAGGCCATGTGGGGGAAGGGAGTTGCGGGCTGAATGAGGGCTAGAGACTGAGCACAGCGGCCACTCAACACCTTTATTGCAAACCACAACAGCTAATTAGAGAGAGAGAACAGAAGGGAATGCCCTGCCACAGTGGCAGGGTGGGTTGGGGGGGAGATGGGATTGGGGAGGGTGGGAGGGACGCTGGGTTTACGGGTGGTGGAGAATGGGCACTGGTGAAGGAATGGGTTTCCAAACTTTGTATGAGGGAAGTATAAGCACAAAAGTGTATAAATCTGTAACTGTACCCTCACGGTGATTCTCTAGTTAAAAATAAATAAATTATTTAAAAAAATACCATTTTTCTCTTTTCCTTTTAAAATACATGAATATATTTTTCTTTGTTTCAACTGTCCTATAATACTTATCTTACAAAGAGAAATATTGCAATGTAATTTCAAATTCATTTTATGTAGAAAATTAGTGTTATCATCATTGACAACAATGCCAGACTCATATTTGAACATAGGAAGATTTACCAACCTGAGCAATTTTCAACTTTGTTTTTCTATAATAATTCCATTATTTTTCATTATATTTAGAAGGTAGGTATATATTGCATAATCATTTTTGAGGTATTATATATGCACATATGTGTATATATAAGATAGAAAGGTAAATATATGAAAAAAATATACCAACCATTGACTAGTAGTTAGCACTGTAAGCATATATGTATTTTTTGTTTGCTTGTTTTTAACTTTTAAAATATGGATCTCTGTAGGAAAAATGAAAGTGTCCTTAAAGTGTCTTAAGCACTTTTTTTTCTGAGCTTATCTGATTCAAATGATTAGGAAGGACCTTTAGTGCAATGTCCAAAAGGTGATGAAAGTTCAAATAAATATTGACATTAACTAGACCTAATTTTATTTTACTTTGTCTTTCATTCCATACCAGATTGTGCTCAGGACTTACTCCTAGCTCTGTGCTCAGGGATCACTCCTAGTGTTGCTCCAAGGGACATAAGTGATGCCCGAGTATACCTATTTTATGTGTACTAGAAAAGGATAAAATATTAGTATGTCAAGCTGAAATAAATGAAAGTTTTATGTATAAAATAAATATGTATGTGTACATGTAAGTATATATACACATGCATGAACACACAGGAAGAATATAAAAGAAGATGAGAGGAAAATTTGTGTCCATTGAATTGAAAGTAAAAATAAGAATATATAAAAAAACAAAATAAGAATTAAATATGAAACTGAAAATTAATTTCCTATACATAATGCCAGAGTCAGAAGATAAATGATAAAATTATTCATTTAACCACACAAATGTACAATTCTGTATGTTACATATGACATTTCAAATTGAAAAAACCTATAAAATTAACAGAAGTTAGTATATAGTATTAATATCATTATTCAGAGTAAATATACCACTTATGTAGCATTTACCATGTATAAAACATTCCAATTGCTGAACATATGTTAGCAAACATAAACTACTCCCAATTCCTGCGAAGGTATTTTGTTTTTCTTATTTTACAAGTATAGAAGCAGAGGTGTAAACAGATTTTTAGTAGACCTTTTATTTGAGAGCTATTAAAAGATGAAGGGAGAATTGGAACCCAACTAGAATGTGTTTTAAGAGTTTGTTTTTCCCACTCTTTTATACCACACAACACTTATGAGCTGTAAGATAAATATCACTGCACTGTCATAGTACTGTTGTCCCGTTGTTCATCGATTTGCTCGAGTGGACACCACTCCATTGTGAGACTTGTAACTGTTTTTGGCATATCGAATATGCCACGGGTAGCTTGCCAGGCTCTGCCGAGCGAGCGGGATACTCTCAGTAGCTTGCTGGGCTCTCCAAGTGGGACGGAGAAATAGAACCCAGGTCAGCCATGTGCAAGGCAAATGCCTACCTGCTGTGCTATCACTCCAGTCTTACATATTCAAATTTAAGAATAGCCAAAAATGAGGTGCTTACTGAAGAAAGAAATACTATATACTAGCAACTCATACAAAATGTTCAACAACACCAATAATAAATAAAAAAAAACTAAAAAGACTTGAATATTCAAAGTCCCATACAAACAATGATTAAAACTTTGATTAATCTTCTAAAAGTTAGGTGTGGAAAAACAGTAACTTTTATGCTGTGTTGGTAGCTGAATACATTTCTAGAGGGCAATTTTGCAAGCTATGTCAAAAAAATAGGTTTTTAATCTCATACTTTGACCCAGTAATTATTGCCCTAAGGAAATTATTAGGCAAGTGTTTGTGTGTGAATCATTAAAATGAGTTTAAATAATATTTATTATATAGAGAAGTGGTTTTATTATAGTAACTGAAAGGTTATAAAATATGCATATTTTGTGAAGATGTGAATATGAATATGTGAATTCAGATCTCTTCTATCAAAAAGATTACATTTCAATGCTTGAAACATATATCTCTATCAGTTAGTAATGCTTTTGATGAAAACAGACAAAATAAACAAAAGTGGATTAGAAAAGTATTTATATGGATTATATAACAGCCTTTGGAAATAAGTAGTTCCATCTTGGTTTGGTGGCTAAGCAATGTCAATAAATTACTAAGAGCCCATCAGTTTGGGCTGATATTAAAACACACTGTAGACTGAATGGCTTATAAGCAGAAATGTTTTTCTCCATGATCTGGAGCCTGGAAAGTTCAAAATCAAGGCACTGGCAGATTCAGTGTCTGGTGGGAACTTGTTTTCTTTTACATAGCCGTCTGTCATCTTGCTATATTCTGACATGTCAGAAAACCTAAGAAACTCTTGGGGGTTCCTTTTATAAGATCAAAATCCCATTCATGTGAGTCCACTTGCATCACCTGGAGATTAGGATTTCAATATATGAATCTTGTTGGAACACAAACATAAAAGTCCCAACACTGGTTATTTTGTTTTTCTATATCCTACTCAGCATATTCGCTTTTCCACTTGTAAAAAAAAAAATACATGATCCTTTGACAGTTTCCTCAACATTAACCATTTATCATACAACCAAGAATAAAAAAACAAGAAGAATAATTGGGATGAAAGCTTCCGACTTGTAGATTTTCCTATTAAAAGAAAAAATATATATGTATATATTGAGAGTTTCCTGTCTCTACAAACTTTCTTTTTTTCCTCAGGAAAAATGGGAGTGGATCCTAAGATCTAATATCAACAAAGAGGCGTGCAAGTACCACTGAATGCTTAGAATAACCATGATTAACCCCCTTGAATGAAAAGAGCCACTCTTGCTGAAATTAAGGGATAGCCAGTTAATTCTCCCTCACCCATACAAAATTAGGATTCTATTAGCCTTGAAAAAAATTTGACCAATGTGGTGTCTTCCATAACAGAAATTTTTATTTCTGCGGCTAAAATGAAAATGCCTTTGTTTAAAAAAAATTTTAAGAAGACTGGTTCATATTTCAAATTAACCACATTCTTCTATCATTTGTAATCTCTGATATGCAGACTTCTAGAAATTTAGAACTAAACAGAAACTCCAAGATCCCCAGCCTAATTCGCTGAATTAATTAAGGAAAGTGGGGTCCAGCTGGTTATAATCTACTGCACATCACTTGGCTTTATAATTAAAAAGCCAAGTCCAACCTCCTGCTTTTCTCTTCAACACACTGCCTTCTGTTTTTGTGCTGCTAGAATGCTTAAGTCTAGATAATTAAAGACAATGTTATAAGGACTTATTTTCATTCATTGTGTTTGTCTGCTTGTTTGCTACTAGATTAAGATGCTTTAAAATGACCAGTTTTGCTTTCTCTTACTTCAATCCAAATAAAAATCTCTCACATCTTACCATAGCCAAAGGAAAAAAGTGAAAGAAGAAAATGAACAAAAAGAAGCAAAATTATGAATCTCTGTGAACTTTATTTTCTTTGTTATCTTTCTCACTATGTGGTTCACAGTCTCTTCTGTGGACTTCTCTCCCTCCTCCTTTCTTGAGATAATTCCTGTTTTATACAGTTTTAGATTTTATTTGTTTAGGGTTGGAGTTTTTGTTTTGTTCTTCAGGGGATTGGGGTCAATTTTCACTTCTGGTTGTGCTCAGGGAATATATACAGAACCTTGGCCTCCAGCATGCAAAGTGTGTACTCAGTCCGTGGAGCTGTCTTATCCTGTTTCAGAATCTTAATAATCCAAACTCTGTCATTTCTTCTAACGCAGAATTTCAAAGAACATTTAAACCATGTTTGAAACTTTTAAAACTTATTTTAAAAAATGTATTTCATCCTCCATTATTTACAATTTTACAACACTGTCAGTAGTAGGTTTTCGTGCATATGACATTCAAATACCCACCATAGTGCCCATTTCCCTTCACCAATAACTGCTTGTTCTCCCATAACGCTCCCATTTAACCTCAACATCCTCACCCCACTCCCCATATTTCACTGCCATGTTTAGCTCCTTCTGCCGACCAGTTCTTAGATGATGTTGCTTTTGGCCATTTATTGTTTGTTTACTATGTTGCTCTATATTCAATATATGAGAGATTTTCAATTCGCCAACCAGGTTTTTCAGATCTGAAATTTCCATTTGTAATTTTGTTTGCATTAGAAATGAAAGCATTTCTACTTTCAAATCCTCTTGTATTTTTATTTGCGGTGCTTTCTATGCTTCTTTTAGCTCCCTATGCATCCTCAGTACCTTCATACGTGAGGCCTGTCCAAACGTGTGGAGAGGGGCCTCGAGCATGGCTGTAGCTAGGTTCTGGTGGTCTTCGGCCGCCGAGAGCTCTGCTCGGGGTGGGGAGGGAAGCTGGAGCCCATCCCCTCCAAGGGGCCCCGGGGAAGACAGCCAGGCATGTGGGCAAGAGACTCTTTACGTATGAAGGTACCGGCAGAGGAACCCAGGTGTGTGTAATTCCATCAACGGCCAACATCCAGAGACTTAAAAAGTGAACTCCCAGAAGCAATATCTTGTAGCCTACTTCTCCCTCTGGGAAAAACTGGCAAGCTTCTGAGAGTTTCCTACCCACATGGGACAGCCTTGCAAGCTTCCCATGGTGTATTCATATGCTAAATCCAGTAACAAGCTAGATTTCATTCCCCTGACCCTGAAAGAGCCTCCAGTGTGACATTGTTGGGAGGGCCGAGTCAAGAGAGACTTTTAAGATCTCAGGGAAAGGACGAATGGGGAGGTTACTGAGCCTGCTCGAGAAATCGATGATTAACGGGGATTTCATGATTCGTGATGCATCCTCAGTAGCTCCCTTCTAAATTTCTTGTCAGAGAGGTTGTCTAGCACTTCATTACTGCTGGGGTCTTCTGGGCTAGCCTCTTTAATCAGTAAGCTTGGTGGGGTTCTGCGTTGCTTTACCATTGTGACCCATGTGGTTTAGCCCTTCACGCTCACTGTTACTATCCTGCTTTTAGTGCAGTATTAATTGAGGTGTACTGAATGAATTATTGGCTAATGTGTTTCTGATAGGTAAGCTTACCTAGTGACCCTATATATTCATTGCAGCACTATTCACAATAGCCAGAATCTGGAAACATCCTGAGTGCCCGAGAACAGACAACTGGTTAAAGAAACTTTGGTACATCTACACAACGGAATGCTATGCAGCTGTTAGAAAAGATGAAGCCATGAAATTTGCTTATAAGTCAATAGTCATGATGACTATCATATTAATTGAAATGCGTCAGAAAGAGATATAAGTGGATCAACATGGAAAGTATCATGTTAATTGAAATGAGTCAGAGAGAGACAGACATAGAAAGATTGCACTCATCTGTGGAATATAAAATAACAGAGTGGGCGATTAACACCTAAGAGTTGTAGAGATAAGGTTCAGGAGGTCTGCCCCACAGCTGGGAAACTGGCCTCACATGCTGGGGGAGAAGGCAACTCAGATAGAGAAGGGAACACCAAGTAGAGGATGTTGGGAGGACCCATTCAGGTTGGAAGATGCGAACTAAAAGTAGACTATAGACCGATTATGAAGGCCACTCAATACCTCTATTGCAAACTACAACACCCAAAAGGAAAGAGAACAAACGGGAATGCCCTGCCACAGAGGCAGGGTGAGGTGGTGGGGGATGGGGATGGCGAGAGGAATACTGGGATCATTGATGGAGGTGAATGGGCACTGGTGGAGGGATGGGTAAACGATCACTGTATGAGTGAAATGCAAACACAAAAGTTCCTAAGTTTGTACCTGTACGTCACAGTGATTCTCTAATAAAAATTTTTTAAAAAAACAGAAATAAAAAAGAAAAGAACTAGATACAATAGCTATCAGTTTGGGGGCGGGGAAAGAGAGAGGAACAGATATAGAAAGACTGCACTCATTTGTGGAATATAAAATTACATAATATGAGACTGACACCCAAGGACAATAGATACAAGGACCCGGAATATTGTTCCATAGTTGAAAGCCTGCCTCAAGAGTTGGGGAAGAAGGCAGCTGGAATAGAGAAGGGATCACTAAGTCAATGATGGTTGGAGGGACTGTTTGGGATGGGACATGTGTGCTGAAAGTATATAAAGGACCAACATGATCGCCTCTCAGTATCTGTATTGCAAACCCTAATACTCCAAAGTAGAGAGAGAGTATGGGGAGATTGTCTGCCATAGAGGCAGGGGGAGGGTTGGGTTAGGGGGGAATACTGGGACTTTGGTGGTGGAAGATGTATACTGGTGGAAGGATGGTGTTTGATCATTGTATGACTGAAACTCAAACATGAAAGTTTTACAACTGTATCTCATGGTTATTCAATAAAAAATTAATTAACAAAACAACAACAATATATGAGAGAGATCTTTTTATATCTCCCATTCCTGGCTGACTTCATTCAGCATAAAACCCTCTAGTTCCAATCCCTAGTTGCAAATTGCATTATTTTGTCTGTCCTTAGAGCCAAATAATATCCTGTTGTGTATAGATACCACTGTTTCTTTATCAAGGCATCTGTTCTTAGACATTTGGGTTGTTACCATATTTGGTTTATTATAAATAGTGCTACCATAATCTGGGAGCACAAATGTGTTTACTGAGTAGACTTTTGGGACCAGTGGCATAACTGGGATTATTGGCTGCACCATATGGGTGGTCAGTTCTTAGTTTATTGAGAAGTTTTGTTTTCAAAAGTTTTGTTTCCATTTTGTTTTTAAAAGAAGTCCAATCCTTTGGCATCCCCACAAGGATGAGGGTTCCCTTTTCTCCACATGCAGAGCAACACAGTAACATGAGATCATATCTTCCTTTCATTTGAATATCCATAATCAGTGGTGCAGAGAATTGTTCATATACCACTTGTTCATTGTATCTCATCATGGACAGTGTTTCTGTTCAAGTCCCCCATCCCCAATTTTTTAATGGTTGTTTTTTTCTTTGACCAGTCCTAATATGTGTGTGTATATATATATATATATATATATATATATATATATATATATATGTATAAAATCTTGGAAATTAACCCTTTGCCACATGGGTGGTGGGAAAATATTTTCTCCCAATCTGTGTGGTATCTATACTGGTTATCATTTATTTTGCACTGCTTTTAAATTTGCTGCTGTTCTATTTGTTTATCTTTGCTTTCGCAAACCTAGCTGTGGTCAGTACTCATTCCTGCTCTGGACTCAGGGATCACTTCTGATTGTTTTTAGGGTACCATCTGGGGTGCTGGGACCTAACCTGTATGAGCTGTGCCCTACCCACTGTACCATCTATCTAGCCACTGATATTGAGGCCTTGAATGCAATTTTATTTGTGCATAGTATGGGATAGGATTCTGAGGTGTTTTTTATTTTTTTAAATTTAAATTTTATTGAATCACCATGTGGAGGGTTACATAGTTCTCAGGATTATGTCAGTTATACAATACTCAAACACCCTTCCCTTCACCCATGCCCATATTCCATCACCAACCACCCCATTATACCTCCCGCCCCCTCCCGCCCCCTCAGTCCCCGCCCTTGTAAGTGATAAGTTTCACTTCGTTTACGCTTTATCTTGGTTACAGTCCATGTTTCAACACATAACTCACTATTGTTGCTAGGGTTTCCCCCCAAAAAAGAGAAGACGGTCCCACTGTCAAGGAAGCATTTGATGGCTCTCCATTGCTGAGAATGTAGAGATATTAAGGCCCGCTGTTTGTTACAAAACTTTTCTATTTTTCCCCCCTCGTCCCGCGCCACCGAGATCATGCCTGTTTAGTAATCACCACGCTGCCTGACAAAGGGAAAACAAACCAAAAAAGATGGTTATTTCCCGTCATCAGCTGGAGTGGGGCTCTGGCTTAGTTGATAGTCTGGTAGAATGTCTGCAAGCAGTTTCTGGAACCAAAAGTAATACACTGGTATCGGCCCCGGCTCGAGATTCCACCAGCGTCCCGCTGTTCCAAGTACATAATAATTTATTCCCTTGTATCCCATTCCCATGCCACCAGGTCCGTGTCAGCTTAATGGACATCATACTATGGTTAACCCCACACCGCGTTTCTTCCCGAGAAAGAAGGATATTTCTTCTCAGCCAGTGTGGGGATATGGCTTAGTTCAGTCTATAGAGATGGCTACCACTTTGATTGCCTTCAATATTTCAGCAAAAGACTTACTATTCTTGTTAGGATTTCCCACCAAAGTCCGACCCGTTAAAAGGGAACCATTTCATATTGGTGATGATTAAATGACAATAGGTTGTGCGGCCATGGCAGCAGCCTCGCGGCTTTGAATTTCTGTATAAAGTCCAGGGAAAGTACAGCCAGAAATTACACGTCGCTACAAACTTTAACCCTATTATGGTCCCCCCAAAGTCCAACCCATTACAAAGGAACCATTTCATATTGCTGACGATTAGACGACATTAGGCTGCCGCGGCCATGCGGTTTTGGGTTTCTATATAAAGTCCAGGGAAAATTCTGCCTAAAATTCTATCGCTACAATTTTTACCCTCCAACAAAAAACTCAGTACTATTGTTTGGAGTTTCCCCCCATGTTAAGCCCTGCCAAAAAGGAACATTTACACGTTGCTGACAATCAAGAGATATTAGGTCGCGCGGCTGCGATAGCAGCTGCGCGGTTTTGGATTTCTATATGAAGTCCAGGGAAAATTCTTTTGGTAATTGCATCACTCGCTGGCAGCTCCTGGGCCAGAAGCTCTGAGCACACAGTTTGGAGGCATTTGGGGGGCGCCGCTCGTGTCTAAAGTGGTTCAGTTGCCTCCGGGGTCGATCTCGCACGGGGGGCCGGAAAGGAGCGTCCCCACATGGCTCTGTGCTTAGATGTCGGCCGGCACAGGGCGGATCCGGGAGTCCCGCCCATCGGCTTTCCCGGGCTTCCTGTATAGTCTAAAAACCGGCTATAGCCTCGCTGCGTTCAAAAAGAAAGAGTTGAGAGAGAAAAGACCATACCCTGCCGGCAGCGCCTGGGCCAGAAGCTCCCAGCACACAGTTTGGAGGCAGTTTGGGGGCACCGCTCGTGTCCAAAGTGGTTCAGTTGCCTCCGGGGTCGATCTCGCACGGGGCCGGAAAGGTGAGGTGTTTTTTAATATGTCATTAACCAGTTTTACCAGCATGATTTTTTCAAGAGGTTTTTTTTTTTGCTCTTTTTCATGTTCTTAATTCCTTCATAAAAAAAATAGCTGACTGTGTACAAAGAATCTGTCTCTGGGCTTTCAGTTCTGTGCCATTTTTCTGTGAGTATATCTTTATTCTAGTACCACTGTCTTGATTTCTGTAGTTTTATGACATATAATTTACATGTATTATTTTGTTCATATTACCTAACTATTATATTTTAAATATATGCTCTATTAATCCATATATATCTATAAGCTTTCATATCCATAGCCTTCTGAGAGTAAGTTTTAGAAATTATATCCCTTATCTCCAATACTTTCATATATATTTTCTAAATAAGGATACTGTTATGCATAACTACTCCCAATTATTAACAATCAGAATCAGAAAAGTAACATTAATAACACCTTTATTACCTAAAAATTGATCTTTTTCATATTTTGCCAGATATTTTTCCAGTGTCTTTCAAAACAAGAAACGTTTCTACTTTAGTTTGACCTATAGTTTCATGTCAGAGTTGGTAATCATGTCTTTTAATTTTTTTTTTTTACCCACAGCTCTTTCTTCATCTTCCTTACTTATTTTTAAAGTATAGATATCCTTGGTTTTATAGAACATTCCTTAAACTTGTTTTGCCCATGGTACTTGGGATTAGAATTAAAAATCAAGCATTTTTGTTAGAAATAAATGCATTGAACTTGCATCATGCTCAGTGACCAGGAAGCAAAGTATGTCTGGAAGAAGTCTCTTAAAATTTTAATATCTTTGGAGAAGACCCCAGTTTTCAGCCTGGAAACTGAGGTACCTATAATTGTACTCAGTTTTGTCTTCCCTTCAAAGAACATTCCTGAAGCTGTGCAAGTGAACCTTTGGCTTGGCTATAGTCCTGGGGTGTGGGTCGGCTGCCATGCTTTGGTAGGTAGGGTGCGGGTGTCTCAAAGTTTTCAGTTGCATGGCACTGTTTCCACATGTGCATCTCCTCGGAGATTTAATCAAGAATCAGTAGAGCTGGGCCCATGAGTGAGTCAGCGTGGCAGTGGCTGTGGGTCATGGGTGTGGCTGTTGGGGTCTCTGGAAGTCCAATGGGAGGGCAGGGTTGGAGTTGCGAGGCTGCCCAACCCAACTCCAAGAAGACCTCAGAATTCTCAGCCTGAGCACTCTGGTGTTTCTGAAAACACTCACAGTTTGTCATCTCCTCAATACTGAAATTCCAGTAGGAGCACACCAAATTGGATGAGAAAGTAACAGAGAAGTCAGGTAAACACAACAAACAAAAATAATAACACAGAAGGCTCAACTAGCAGCAAACAGCTTAGTAAATTCTTAGACAAGGACTTAACAACCCTGTGATTAGATATAACAATTTTCACAGTAAAAAATAGATTGTTTTTACACTTAATCAATTTTAATATTGGAGCTAATCAATTTCAACTTGAGTTTTATCAAGTTTCTCTTTTGTCTACATTAAAATAAACAAAGTTTTTAAAATAGAATAAACAATCTTAACGTGTGTATGTGTGTGTGTGTGCGTGTGTGTGAGGGTGAGTGAACGTGCATGCTGCCAGGATTGAACCTAGGGCCTCATACATGTCAGACTTGTACTTTACCACTGAACCTCATCCCTGGTCCCTTGACAACATCTGAAATCCAATAAAGGACAAAACAAAATTTCTGTAGTAGGTTCAATACTCAACCTTAAAATACACAAAAATACTTTAAACAAAGATATTCCGGGAACTTTTTTAGATATCTAGGTACGCATATAACCCAGAGGAATTAATATTGACCAGATTCAAAATAATACACTGTATTTTTCATTATAAAATGTTAAAATATGGCCATAGAGCACTAACAATGAACTAAACATTAAAGATTATAACATCTTTTGATTCTTCCCAAGTATATTTTATATTTAATTAGCCTTCCCTATGCTAAAAAAAAATAATTGTTGCGTTGAAAATACAAACTCAATTCTAATCGATTGAACATATATTACAGATTGCCACTGCAACTTTCAAATAACAGGATGTTTATGTAGGATGAAGGAAAGAAATATACAAGCTCAATATTTGGGGGGAAATATGAAAACAAATAACTATAAAACATAAGTGTTTGTCCCGGTATTAATTGCTACTGGATGAAGAATAAAATGAGTATTCTGCAAAGATATTAGGACCTAATCATGGAATAGAATTATTTAACTCAGTTCTAAAGTATGCATATGATTTAACAGTCAAGATGCAGTGGAAAAATGGGGGGTAATAGTATTCCAAGCAAAGAGAACTGTCTACATATGATATTGGAACTTGTAATGACTAGAGTGATTTCTAGGAAATCTAGATCTACCACAAAATGTTAAAATGCAGAGCACAATGGGAGATAGAGTGGACAACAGGCAAAAGCCACGGATTTTAAAGGATAAATGTATGAACACCACTTGCTGAGAGTAGATGTAGTCATACTGTTAAGATTTTTTGCCCTAGAATTTCTAGAAAGACTTGGTAATGAATTTCTAATATTTAACCCCTGACATTTACTATCTTTCATCTCTCATACTTGAATTCCTCACAGGCAAGAACTGAATCTTAAACATTTTCTAATGGATTTTCTTACAATTTTTCCAAAGAAATTAGGATAACACAGTGTAGAATTGGTTAGGAAATATCAGCTAAACACTGATAGTATTATATTTACAACAAAAAATAAAATAATACCTTAGGCTGTATAGCCACTGTGCTCAGAATTTCTGAATCTTTTTAAAACAAAGAAGTGTTATGACATAGGTCTGATCTTCACTTTAAGCACCTTTTGAATGTGAACTAAGAATAGGAATTTGTCTCAAGGTTTGTCTAATCCTAAAATTTAAGAGTTTATTTAATATCAGCTATATACATATATCACATTGTCCCCTTTAAAGCCTGGTTTTAAGTAAATGTGATTTGTTGTTTGGTTTTCTGTGTTGTGAAAGGATTTTAGAGTCTTTTTTTTCCTTTCTTTTAGTTTGTTGTTGCAAAATCCTGTTTCAGTTTGCTATTTGTATTAAGCCATACGAATAATGTTCATGAGGAACATCTAGTATTTATTACTGGGAAATAACTCGTAATTACCTATTTCATTAGAAAATTACTGAATAGTTGTCTAAAGATTGGTCAATCCCATCTGATCAACTGGCTAGTGATTTTCTATCAGCTAAAAGTATTTACCTTTCCCTAGGGCCAAATTTCATTCCATAAGGAACAGAAGGCTAAGCCTAATTGGAGAATAAATCTCAAGCATGCATCGTGAGGAATATAGATTTTATTTTATTTTCTACAAATGACTTGTCATGGAAGTGCCTGAACTTCAGAAATACTCCTGAGTTCTTCAGACTGTAATGCAAGGAAAATTATAAGAGTGTGAAATTCCTATTTTATTTCAAACAATCTAAAATTCAAGTAGTGTAGTATTTTTTTTTAACTATAGACCGCTCTGCTGCTCCAAAGGCCACAAAATGCCAATGAAATAAAAATGTATGACTGACCTGTGAGGTACTTCTAACCTGGCTACAATCATTCTGACCTTCGCCACTTAAATTATTTTCTGTCAACTTTGTTATTCCACTATTTAAAGTCTTTTAAAAATGGTTCAGAATGACTGAACCGTTTATTTTAACCCACCATCAGTGTTTGATGAAGCAGCACAAAAAGATATGTTTGCTTATATAATTATTGTTGTTTGATCAGTAAAATTAAAATATAATATACTGAATATCAGAGGCAAAAAAAACTGGGTGTTAACATAAATGAAACAAACCCATACTCCGATTTAGTTTGTCACATCCAGAAAAAGAATAAACAAAGAAATCACTGACACCGTTCTATTTCTCATATGAAATGTATTTTTTGATTTGTGTTGTGATTAACTGTATGGCAGGAATGATTCTAAATTTCAGATTCTAACCACTTTGCTTATGATTAACTTTCTTTAAAATTTATCTTTGGAAACTAAATTTATTTCCTTCCCTCATTAGTTTCTCCATTTTGTGTAATGAATGTCTATGGATCTTAAAATTATCTCTAGGTGTGACAAATTAAGTTGAGTCTGTAGAAATCAATTAATGTAATGTAAAGAAATGAATTAATGTAAAGATATTCTTAGGGCTGGAGCGATAGCACAGCGGTTGGGCATTCGCCTTTCATGCGGCCAACCCGAGTTTGATTCCTCCATCCCTCTCGGAGAGCCCGGCAAGCTACCGAGAGTATCTCGCCCGAGCAGCAGAGCCTGGCAAGCTACCCATGCGTATTGGATATGCCAAAAACAGTAACTGGTGCCCGCTCAAACAAATCGATGAGCAACGGGATGACAGTGACAGTGACAGTTATATTTGTAATGTTTGCTCTCTGCTTGAAGCCAGGTCATATAAGTTAGAAACTACCCCTAGATGACAGAAACATCAACCTCTTGGCACCTGTAAATCTTTTTTTTTTTTCACATCAGGAATTTAAAAATCTAAGCCATGGCAATGGTTGCTGAAAGCTCCAAAGCAATTTCACTTTGAAGGGAACAATTTTCAGCTCAACTGAAACTACAGCGATGGGGTTAGGATAAAGGGGAATAAACAGGTGATTTGAACAGAAACATAAGCCTGGTCATAGTACAATAAAATATATTTTAACAAATGCGATACAGTGATATATTTCCTTAAAATATTGATGATTATTACCCCTGGTCATATTAACATTTTTAAATACAAATTTTATATGCTTTAAATTATACAGACAACAATAAAGTAACCAAAATAGAATAATAATTTCAACTACAATTGTAATTTTGTTTGCCTTTGCTTAAGTGACCATGTCTTTTAAGGAACTTTGTAAGATCTTTAATTTTCAGTCATTGATATATTCCCTCATTTGCTTCTTCCTATAAAATACCATGACGAACCAATTAAGTAAAAGTAAAGATTTCTTTTAGGTCTTGTGTCAAGAAGTTTGATACTCAGATGTTATATTTTAAGACTAAAACTATTGCCAAATAATAGGTATAGTTATCAGAAATAGATCAGAGAAAACATATTTTTCTTCTCCTTATTCATTCTCTTACTCAGAAGTCAGAAAACAAAAATATTGAAGAAAGTTATATTCCTCCCACCTCCTCCTATGTGATTTTGATTTCCCTTCTTTTTAGTATCAACTTAGTGAAGGAAATTTAAATATTTTAATAATATTATTTTTCATGTATGATTATTTATTCAAAATCTTCATGCACCTCTGTTATTACTGAACACAATAAATATAACCAAAAAAGTGGAAGAGAGATCATTTAAATTTTATGGGACTTAGGAGACAAAAGCTAGTGCTCATGACTCATACATATGAGTCATGAGCTTGATGCTGGGCACAACCACTGAGTATTTCTGAATGTGCCCCAAAACAAAACAAAGCAAACAAAATTTTGTGTTATTTTTGTGGCAAATTATAATGCTTCCACCTTCACTGAATTTACTATGTTCACCAAAGTATATATGCCTATTCCATGTTCAGATAATGAGCAGGTAATCTGTCATATCAGAGAGTTTATTATTTCATATCCATTGGTGTAGTAGTTCTATTATGTATTCATAGATTAGAGCAGAGGTATGTGATGATTTCTTACAAATATAGATAACCTTCACAAAGAGTGACTAGGAGCCATACTGAGTTATGTGACATCTAGCAACTATGTAAGGTTATGCTTTGCATATCTAACCAATCGGAAAATAATTGACCTCCTTATGATAAAATTGACTCCAAGAGTAGGAAGTTTTAGGCGAGTGGAGCTTCATTATACAAGTTTTACTGTGAAGTCTGAAGAAAGAGGAACTCGGCATATTCGACCTAAATCTAAAAAAAACTGAGAATCATATTTCCAGAGTAATAACTTAGTAAATAACTTACTTTGTTTTATTTTAATTGGTACATATATGAGAGTTCAGGTACACACAGTTTTACTTCTCATTGTGAATGGATAATTTTACACTCTGGTTTCCTGCATGAATTATTTTTTGAGAGTGGGGAGGACACACCCAGCTCTGGGTTCAGGGATCCCTGCTGGCAGCACTCAGGAGAACATATGTTATATTAGCAATTGGAAGCAGGATTTACCACATGCAAGGCAAGCACCGCACCACTGTACTATCTCTCCTGTATGAAGACAAAGCTTCTCTATAGAATCTTTTCTGTCCATCTACATAACTTATTTTCCCACTGCAATATACACCCTCTGTTCTAATATTTTCTTAACAGTTTTTAAATTGACTTCAAATAAACTCACCTTTGTTGTTAACCAAATCTTAGATTAAAGAATTATAATATATGAGGTTAGTACACTAGTTACATTATTTCCCTAAGATGCAGTAAAATAAAATGATTATGAAATTTGAAATCATAAAAAGACCTAAAATACCTTGTGTATCACACTTTGTAAATCCTGCTCTGTTCCTTGGCAGATTGTCCAACTATAACATCACTCTGTGAAAAGCCAGTTAATCTTCCCCTGTGACATCAGCTCATTAGGTGCTTGCTTTTCACATTTGCAAGTTATGCAGTAAATAATTACATGATTATGCACATCACACAACTTATCTCTGTAAGCCTTTCTTTTACTTTTCTGTAAAATTAAGTCTTTTTCTATTTTGAGTTTTACAGTACAGCTATGAGAGACACATGTAAAGGGAAAAAAACAAAGGGAAAAAAAAGACATAGAAAAAGCCCTCAGATAATATGTGAACTGAAAGAGTCAGCTTATATCACCTCCTTTTCTATTGGCAAAATAGATGCACTAGTATTATCAGTGGCTGCAAGTTGAAGAATGATTGAGATTACATACATAAAATGAGTTTACCTCAATTCACAAAATGTAGGTGAAGAATTATTGAGATTAAAATGAGTTTACCTCAATTCACAAAATGTAGGCATCTAGATAAGTGATGATGAACAGGAGTGAGTAGAGGAACAAGGTAAAAAATGCTCTAAAAAAACAAACAAGCTGATCTCTTCATAAAGTCAGGTAAATTATTTTTTTAATCTAGAGGGAGTTATTGATGTATATTATAAGAAAACCCACATCCAAATAGTAAAGATCCATTTATTCCTCTTTTCTTTCTGTTTTCCTTTCTATCCATTATTTTGTTCTTGTTGTTGCTATTGTTTTAGCCATGATTGCTTCCCACAGTCTTGAAGGTGGTGAGAAACTGTTGGCTCTTCAACACTTAGCATTCTTCAGAATAGAAGAAATATTCAGATACTTAATCTTTATTCATGACATTTTGTCTTTTTAAATGCAGGTTCTTTAAATGGCCATTTTAATTGATAGGCATCAAATTAAAAATTTCCACCATGGTATCTTTTTGGCTAAGCTGTAGTTTCTTTAAAAATATGGCTTCTTAAGTTCTTTCCCCGCCTCTCACTTTCTTGACTCTCCTTTTCTGAAAAGATTAAAAAAGAAATTGAACTGAACTCTAAAATAACGGAGACTTAGAGCAACTTTGTCAGCAGCTGAAAGGATTAAGACTCTCCAAGCAATATTAACTTTCCATCACCAGTCCTTCTTCAGCTAGCTCTGAATAAAGCAGGACTGGAGCAGACAATTTCCAGAAGGAGAGAATAAAGAGGCTTAGTCAGCCCCACTTAGAAAGCAGAAAGAAGTTCCTCTATACTGAACTCTTTGGAAAGACATTCAGTAGAATGCCTCTGTGACTTTCCCAACATACTTGAATTGGTTAGCATCTTAGCTTATTATGTATTTTTACCCTTCCTTGTCTTTAACAATATATATATATATGTGTGTGTGTGTGTGTATGTGTGTGTGTGTGTGTTTATCTGGAACTCTTGTGAAACCTCAATGAGCTTGGTCACTGTGTGGATATGTTCAATCATGCTGAATCCTTTTCAGAACCTGGCATGCTTGGGCAATAGTTGCCAATGTTGTGGATATCTCCTTTCTTGTACAACAGAACAGTCATGCTGGTTTGCCATTGGAACAGAACCTTGCATTAAGACAGGTAGCGTGTGAAGAGTTGAGCCAGTGTATTGACGAGTACTGGCAGCAGATTTCTTCAGGTGTTCATCCTGACTTTGTCTGTACCAGGTGTTGTACATTTCTTTACCAATAAATGGCATGTCAGATTTCTTAAACTTTGCAACCCTTTCTCCCTGCTCCATGAAGTAGAAATTCATACGAAGGAGACAGTGGTCTGATCTGGTTTGAAATTTTGGGACAACAGTGACATTGGTCACGCAAAACCATCGATTGTCTAAATGCTCTAATGTTCATTGATTTAAAGAAGGCCTTTGATTCTGTTGATACTGAAGCAGTTATCAAAGCCCTAGCCAAACAGGGCATTCAAACTCAGTACATCAGCATTCTCTGCGAGCTGTATTACGGATTCACCACCAGGATCTCACCGTTCTACAAGGAAGTGATCATAGACTTAAAGAGAGGGGCGTTTGGCATCGTGATACCATTTCACCGAAACTCTTCAGTGCTACAATGAGAACGCCATGCAAAGACTGGAATGGGAAGGAATGGGAGTGAAGATATAGACGGTCGGCAACTACACTACCTCTGCTTTGCTGATGACATAGTTCTAATAACACCAAACATTAGCCAAGCAGCATGAATGCGGGCTGACTTCGACCGCGAGTGTGAAAAGGTTGGACTATAGCTGAATCTCACGAAGACAATGTTCTTGAGAAATGAACTAATTCCTGACGTTCCATTTGCTCTCAATGGAACAAACATCTCCAAATGCAGCAGTTATGTGTATCTGGGTTGAGAACTCAACATGATGAACAACTTGGCACCAGAACTGCGCATGAGGAAGAGAGCTGCATGGAACACCTTCAAGAGCATCAAAGAAGAACCAAAGAATGAAGAACCTTTGGCTCCAGGCACATCATTTTGACTCCACCATTCTTCCTGCACTAACATATGCCTCAGAGACCTGGGCCCTCTGAAAACAGGATGAGGATGTCATTCGGGTCTCCCAAAGAGGAATCAAAAGAGCTTTGCTTGGAGTATCATGTTTTACTCAACTGAAAGAAGGAATCCGGAGTTCTGATCTCTGTCGACAATTGAGAATCAGAGACACTACCTTGTTTGCCAAGGCATTGAAAATCAGATTGGCCAGACATGTAATGTGATTTGAAGATGACCACTGGACTAGAGTCATTACCAACTGGATACCACAGGACATCAAAAAAATATCTGGCTGCCCACCTACGAGATGGTCAGACTTCTTCGTCAAGACCCTGAAAGAATGGTTTGATGCTCTTCATGTTCCTGGAGCGAGCAGATGCCATTGGGCTACACTAGCATGTGTCAGGGTCGAATAGAGATGTTATTGGCCTCTGCTTGAGCAAATCCATGAGCAATGTGATGACAAGTGATACAAATGATATATTTATATATATATAGAACACAATCAGATACTACTTACATTAACATATATCGCTATATCTCTATTGTTTCCACTAGTAGTTTGTGCTACATTTGGAGTTTTAGTAACATAGAAGAATCAAAAAAAATGACTATCCTGCTTTAGGCTGTTGCCTTGCATGCAGCTTACCTGGGTTCGATTCCTCCACCCCTCTTGGAGAGCCCGGCAAGCTACCGAGAGTATCTCGCCTGTATGACAGAGCCTGGCAAGCTATCTGTGGTATATTCGATATGCCAAAAGCAGTAACAACAAGTCTCACAATGGAGATGTTACTCGTGCCTGCTCAAACAAATCCATGAGCAACGGGATAACAGTGATACAGTGATACAGTGAAATAATTGATGGAGATTCTTTGGCCAGTGTCCTGATTGTTTCAGAACTCATCACCATACATATAATGGTGTCTATAGCTTCTGAATACCTTCCTATATCTTTCATTCTTTTCCTTTAGATATTCCTTCTAAAATCACTGTAAATAGTCACTGGACTAACAGAAGTAAATTAGAGAATTAATCCTTGGCAACAATGTCCAAGTCAGGAAATCAGAATCATGTCAGAATCTCTCATACATTGGACTGCATAAATTATTTTTTCTGTACAGAAAAAGAGCAAGAAATGGTCTGTCTGTGTATTCCAGGTCTTTATATACAAAGTTGAAGTAAGTCCATTGCTAAAACAATCCAAAGGATCTTCATTAATTCAAAATGAAGATTGGCAATATGTATTTTCATAAGTTTTGAACAAAATATAAATAAAATGTTCTTTCTTCTGTTGTATTATAAAGAAACTATGTCTTCACTACTAAAATAAAATGGAACTGGCATGGCAGTCATATTTCATAAATGAAAACACAGTTTAATGAAATGACATTTTATGAACTTAAAGCAAACCGATTTTAAATGATCTTATTTAAAGCAATCTGCCATGCTCTTTGGCTTTCTCTAGTCAGCAAGCTGTCTGGTTTCATGTTTCACTGTACCATGCAATGAGATTTGTGTTTGAAGCCTCATAAGTCAGATATGGGGAAAGAAAAGAGGGACACACACTTGAGTGATTCAAAGGCATGCTGTAGTAGTTAGAGCTCAGTTCAGGATAATTTAGCCATCTTTCAAAATGATAGCAGTTGTAAGATCCTAAACTTATGCTTCTTTATTTAACATTTTAAAATTAATCCAGGCATCTTTCAGGCTTAGTTTTATTGTATATATTGTGTGCCTACATCAAAAAGAAAGGTTCATTTTAATATCCAAGACAATAAAAATTTAAGTTAAAATTTCTCAAGTCTTTTTTTGAAAACCATGCTTTTGGAGCTGGAAAGGTAGTAGGGCTCTGGCCTTGCATGCAGCCAACCTAGGTTGGATCCCCAGCAGCACACAATGGTTTTCCACGCATCACTGGGAGTGATTACTGAGTGCAGAGCCAGGTGTAAGCTCTAAGCAACATCAGGTGTGGCACAAAAAAGGAAAAAAGAAAATATGCTTTTAATTGCAATTGGATGTGTTAATGTAATAAAAAGAAGGGCAATTTAGATTGCTAATTTACTTACTGTAGAAATTTTGGAAAATTACATTTCCTGACCTTGATTTTCAGGCCAAGTAACTCTATTATAACATTCCACATAATGTTTTTTTTTTCATTCTAGAGACCTGTGGACAAAAACAAGGAGCCTTGCTTATGTAATATTTTCACAAGTTTAAATTTATAATTAAGACAAAAGGTTTATAAATTCTTAAAAATGATAGCAGTCTTGAAAGAGATCAGAAACTACAGTTAATTGTGAACCTGAGAAAGGCTGAACAGACCAGGGTAGATTAAAGGGATCAGGTCAGCCCACTGCAAGCCCAAACAGAGCCCCCAATATGTGCTTGCTTCTTAATCTAAATTGCTGCCATTCCCTTGGCCCAACTCCACCATCTCAGGAAAGACCTCAATAAGATATTAATCTGCTGAAAAACTTGGTATGCGGCTTTGGGGATTGAAATCTCCAGTCATTTTTGGAGTTGGTATGGGCTATCTCCCCTACTCCCCTATACTTCAGGAAAGCACTGACGGTCACCTCTAGGAATCAACTCTAGTGCCACCATGTATCTCTTCTATTGGCCTAGTTTCAGATACCCATAAATAAATCTAGAAAGAGATCAAAAGCCGCAGTTAATCTTGGACCTGTGCAAGGCTGAACAGACCACAGGGTAGGCTGGAGGGGGCAAGTCAGACTGGGACCCACCCAAACAGAACCCCCGCCAGCTGCTTTGTCCCACAATCCAAAATCGCCACCATTCCCTGCCCAGATTCCACAATCTTGGGATAGACCTCACCAAGACATTCATCTACTGAAATTTGGGGTATATAGGTTTTCTGACTAAAATCTCCAGGATTTCTCTTTTTTTCTTTTTCTTATTATTTTTTATTGAATCACTGTTATAAATCTTTCATGTTTGAGTTTCAGTCAATGCTCAACGATCAAACACCCATCCCTCCACCAGTGTACATTTTCCACCACCAATGTCCCCAGTCCCTCCTCCGACCTGTCCCACCTCTCACCCTGCCTCTATGGCAGATAATTTTCCTCTTACTCTCTCTCTACTTTATTTTCAGATTTGTTTTTTAATTTTATTAAAGGACTGTCAAAGAGTTACAAGCTTTAATGTTTGGGTTACAATCACACAATGATCAAACACCCATCCCTTCACCAGTACACATTCCCCACCACCAATATCCATGATATACCCCGCTTCCCACCCTCCCCCTGCCTCCATGGCAGACACTATTTCCCATACTCTCTCTCCACTTTTGGGCATTATAGCTTGCAACACAGACACTGAGAGGTCATCATGTTTGGTCCATCACCTACTTTCGGTACACATCTCCCATCCCGACTGATTCCTCCAGCTATCATTTTCTTAGTGATCCCTTATCTATTCCATATGCCTTCTCCTCTGCGCTCATGAAGCCGTCTTCCTGCTATGGGGCAATCCTCCTGGCCCTTGTATCTATTGTCCTTGGATGTCGGCCTTATGTTATGTTATTCTATACTCCACAAATGAGTGCAGTCCTATGTCTGTCCCTCTCTTTCTGACTCATTTCACTTAGCATGATACTCTCCATGTCTATCCATTTATAAGCAAATTTCATGACTTCATCTCTACTAACACCTGCATAGTATTCCATTGTGTAGATGTACCAAAGCTTCTTTGACCAATATTCTGTTATAGGGCACTTGGGTTGTTTCCGTATTTTGGCTCTCGTGAACAGTGCTGTAATGAACATGTAGTTACAGATGTCATTTCTTTTTTTTTAAGAATTTTATTTTATTGAATCACCATGTGGAAAATTACAATGCTTTCAGGCTTAAGTCTCAGTTATACAATGCTGGAACAACCATCCCTTCACCAGTGCCCATATCCCATCACCAAAAAAAAAACAAAAACCAACAAACAGCACATTTCCTATCCCGCCACCCCCCGTACCCCCCTGCCATGTAACTGATAAATTTCACTTTACTTTCTATTTACTATGGTTACATTCAATATTTCAACACAAACCTCACTATTATTGTTAGGAGTACCCCACTAGTTTGGATTTCTGTACTTTAGCAACTAAGTCCAGGGAGATTTCTTCCAGATATTGGATCATTGCAAGCTTGTAAACCCCATCTGTGGTCGTCATAATATGGCGGTCACCACGCCCTTCACACCCGGCAAGGAAGAGGCGAGAGAGAGAAATACCTTTCCCCTCCTGGACGGGCATGGGGCCGCAGCTTAGTTCTCAGTCTGGAGACATTCTGCGAGGAGCTGCCAATGCCAAAAAATTTAGCTGGCATCTGGAGTCACGCTCATGCAGCTGCGGAGAGGCCGCACACACGTGCGGCCCTCGGGATCACATCTTGGCGGCGGGGACATATGTCATTTCTACTGTGCTTTTTTGCATCCTCGAGATATATTCCCAGAAGTGATATTGTGGGGTCATACGGAAGCTCAATTTCTAGTTTTTGAAGGACTGTTCATAGTGTTTTCCAGAAAGGCTGGACCAGTCAGCATTCCCACCAACAATGAAAGAGAATCCCTTTTTTCCCCACATCCACACAAGCACCGGTTGCTTTTGTTCTTTTGAATGTGTGCCAGTCTCTGTGGTGTGAGATGATATTTTATTGTTGTTTTGGTTTGCATCTCCCTGATGACTAGTGATTGGGAGCATTTTTTTCATGTGCCTTGTGGTAATTTGTATTTCCTTTTTGAAGAAATTTCTGTTCATTTCTTCTCCCCATTTTTTGATGGGGTTGGAGGTTTTTTCGTATACAATTCTACTAATGTCTTGTATATCCTTGATATTAACCGCTTATCAGAGCGGTATTGGGTAAATATTCTTTCCCATTCTGTGGGATCTTAATGTATTTTGGTCACTGTTTCTTTTGAAGTGCAGAAGCTTTTTAGTATAATGTAGTCCCATTTGTTTATGTTTGCTTCCACTTGCATGGTCAGTGTTGTTTCATCCTTAAAGATGCTCTTAGCTTCTCTGTCTTGGAGATTTCTGCCTATATTTTCCTCTATATACCTTATAGATTCATGTCTGATATTGAAGTCTTTAATCTACTTTGATCTGACTTCTGTGCCTGGCATTAGACAGAGGTCAGAGTTCATTTTTTTGCAGGTAGCTATCCAGCTTTCCCAGCACCACTTGTTGAAGAGGCTCTCCTTTTCCCACTTCATATTTCTTGCTCCTTTATCAAAGATTAAGTGGCCATATATTTGGGGGTCTGTGACAGGACATTCAATTCTGTTCCATTGGTTTGCAGGTCTGTATCTAGCCCAATACCATGCTGTTTTAATTACTGCTGCTTTGTAGTAGAGCTTAAGTTGGGGTAGCTGATGCCACCCATCTTATTTTTCCCAAGGATTGCTTTAGCTATCATGGTGGTTTATTGTTCCATATGAATTTCAGGAGTGTTTTGTCTATTTCTTTGAAAACTGCCATGGGTATCCTGATAGGGACCACATTAAATTTGTATAATGCTTCGGGCAGTATTGCCATTTTGATAATGTTAATTCTCCCTATCCATGAGCAGGGGATCTGTCTCCATTACCTAGTGTCCTCTTTTATCTCTTGAAGTAGTGTTTTGTAATTTTCCTTGTAGAGGTCCTTCACTTCTTTAGTTTAGCTGATTCCAAGGTACTTGATTTTTCTGAGGTACTATTGTGAACGGGATTGTTTCTTTAATGTCTCTTTTTTCTCTTTCATTATTTGTATATAAGAAAGCCATGGACTTTTGGATGTTGATTTTGTTGCCTGCCACTTTACTAGATGGACCTATTCTTTCTAGGAGCTTTACTGCAGAGTCTTTAGGGTTTTCTGAATATAGTATCAGATCATCTGCAAATATTGATAAATTGACCTCTTCCTTTCCTGTCTGTATGCACTTGATATCTTTTTCTTGTCTAACTGCCATGGCCAGGACTTCCCGCACTATATTGAATAGGAGTGGTGAAAGTGGGCAACATTGTTTTCTCCCTGATTTTAGAGGAAGGTTTTTAGTTTTTCCCCATTGAGAATGATACATGCTGAGGGCTTGTATAGTCAAAGATGGCTTTGACTAGGTAATGTACAGAATGGGAAAGGATATTCACCTAATACCCATCCGATAAAGAATTGATATCAAGAGTATACAAAGCACTGGTTGAACTCTATAAGAAGAAAATATCCAACCCCATCAGAAAATGGGCCGAAGAAATGAACAGAAACTTTTCCAAGAAAGAGATATGAATGGCTAAAAGGTACATGAACAAATGCTCGGCATCACTAATGATCAGGGAGATGCAGATCAAAACTACCATGAGATACCACCTCATACCACAGAGAATGGCACACATCCAAAAGAGCAAAAGCAACCGCTGTTGGAGAGGATGTGGAGAGAAAGGGACCCTTCTACACTGCTTGTGGGAATACCGACTGGTCCAGCCCCTTTGGAAAACAATATGGACGCTTCTCAAAAAATTAGAAATTGAGCTTCCATTTGATCCAGCAATACCAATTCTGGGAATATATCCTATAGAAACAAAAAAGTATAGTCAAAATGACATCTGCACTTATATGTTCATCGCGGCACTGTTTACAATAGCCAGAATCTGGAAAAAACCCGTGTGCCCGAGAACAAATAACTGATTAAAGAAACCTTGGTACATCTATACAATGGAATACTATGCAGCTGTTAGAAAAGATGAAGTCGTGAACTTTGCATATCAGTGGAACAACATGAAAAGTATTATGCTAAGTGAAATGAGCCAGAAAGAGAGGGACAGGCATAGAAAGATTGCACTCATCTGTGGAATATAAAATAACAGAGTAGGAGACTTACATCCAAGAATAGTAGTATATAATGCAAGGAGGTTGGCTCCATAGCTTGGAAGCAGGCCTCACATATTGGTGGAAAGTCATCCCAGATACAGAAGGGAACACCAAGTAAAATGTGATTGGAGATCCTATGCGGGGAGGGAGATGTGTGCTGAAAGTAGACTAGAGACTGAACACGATGGTCACTCAATGCCCCTGTTGCAAACCACAACACCCAAAAGAAGAGAGAGAGAACAAATTGGAATGCCCTGCCACAGAGGTGGGGTGGGGTGGGGGGATGGGATCGGGGATTGGGTGTGATACTGAGTTCATTCGTGTTGGAGAATGGACACTGGTGGAGGTATGGGCTCTGGAACATTGCATGAGGGAAAAACAAGCACAAAAAGGTGTGAATCTGTAACTGTACCCTCACTGTGACTCACTAAAAAAAAAAATTTTTTTTAAAAATTTAAAAAAGATGGCTTTAACTAGATTGAGGAAAGTTCCTTGAATGCCCATTTTGCTGAGAGTTTTCATCATAAACGGGTGCTAGATCTTATCAAATGCTTTCTCTGCATCTATTGATATGATCATATGGATTTTATCATTTCTTTTATTGATATGATGATTATGTTGATTGACTTGCTTGCAAATGTTAAACCATCCTTGCATCTCTGGGATGAATCCTACTTGGTCATGGTGTATGATCCTTTTGATGAGTCATTGGATTCTATTTGCTAATATTTTGCTGAAGATCTTTGTGTCTGTGTTCATCAGGGATATCAGTCTGCAATTCTCTTTCTTTGTGGTTTCTCTGTCTGCTTTTGGTATCAGGGTGATATTTGCTTCATAAAAACTGCTTGGAAGTGTTTTTGATACTTCAATTTCCAGAAAAAGCTTAAAGAGGATTGGGAATAAGTCCTCTTTAAAGGTTTGGAAGAATTCACTAGTCAGTCCATCTGGGCCAGGACTATTGTGATTGGTGAGACTTTTTATTACCGTTTCAATTTCCAAGGTGATGGGTCATTTTCTTGGTTCAGCCTTGGGAGGCTATAGGAATCTAGGAATGTATCCATTTCCTCAAGGTTTTTTTGTGTGTGTGTTTCGTGGCATAAAGATTCTCAAAGAAACCTCTGAGTATCCTTTGAGTTTCTGTAGTTTCTGTTGTAATGTCTCACTTTTCATTTCTGATTTTTTTTATTAGAGTTTTCTCGCGTTTTTTGTGAGTCTTGTTAGAGGTTTATCGATATTGTTTATTTTCTCAAAGAATCAGCTCTTGGTTTCATTGATCTTTTGGATTGTTTTTTGGGTTTCCATCTCATTAATTTCTGTTCTGAGTTTTATTATTTCCTTCCTCCTGTTCATATTGGGCTCCTTTTGTTGGTCATTCTCCAAGCTCTTAAGCTGTGAGGTTAGGTTACTTATGTGGGCTCACTCCTCCTTCCTAAAGAATGCTTGCAGGGCTATAAACTTTCCTCTTAATACAGCTTTTGCTGTGTCCCATAAGTTTTAGTAACTCATGTCCTCATTTTTGTTCATTTCCAGGAATCTTTTGATTTCATCTTTGATCTCCTTTCTAAGCTACTCGTTGTCCAATAGTGAGCTGTTTAATTTCCAGGTGTTTGATTTTGTTTTCTGTTTTTGTGTGTGATTTATTTCTAATTTCAGTGCATTGTGGTCTGATAAGGTAGTTGATACAATCTCTATCTTCTTAGTTTTATGGAGGTATGATTTGTGGCTCAGAATGTGGTATATTTTGGAGAATGTACCATGCAAACTCTAGAAGAATTTGTCTTCAGCTTTTTGAGGATGAAGTATGCTGTATATATCTACTAAATCCCTTTCTTCCATTTCTTCCCTCAGATGTAGTATGTCCTTGCTAAGCTTGAGTCTGGTTGATCTATCAAGAAGTGTTAAAGCGTTGTTGAAGTCCCCCACTAGTATTGTGTTGCTATTGATATCTTTCTTCAAGTCTATGAGTAGTTGTTTTCTTTGCTGGTCCCTCATTAGGTGCACATATATTTAGTATTGTAAATTCTTCCTGTAGTACAGATCCCTTTATCAATAAGAAATGACGTTCACTGTCTCTTGTGACCTTCTTCAGTCTGAAATCCATGTGGTCTGATACAAGATGGCTACCCAGCTATTTTATGTGAGTTGTTTGACTATAGGATTGTTTTCCAGCCTTTGAATTTGATCCTGTGTTTGCTCTGACTGTTGATATGTTTTTCTTGCAGGCAGAAAAATGTTGGATTCAATTTTCTAATCCATCCTGCCACTCTGTTTCAGGTCGGCCGTGTGCAAGGCAAACACCCTATCCGCTGTGCTATCACTTCAGCCCGGGTGTTTCTTGTCTTAGCGTAGCCTGTTCAGTTGTTTTTGTAACCATGGTTTTGAGTCTTTGTAGTTCTAGAGCTGTTGTTTATCTGTGAAACTACGTGTTGTTCCTTCTGTTATGAATGAGAGTCTAGCCGGGTAAAGTATTTTTGGTGAGGCATTAATTTCATTGAGGTTTTTTAACTATATCTCACCACTGTTTTCGGACCATGAGGATTTCATCAGACAGGTCAGCTGTGAATCTTAAGGATGCTCCTTTATAGGCAATTTCTTTCTTTGATCTTGCTGCTTTCAGGATTTTGTCTCTATCTAAGGTTTTGGTCATTTTGATCAGGATGTGTCTTGGGGTATTTTTATTTTGATTTCTTCTAGCTAATACCCTTCGAGCCTCCTGAATGTGGTCGTGTGTTTTCTTCAGCTCTGGGAACATTGTAACAATGATGTCTTTGACAGTATCTTCTTTATCATGGTTTTCTTCCTGTCCCTCTGGGACTCCAATAATTCTTATATTACTCCTCTTGGCTTCATCACGATCTTCTCTTGCCATCTGTTCCTGGATTGTCAGTCTCTTTTCCATCTTCTGTTCTTTTCTAGAGAGTCTCTGGACTTCATCTTCGAGCTCACTGATTCTGTCCTCAGCAGCTGTTATTCTGCTGCTGAGGCCCTCCACTGAGTTTTTTAATTCGCCTACCAGGTTTTTCAGGTCTGACATTTCCGTTTGTAATTTTGTTTGCATTTTCCATATTTCTACCTTCAAATACCCTTGTATTTTATTGGCATTGCTTCCCATTGTTTCTTTTAGCTCCCTAAGCATCCTCAGTAGCTCCCTTATAAGTTCCTTGTCAGAGAGGTTATCTAGCACTTCATTGCTGTTGGGGTCATCTGGGCTAGTCTCTTCAATAAGTAAGCTTGGTGGGGTGCTGCATTGCTTTACCATTGTAACTTATGTGGTTTAGACCTTCACCCTCACTGTTACTATTCTGCTTATGATGCAGTATTAATTGAGGTGGGCTTAATGAGTTATTGGCAAATGTGTTTCTGGTAGTTAAGCTAATCTAGTAAAAGTTCCAACTAAGAGGGTAATTTATGGTTCTTATGGGATATAGACGAGGGAGAATAACTCACAGACAGATTAGCGGCCATAACTCTGGGAAGGAGCCCTGATACAGGCCAGATACCTGAATGGGATGAGCAAAGGGTGCCTCTCTCTCTACTTTTACGCATTATGATTTGTAACACAGATACAAAAAGAGGCCATCATGTTTGGTCCTTTTTCTTCTTTCAGCATACATCTCCCATTCTGAGTGGTCCCTCCAACCATCATTGACTTAGTGATCCCTTCTCTATCCCAGCTGCTTTCTCCCTCATCTCATGAGGCAGGCTGCCAACTGTGGAGTAATCCTCCTGGCCCATGTCTCTAATGTCTTTGGATGTTAGTCTCATAATATGTCATTTTTTATTTCACAAATGTGTGCAGTTATTCTGTCTGCTCCTCTTTCTCTGACTAATTTTACAGAGCATGATACTCTTAACGTGCCCCCACTTATAATCAAATTTCATGACTTCATCTTTCTTAACAGCTGCATAGTAGTCCACTGTGTAGATGTACCAAAATTTTTTTAACCAGTCATCTGTTCTCGGGCACTCAGGTTGTTTCCAGATTCTGGCTGTCATGAACAGTGCTGCAATGAACATACAGATGCAGATATTCTTTCTACTGCGCTTTTTTGCACCCCCATGGTATATTTCCAAAAGTGGTATTGCTGGGTGATATGGAAACTCAATTTCTAGATTTTTAAAGAATGTCCACATTCTTTTCCAGAAAAGCTTGACCAGTCGGCATCCCTACATACAATGAAAAAGAGTCCCTTTCTTCCCACATTTGCACCAGCACTGGTTGTTCGTGTTCTTTTTGATGTATGCCAGACTCTGTGGTGTGAGATGATATCTCATGTTTTTTTTTTTTTGATTTGCATCTCCCTGATGATTAACAGTGTAGAGCATTTTTTCATGTGTCTTTTGGATATTTGTATTTCTTTTTTGAGGAAGTTTCTGTTCATTTCTTCTCCCCATTTTTTGATGGCATTGGAGGATTTTTCTTGTACAGTTCTACTGTCTTGTATATCCTTGATATTAACCCCTTCTCTGCTGGGTATTGGGTAAATATTCTGTCCTATCCCGTGGGCTCTCTTTGTATTTTGGTCATTGTTTCCTTTGAGTTACAGAAACTTCGTAGTTTAATGTACTTCCATTTGTTTATATATTGTTCCCACTTTCTGGGTCACTTTTGTTTCATCCTTAAAAATGTCTCCAGGCTTTCTCGGGGTCATGAACCAACACCACCTCCCTGTACTTCTGGAAGCGTCAGCAGTCACATCCACACCCCAAAGCTGCCAGCCAGTTTAAAAAAGAAAAGAAAGCTACTGCAACTATACCTTCCTGACAAAATTACTGAACACTCAGAGAAAACACGATGACCTCTTAGCTCTTGTATTTCAAACCATAATGCACAAAGGGAGAGAGAGAGAGAGAGAGAGAGAGAGAGAGAGAGAGAGAGAGAGAGAGAGAGAGAGAGAGAGAGAGAGAGGGAGGGAGGGAGAGAGAGGGAGAGAGGGAGAGAAGAAAGGTGCCTGCCTGCCATAGGGGCAGGCAGAGGGAGAGGGTTAGTGGGGTGGTAGGAGGGAAACTGGGGACATTGGTGGTGGGAAATGTACATTGGTGGAGGGATGGATGTTGGGAAATTGTATGACTGAAACCATGAAAAACAGCTTTGTAATGATCTATCTCACAGTGATTCTGTAAAAGAAAAAAGTGATAGCAGTATGAAAGCAGTATATATAGCATAGGTAGCATAGGGCTATATATAATAAGTCCATATAGGTAAGTACTTGCTATGTACTCTGTACATTTTGGATATGTATGTATGTCTGTATGTGTATATATATATGTGTGTGTATATATGTATACACACACACATATATATATACACACACATATATACCCAGGAACCCAGGTGTGCAGGACCTGGGGCCGAGATCTCCAAGGCTCCTCAGTTTGGGACTGGGCCTATTCCACCCAGATTCCCCATTTTCCAGTAGCTAGGCAGTCACACTCAGAAACTGCCCCTAGAGCCGTGTAGTCCCATCAATGGCCAACATCCAGAGACTATAAAACCAAGTTCCCGGAAGCACGCGACAGCGATGCAGTCGCCTGACATCTGATAGCCTAGTTCTCCCTCTTGGAGAACCTGGTAAGTTACCATGAGTTTCTGCCTGCACAGGGAAGAGCCTGGCAAGCTCCCTGTGGCATATTCATATGCTAAATACAGTAACAATGATGGGTCTCATTCCCCTGACCCTGAAAAGCCTCTAATGCAACACCATTGGTAAGGAGGAGTAAAGAGAGGCTACTAAAATCACAGGGCTAGGATGAATGGAGATGTTACTGGGCCCTCTTGAGCAAATCAATGATCAACGGGATGACAGTGACAGATAGAGTGATACACATATATATATGCATGTATGTACATATAGATGTGTGTATGCACATATATATGTGGGGGTTAAGGGATTGGGGGAAATACCACCCATCAGTGATCAGAGCTAACACCTTGCTCTGTGCCCAGAGATCACACCTGGTAAAGTGTAGGCCCCATAAATGTGTCAGAGGTCAATACCAGGTTAGACTTTTACAAGGCAAGCAGGAACTTTCCTAGTGTACTATATCTCAGACTCAGAGTACATATTATTACTAGGAGAGATAGATTGGAAAGTTAAATATTATATATAAATCTTAGTGGTTATTAGACCTAAGAAACATCATGTTGCATCTTTGACTATTTTTATAATGCTAAGACACCTAGTTGACCTATGGTTTGAGAGTGTATCCATATTTTAGTATTCAATTTACATTCTTAATTTGAACTTGGAGGCTTATTGAAACTTTTTACTTTTAAATATCAAGAAATAATCACTAAGGATTATTTCGGTAAAATATAAATACACTAAGAAAAGGAGCATGTTCTTTTGAGTAGCATCACATTATTATTTCATAATAAATTTGTGAACAAATTGAAATCCTGCTTGTTTTTGTTATGTTCTGATATTAATTCAGTTTAATCCAGGAATGTTACATTTAGCAAATTGTGTAAACTTAGAAAGATATATGGATGGATAGATTGCATGATGATAAATCATTTACTACTAACTCATACTTTTGCAAATTAAATAAAACTGTGGCACCAATATATATTAAAAATCCGGCACTGATTTTTTTCAATACATGTAATTTTCTTTGCTCTACTTTTGTGTAAATGACATGTGATTCTATGAATCCAGACATTATAGCACTCTGCTATTTTGCTGATCAAAAGAAATTATTTAGTTGACAGCCACACCATTGAAAAATTGGCTTGTCTCTATACAGAACTCTTCAGTTTCATACTCTCTTGATGTCAAACCTCAAAGAACTCTTCAGGTCAGGAGACATGGTTTGATATGGGAAAGTAGATGAAAGAAAACATTTCTTTGAGTTTACCTGGCAGGCATCATAATTTTTGAGAGGCTAAAAATATGTAGTTTTAAAATGAAATGATGGATTATAATATTGTTAACATTGCAACTGGAGACCCTTTTGTATAAAATATTGCCATAACATCGCTGTAGATATTTTCTTTTGCTCTAAGCGGTAGGCTGTGAGATGTGTCAAGTAGCCTTAAAAGAGTCACCTAAATATAAAATATAGTTTTTCCAAGATAAAGCTAACCTCACCACACCCCCACTTGTGTGAAAGCTGCCGAGGCCTGTCACCTCAACTGGGAAAGAGGTTGAGTGTTTTCTGCACTGCACAGTGGTCTATAGAACCATTCTTGGGCATTGGATCATGCCATTTTTCAGGCAGTTTTCAGCTTGAAACACTATTTATGATACATACTTAGAGTATGTTTCTACTGTCAGCTAATTTGTTAAATAAGATTCTGATACATCCTGTAAAGTCTTTCTATACTTATTGCACTATAAATTTGAGCAGCAGAAAGGATAGTAAATGGGCCAAACATAGATGTTCCTTGCATGTGATTGACGCTAGTTTGATTCTCGGGATGACACTATCCTCAAAGCGTCACTGTTTATAGCCCTGGACGCCCTGAGCACCTCTGAAATAGTCTGAGTATACCCTGAAATATAGGGACCGTGCAGCATCGTGTCCTCCTGTACTCATATTGAACTTCAAGCCAGTTGGCTGAAAAATGCTTGTGAATCTCCAAGGCTCCCCAAAATCACCCCAACCACACTTTTGACTGATTTCTTCTCAAGAATTAACTCCGTTGATTAACTAGGTTGATATTATTCAGAACAGATGCCATTAATTTCTCATATTAGCTACATCTCACATATTCAATTTACACTTCACAGTACACATACACACACCGTGTAAAAGAACTAGATGCCAGCATTAAAATTTTTCAAATGGAGATTACTTTATATTTTAAAAATTACATTTTTTCCTATTTTTTGATATGTCCAAATTTATCCTAAAGCTCAGAATGGATCAATTTCACTCATTTCCTCTGAAACCTGGTCTCTGGTTTTTGAGAATTAAACTTCTAATCACAAGACATAGACCTGCCATCCTATAAATGAATACACTGGGTAAAAACGATTTCACATTTCATAGAATTTCGTATATTCGCTTACTAATGGACTCTGCATCTTTGGAGAGATATGATATTTGACCTTTAGCAGTATTCTAGATATTTATGAAGCCATTCCAAATTGGATTTCTTCCATTAACCTCTTCCTTATTATAACCCTAATCAACACTCATTAAAAATCTAACAAATTAGAGAAAAACAGGGTAAATTTTTAAAGGGGCTAATTTTATTTAGGGCTGAAGTACAAAAATAAAAATACAGTATAGCCTCAGAATGCTCAGCAGGGAAAGAAAATTTAAAGTTATCTGAAAGAATGGATTTCAATAAAATACATTAGCAGTATTTAATAGTAAACACTGTTGAACAGAGAGTTCACATATTGAGTGCATGTCTATATTCACTATCCTTACTTTCTCATTTACTCTTTGCTCTTAAAGCCTCTTCAGTAAGTAGACATTTTTTTGTTTCTGAGTACGTTTCCAAACCAGCTCTTCTTTGAATCTGTAGCTGTCTCCATTTCTTTTTAGTCTAATGGTCCAACTGAATGACTAGGAGAAAATTATTAATATTCTGTACTATAATATTCTGTGGAATTTTATGAAATTTTCTTCACCTATAAAATTATGATGCTAAATTATGATGCTACCATATATGAGTATTGTGTGGATTATAAGAATTATCCATTTAAACACAACAATGCATGGTAGATACTATGGTACAGCACAACACATTAGCGTTATTATTATGACATGCCTCCAATATTAATTTTTTAGCAGTATTTGACACAAATAGGCATTGCTTTCTTCTTGGAAACACTTTTTTCTCATTTGCGTTTCTTAACATTGCATTTCCCTTGTTTCCCTGTCAAGTGACTGAACTTGGTTTTCTTAGTGGCTCCTTCTAGAACTGCAAAAAAGTGCTCTAGAACTTTGTCCTCTTTTCTGTCTCCTCTTTCTTCATAGAAATCAGTGTGTGTGTGTGTGTGTATACATGTGTGTGTGCATGTGTGTGCTTGTTTGTGTGCGTGTGTGTTTGTGTGATGTTCCCAGCTGTCTATGACCTCAACTATAAAACATTCATCTCTCCTGCTACCTTTCCCCTAAACGCCAGGCTTACATATCCAAGTGCCTTCTCAACAGTCTATAAAGCTTCTCTAATGTGGATACATTCTACTCACATATCTGTTTCTCTAATTTTTACTCTCCAGAGGATTCATACTTTAAAGAGAAACATAATATTTTTTTTCAAGTTTCAAATTACTTGATACATCTCTATTGGTTGACTGCTGTTAATACCAGCAGTTCATGGAGCTGCTGGTATTAACAGCTAGTTCATGGAGATCCCCGCTGATGTGTGATAGCTACGTAAACGTACTACAGACTAGGGAAGAAAAACTAAACACCAATCACCATTTCAAATGATAGAGTTTTATCAGTTGCTGCTAAAATTAAGAATGAAAAAAAATGGATAATCTTTAATGATGACTCACCACTAAGGATGTCAGGAATTTTATTTTCCCTGAGAGTCAGTGAATCTAAAGACTTATATTTATATTATATTTATATTATATTTTATTTTGAATTCATGAACTACAAGAACATCTGGTATAAAGTAGAAAACTCAGGCTACAAACCATTTATTTGTTCCATGATCATTAAACCAAATCGTCGATTTAATTTTATTTTTTGATTGTCTCTTTGGATTGCTATAGTATAAATGCAAACTACCATGAAGATAAACCTTCCTTCAATAATTCTCAAACTTATTCTTTTTGCAGCTTTCATGCAGTTCTTAACTCCAATGTGACCATATTAGGGAAACTGCCTTTGTGGACCAGATCTGAACCAGCACCCGTCACTGTACTTACTCTCCTGTTTTACTGCCTTGTAATATAGCATATACTTGTGCTGTTCTCATTTGTTTTTACACTTAATGGGATTGTTACTTTTGTTATCTGTCTCCTTTCTCCAGATAGAAACCCTACAAAGTGTTTCGTATTTTCTGTTTCTAATGTGTTTCCAACAAAACATTGTTTCATTTTAGGCATGCAATAAGTAGGCATGAAAATATATATAGGTTAATAATATTAATTTCTAAAATATATAACTAAGTGCATGCTCCCAGAAGGCTCACCTTACATAATTTCTCCAAATGAAATTCTAAGATTGCAGTTATATGTAGAGAAATAAAGGAACATGCTCATATTAGAATTTGTTTATGCTACAGTGTGCTTTTCAGAATTATGAGACATTTTTTATAACCATGGATGTTTCAGTTATATGAAAATGACTTCTGTAGTAAACTTTTCAGACATTATCATTTCTAAATTTCTCAGTTATAACAAATATAAAAGTAAGGCACATCAAATCTATCTGAGACTTAGTAGGAAATAGTTTATCTATAATAAAAACAAAACATTGAACGAATATCATTTAATTTTTGATGATTTAAGTGATATTATGCACAATCTTTCCATTTATGCCCCAGCTAGTCACATTTATAAATGACATTTAATATAGCTTGGAATTGTATGAAATTCATGGCGTTTATTGTTTGCAACATTGCCCACAATTCCATTGTTATTGTGAAACTATATTTTCATGACTTGAGGTCTCAACATTTTTCACAAAGTGCTAGAGGGAAGATAAGATCAGGTGTAAAATTTAAGCATTCTAAGGAGAATTCAAAAACTGAAATGATTTGCACTGCTAATCAAGGCAATTGATAGCAGAAAAACAATATTTTCAAGAGGCAATTATATCAAATTACTAGAGATTTTAATAAGCATGCCAAAACTTGCTACAGATACATTAAATGGAAGAGATCCCACACACATATTCTTCCAAACATAATGCAATCTTCCTCTCATGAAGTTAGCATGAATTGAGCCTTATCCACTTATATTTACAAGAATGTGCATGATCACCATAAGTGGCAATGTGATTTTGTAGAATCTCTTGCATCATACAAAAGCCAGTGTATTTTTCATACAGCCTATCTATGGTGATAGCTCTGTGTGTGAACTGGAAAATTTAAGCATTTGAATTGTCTTGTCATTGCTATCATCCCTTTAAGTACAGACAATCTCAATGTCTATAAAGTTGGTGGAATTTTCTGTACAAAGAGAAATAAAGATCAAACTACAGTCTTAAGCTAAGATGTAAATGAATACAAAAGAGCATAAAATAACCACTACAGCCCCAAAGTTCATAGTTCTGGAGATCACGTTTAGAATTGCCAGCAAAAAATATTTTTTATCATGTTGATCATTTATTTTGATACTAAAAGAAGTGAACAGTCACTGGAGAGCCAATTTTAGAGTGAGTAATTCAAAAGTTTGAAAGTTGAATCTAAAGCCAAAATGTGTTTAATTGACTTTCATTGAGTTGTGTCATATGAGAGAAAATGTTCTTGCTGGCAGAAAACAAAAAAAAACCCTATCTAGGTAAAAAGGGGACAGGTTGTTTTGTAGGGCACTTGAAAGCAGTGTCACCACTGATTTGATGTACATCTTTCTCAGATAAAAAGCCCTGAAGACCCTGTACAAACTGACTAAAAGAAACACCTTTCAAGATTATCCACTGAGCTGATCCTAAAGACATTTTACTTCTATTGTCATTAATATATTCCTAATAGAATTTTTTTTGCACTTCTAAATAAGAACCTTCTTTTCAGACTTTACCATATTGATTTTGTTACTACGTTTTAGCCTCATTCAGACTCGTGAGCTGTGTGTTCCTCAAGTACCTAATTACAATTGGATATTTTTCTAGAGAAAGTTTAAAACTTCGCTTTCAAAATATTTTTTTCAATATGTTTCCCATTTACTCTGATACAACACTACAGAGAATACTGGGCCCGGAGCTTTCGTTATCTTCACCATAATCCGCTTCTCTTGTTATCTTTAAGCAAAACTCATGTTGAAGCAGGCAAGGCTTACAGGCTGATTTGAATTGAACTCAGCCATCCACTGCTATTTATTTAGAAAAGAACTGCTGCTGAATTGACTGCCATATGTTCATTATCCTGATTTATTTTTCACAGCTCTTCCATATCTTTTCTAACACCAGCTTCAAAGGCATTGTTATAACAAAATATTATGTTTAGAACTCTTAATGTTTTTATTAATAAATTCACTAACAAGGCACTGAAAGATTTAGGACAAGCAGGGTGATTCAGGAAAGATACAATATATTATTCTCAAATTATATTGTCACAAGGGGAAACTATGTACATTATCAGAAATAACAGGCCCTATTATACTGAGAACCAAGTTGTTATTTCATGATGCTTCGATAGTTTAAGTATTTGCATTTGTTCTGTGCCAGCCACTCCCATGAAGATGTATAAATGAAGTAAGAGAACTAGTAGCAATCATGAAATGGCTGTGTGACTCAGGTGAATGACTTCAAAATCCAAGAATGAAAATGTAAAAGGAAGTTGTGAGTGGACTACACCTCATGGATTACATTTTCCAGTATAGTTTGCTGTATACTTTCTGAAATCAGGGAATGACAGGGTTATAAGAAAACTAAGCAATAATCTCTTTTGACCCCTTTCTTTCATTTGAAAGCATCTAAAACTTGAAAGGAAAGTAAGGAAAAGGAAAGGCAATAGTTTGGGGCAAGGATTTCAGTCTCAGTTTTTTTTTTTAACTTCAAGATGGGCAATTTATTGGAATTTTATTTATTTATTTGTTTATTTATTATTTATTTTTAATTTTATTGAGTCACCGTGAGATAGTTACAGCTTTCATGTTTGGGTTACAATCTCATAATGATCAAACACCACCATCCCTCCACCAGTGCACATTTCCCACCACCAATATCCTGGGTATACTCCCCCTTTCCCACCCTCCCCCTGCCTCTAAGGCAGACAATATTCCCTATACTCTCTATTTTGGGGCATTATATCTTGCAACACAGACACTGAGAGGTCATCATGTTTGGTCCATTATCTACTTTCAGCATGCATTATCCATCCCAACTGGTTCCTCCAGCCATCATTTTCTTAGTGATCCCTTCTCTATTCAATCTGCCTTCTCCCCTCTGCTCATGAAGCAGACTTCCAACTATGGGGCAATCCCCCTGGTCCTTGTATCTACCGTCCTTGGGTTCCAGCCTCATGTGATGCTACCCTACACTCCACAAATAAGTGAAGTCCCTCTATGTCTGTCACTCTCTGACTCACTTCACTTAGCATGATACTCTCCATATATGTCCATTTATAACCAAATTTCATGACTTCATCTTTCCTAACAGCTGCATAGTATTCTATTGTGTAGATGTACCAAAGTTTCTTTAGCCAGTCATCTGTTTTAGGGCACTTGGGTTGTTTCCATATTTTGGCTATTATGAACAGTGCTGCAATGAATATATAGGTTCACAGTCTCAGTTAAAGTCACCACAGACCTAATAAACACCCAAGAGCAGTTCTGAGCAGAGCAGGCAAACTGAGTAAAGAAATGATTTACTTTTTCAGAGCTTTTGTCTTTCATGGGTAGGACTCATCTGCTCAGCTCACATCTCCCAAAATTTTCTTTCTAAGGAAGGAAGCCTTTGTAAGTTACGGGCTGTAGGGGAGGGCATTCAAGAGGAAACTTTTTTTTTTTTTATTTTTCCTTCCATCTTCCTCCATGTTGAAGTCCCTGCCCATCTTGCAATCTTTGTCTAGCCCCATGGGTAACTACTGATATAACTGAAGTGACCATTTTGAGTATTTTAATGTTTGTGCTTTTTTTGTGCTTTTTTTTGTTTGTGCTTTTTTTCCCCATCTCAACTTCATCAGCCATCATGTGATCCAATTAAACAGAACTGCAGCAGTGGAAAATCAGACATTTGCAAAAGTGAATTCAGCAAACAAATCTGAATTGGCATAGTTTTAAGCCATCCACTCATTAAGAGTGTATGAATCTACTCAGACTTTAAAAAAAAAGGATCATCAAAACAGCCAGAAAAGAAAGGACAAGCACTATGCTTTTCAATGATAATTTGTTAGCTAAAAGTAACATTTGTTTTTTGCCAATTAATTTTGAAATCTGGTTAAATTTATTCATTTGTGTAACATCTTTTTGTATCATTTGTAATTATTAATCAAAATATTTGGTTTTTATCTTCTGTTGAGTCACTTAATACATATCCTAGAACACTTATTAAAGAGATCTTTTCTGTGAAAATCTATGTGTAAGTTTTATATGTATTAGTTTAGTTTGTTTGGTTAGCACCAGGGATCAAACCCAGGACCCTACACATGTAAAGTAAGTTCTGTATCACTGTGCCACCTCCCTACCCCCAGTTTAATTTATCTTATAGTGGTTTGATATTCAGTAACTACCTTTAACTGTTGGCAGAGGAAAACTGCTTCATTAAAGCAGACTCTCCAAACAATAATAGTGAGTTTTGTTGAAATATTGTATGCAATCAAAGTGAAAGTAAAGTGAAATTTATTAGTTACACAGGCGGGGGGGCAAAGGGTAGGGGGGCTAGGGGCGTGGGGGGTTAGGGGTGGGGGGGGCGGGGTGGAGCTATACTGGGATTCTTGGTAGTGGAATATGAGCACTGGTGAAGGGATGGGTATTCGAGCATTGTATAACTGAGATTTAAACCTGAAAACTTTGTAACTTTCCACATGGTGACTCAATAAAAAATTTAAAAAAATAAATAAAAATAAATGGAAAAAAATAAATAAATAAAAATTATATGACAGTAAAAATAAATAAATAAATAAATGAATTTGTCATATGCAAAAAAAAAAAGCAGATTTTCCTCTATTCAGCTTAGTATCCACACCAGAAAACCCTACTTCAGTTGACATAATCCTTCTCTATAAGATCTAATTTTCATTTGAGCGGAGCAATTATATTGACCCTTAAAGCTGACCCTGTTGAACTTATATGAAGGAGTAAGTAGGGCCCAAACATATAGATGTCCCTAAAACCTCAACCAGATTATATTTGTATTTGTGTTTCCTACTTGACTTATCTGGGGGTGTGGGGTGCCAACCCTCAGTGCTCAAGGCTTACTTCTGGCACTGTGCTGTGCTCAGGTGTCATACCTGGTGGGCCTCTGGGTTCATATGTGGATCCTGGGATTGAATCTTGTTGGTTGTGTGCAAGGCCCTACCTACTATCTTATAGCTATAACCTATTGGCTTACTTTCTCAGAGTACCAAACTCTATCTTACAAGAAAACCCCACATTTCTCCCTATAATTCATAATGAAACTGAGCATGTACAAGAAAGGAAAGATCCAAGGAGGAGCAGCAGCTTCCTTGTTAGGTGGTACCCTGTGGCAGCAGCACTCCCCTCTGTTGCCAAACAAGTCTCTTTCCTCTATCATTCTTGTTGGAATATGCAAATTCAAAGGGAATGGCAAAGAGTCACCCCATTAAATAATGATGCATTATTATACTCTGTAAATCACTTACTCAGAGTATCTTTAAATTTTAAATGTCCTGAGAATAGTGGTTAGACAATACCTTCCAAATCTTGTATCCCCTAACATGAATTTTCTCTTTACTTCTCCTATATTTGCCCTATAGGAAATTTCCACTCTGATAACAATCCCGGGATCTCAAAAACTCAATGTGCAATTGAATTCATTATTCATGCTCTGAGTCTTGTTCTTTCCAGCCACTTTATTTTTGGTAATGTTTCCATTGTCCTCGAGTTTTTCATAAGCTTTGGAACTATCTATGAATTTCTCAGCCTTAGTTTATGCACCGTGGCTATTATTCACTATGGTTACCCTCTCCTTCATGCAAAATTCTACTTCACAGAGTGGGGAGAAAGGGATGCAAAGTTTAAATTTCAGAAGAGAAATCACAGAATGGACACCAACTGGGAGCTCTTTGGCATTATTGTGGCAACGTTGCAGTATGCCATCATTGACAACATCGATGAGGAATACGATTGACTGGTTCAGCATCTCCATGACTGAGAAGTATGCTGAGAGTGGGAAAGCCACAAACAGATGCCTGTCTTCAGAAACTCTCCAGCTCATTCGCCAACATGGTTTGGCATGAGCCTCAGGCAATTACAAGCTAACATCCAAACTCACAAAGCTGTGCAGAGAAGCAATAAAGGAAGACCTTAAAGAGACAAGAGCAGCAGTATTGGCCAATGCAGCAGAAGCTGGAAAAAGTATTTGCAAAACTCGTCTGTCATTCCCCAACTACAAGACCAAGATGACTGCCTTCCAATGTCCTGATGGATCTATCACATCTTCCAGAAAGGCAATTCAAGACTTCTACTCGGATCTCTTTGACAGCCACATCCACCTGCCCACACACCAAATTCCACAGGATGGATATGTCATTCTCAATGTCCTCCCTTCCAAAAATTCGACAATCCATTTTAGTCGGTAAAGACACATACAGCACCCAGTCCAGACAAGGTCAGACCCAAACACTTGAAGAATCTACCACCAGTACTCGTCAATACACTGGTTCAGCTCTTCATACGCTACCTGTCTGAATACAAGGATCCATCTCAATGGAAAACCAGCAGGACAATTCTGTTGTTCAAGAAGGGAGACATCCATGACATTGGCAACTATCGTCCAATCTGCCTGTTATCCGTCGTCTACAAGTTGTTCACTCAAGTCATTCTGAATAGAATAGGCAGAACACTAAATGAAGGACAACCATGTGAGCAAGCTGGGTTCTGAAAAGGATTCAGCACAATTGACCATATCCACATGTTGACCAAGCTCATTGAAGTTTTGCAAGAGTTCAAGATGCCGCGTTGTCTAATGTTCGATTTAAAGAAGGTCTTTGATTCTGTTGGGACTGAAGCAGTCATCAAAGCCCTAGCCAAACAGGGTGTTCAAACTCAGAACATCAAGATCCTCCTCGAACTGTATTACAATTCATCACCAGGATCTCACCATTCTACAAGGAAGTGATCATTGATGTAAAGAGATGGGTTCAGCAGGGTGATACCATTTCACCGAAACTCTTCAGTGTCACCCTCGACAATGTCATTTGACAACTGGAATGGGAAGGAATGAGAGTGAGATAGACGGTCAGCGACTACACCATCTCTGCTTCGCTGATGACATTGTTCTAATAACACCAAACATTAGCCCAGTGGCACAAATGCTGGCCAACTTTGACCTCGAGTGTGGAAAGGTTGGACTGCAGCTGAATCTCACCAAAACAATGTCCATGAAAAATGAACTACTCCCTGACATTCCATTTGCTCTCAACCGAACGAACATCTCCGAATGCAGCAGCTATGTGTACCTGGGTCAAAAACTTAACATGAGGAACGACTTGGTGCCTGAACTGTGCAGAAGGAAGAGAGCAATGTGGAAAGTCTTCAAGGGCATCGAAGAAGTACTTAAGAAAATGAAGACCTTCTGGCTCTGGGCACATCTTTTTGACTCCACTGTTCTTCCTGCACAGGATGAGAATGCTATTCGGGTATCCCAAGGGGAATTGAAAGAGCTATGCTTGGAGTATCACTTTTCACTCAGGTGAGAGAAGGAATCCAGAGTTCTGACCCCCATTGACGATCAAGAATCAGGGATGCTGTCTCACATGGCCGCCCACCTATGAGATGGTCAGACTTCTTTGTCAAAACCCTGAATGAACAGTTTGAGGCTCTTCGTGTTCCTGGATTGAGCAGATATAACTGGGCTACACTAGCACTCAACAGGGAGACGTTACTGGTGTCTGCTCAAACAAATTGAAGATCAATGGGATGACAAGTGATACAAGTGTTAAAAATGGTTATAAGTTGCATGTTCATATAATCTTTTCTTTTGAACCACTGTGTGATCAATCCTTACAAACAGATAACCCTGCCTATATCACCAGAACTTCCTATCCCATTATTAATATTTCCAATGATTTTAGGTCATTCTTATTTCAATAAACTTTATTGTGTAAAATTAGACTCATAATATTATATTTATTCAGATTTCTCTATGGTTCTTACACTGCTTGTAAAATATTTTCCAGAATCTTTACTTCAGAATGTAGGAGTTATTTATGTAATTCCAAACTCCACATCCAATCTGAATTTCTTTCCCTTTGCAATATAAATGATTATATAACAAAGTATTAACAGTCTCCTCTATCCTCTATGCTATGTCCAGCTCATATTGTTCTTTCCAAAAAATAATCTCTACCCATCACATTCATGACCCTTTGTACTCATTCCTTAGGACAGAAAATGAATCGCATTGATGGTAGGAAATAGTTTCTTCTATTTTCATTTCACAATGATCTATATATTTATATTTTACCTAGAGAAAATTTTAAAATTTTCTTTTTTTTGTTATTGTTTATTAAAGAAGAAAGATGTTCTTAGTGGCAAATTCTTTATTCATCAAAGGTCATTGGGGGACACTTATATACAAATGATTAATCTTGACTTACTCCTGTAAGAGGAAAGCTTTCATTCTTTCACTGCTAAGCTTGCAGTTAGCAATGTGTTGTTTATAAATGCTCTTTCTCAAGTCAAACAATTTTCTTTCTTTGCTGAATTTGATTAGATTTTTTGTTGTTGTTGTTTATCATGAAACAGTTCAGATTTTGACAAAAGCTTTATTTTACATCAATTAAAATAATAATGTAATGGGGCCATAGCAATAGTACAGCAGGTAGGGTATTTTGATGCACACGATAGACCCAGGTTCAGTCACCCCAACCCCTTATGGTCCCTTAAGCCAACTGGGAGTGATCTCTGAGCACAGAGCCACGAGTAAGTCTTGAGCATTGCTGGGTATGCCCACAGAACTAACTAAATAAGATAATGTATTTTGTCCTTTATTCTACTTATATGATGTATTAATTCAATGTTTTTTATATGTTGAGCCACTCTTGCATTTCTGGGATGAATTCCACTTGGCCATCATATGCAGACTCCCAGGAATCCTGTAATATTTTAATTTTTACTACTTACTGAGGATTTTATCATATTTTATTGGGCTATTGGTGTTTGATCTGCTTTCTTACAATGAAATTATCTTGGTTTAGTATACAATGCTAATGGCTTTATATAATATACAGTATATAATAGCCTTATACAATAAGTTAGGAGGTCTTCATTATTCAGCTGTATTGTAGAAGATTTTGTGAAAGATTAGTATTAATTCTTTATGTTTTTAGGATCATTCAACAATGAAGTATTTTCCTGGTCCTGGTCTTTACTTGAGATGTTTATTATTATTATTATTACTGATTTTATTTCATTATTACCAGTTTACTCAGATTTTCAACTTCTTGAGTTAATTTGGTAGTGTCTTTATTTCTTAGTTCTCTATTTTTCTTATCACTGTCACTGTATCACTGTATCCCATTCCTCGATTTGCTCGAGGGGGCACCAGTAATGTCTCCATTGTGAGACTTCTTGTTACTGTTTTTGGCATATCGAATATACCACGGATAGCTTGCCAGGCTCTGCCACTCTGCCATGCAGGCTAGCCAGGCTCTCCGAGAGGGATGGAGGAATCGAACCTGGGTTGGCTGCGTGCAAGGCAAACGCCCTACCCGCTGTGCTATTGCTCCAGCCAAAAGAAACATAAAGTGAACAAAAAATGTCTGGAGTTATCAGATGCATTTATAACGTGTAATTAGGGACCTGTGATGGGACTCGATCCCCAGCACCCTATCTAGTCACCCAAGTTCACCAGGAGTGATCCCTGAGTACAGAGCCAGGAGCAAGCTGTGAACACACAGGTGTGGCCCAAATTCTCCCCAAAATGAAAAAAAATTTAAAAATCTGCAGTTCACTGATGATAAGGAGGATCCTTGCTCACAATGAACATTTTATTAAAAATTGCTATTTGGGGCTGAAGTGATAGCACAGTGGGTAGGGCATTTGCCTTGCACGTGGCCGACCCAGCTTCTAATCCCAGCATCCCATATGGTTCCCTGAGCACTGCCAGGGGTAATTCCTGAGTGCATGAGCCAGGAGTAATCCCTGTGCATCGCCAGGTGTGACCCAAAAAGCAAAAAAAAAAAATTGCTATTAAAAAATTTATTCTTTTACTCTTCAGACATGAAATAAAGCTTAAATAGGATCAATGATCGATCTCTCTAAAAGATGTCTAAATGGAAATTACTAAACCTAAGCTAGTTTTTACACCAAAACTAACCAAATGAAAAAGCAAGTTTCTCTATTTTCCAAATAATTTAAGTTCCCTTATTATATATTTCCCATGATTTCAAATAAAATTATTTTAATAAAATTTGAATTTTATTTTAATTAATAAGTCAATAAATAAAAGTATTTGAAAGCATGGAAAATATATAATGCTTATTATATAACCCTTATTGGCTTTGTCCTATCATAGCTTTTTAAGACTTATTTTTCTTTTTAAAGAAACTGTTTGGTGATTTTAAGTGAAGAAAAGTGCTTGGTAATTCATGAAGTGAGCTTTGCTCAGAAACTCAAAAAATGGAGATTTGGATCTCCTCTTACAATGTTGCTGTACCTAGAAATTATGTGTCTGTTTATATGAATACCCACATATTTTCCTGAAAGAACATAAAAGATAATATATATATATATACATATATATATATATGAGAGAGGCAGAAATGGCTAGTAGGGATGTGGGTTAGTGGCAAAGCTAATGCTTTGCATGTATGAGGTCCATGTATTCAATAACCAATATTGCATGAAAAAAAACAGAAAATCAGCAATAAGGAGAGAAGGAAAAGTGGGAGTGAAAGAGGGAGAATGAGAGGAAGGAAGGAACCTAAATTAACTTCTAGTGCATGAAGTTAGTGTTATAACTATGCTCCTCCACTCAACGGGTTAAGAAGCTATTTGAACACACACATACACACACACACACACACACACACACACACACTGTTTCTCCAAGACCATTCATTCAATAAACATTTATTGAGCACCTACTTTGTATCAAATTGAACTTAGAGTTCACCTTGGCAAATAAAAGAGACATATTTTGTCAAAGATTAGATCATGGTTTCTTTTGTCAAAGCTTCAATTCATGAGAATCCTGTGCAGAGTTCAGTTATCACATGCAGAGTTCAATAGTGCAGTTGAACAAAACAATTGAAGACTCACATACCAGTGGAAGTTAAATGGCATGCAGCAATGACCCCAGAGTTTCTGTTGCCAGAGAAACATTTAATGGTGTAACCCAGGAAGTATCATGACACTGTACAAAGGGGCATCTGTTTGCAATTCTAACCTCAACAAAGAAGCAATTCTTCTTGCCAAAGGGGGTAGAATAAATCCTTTCCCTTTTCCTCAGCACACCCCACACCACAGATCCAGCAGAGAATGCTGAATGCTCATAATAGACAGAAAGCTACAGGGTCACCCAAATCAACAAGAGCCACACCAGGGTTAACAAGGAAAGCAGGAAGCCAACATTTTGCTAAGCATATTGGGAGAGAGGAAAACCTTGAATCCATTGATAGAACTGTGCACTGAACAATCTCAACAACTAAGAAATAGATACCTTGACAACAGGTCTTGATGCAGAAATGAGGAAATAACCAACTCAGGACAAAGAGCCTGGGAAAAGAGCCATGGCTAACAGAAAAAAATTAAAAGAGGCTCAGTAACGCCAAAGAGGATAAGTTTGTTTTTATTGTAATGGTGTGGATTAATGGTGGTCTACAGGACTGAGTTTCACCCTGCCACTATCCCACTATGATACTGTTTTATGTCACTGAACCACTCTGTGTTCAGTGTCTAAATGACAAACTTTTTTTTCTTTAGAACAAGTTTATAAAATTGTGAGAATTAGAGAATGTAGATGTTCAGTAAAGGATGGTTACTTTTATATTTACATAACAGAACTGAATTCCTTCCTATCCTGCTGGAAGTTCCAACATAAACTTTTGAGGGTAAGAATCTAATGTCAGGTGTTCTGACATACCCTGAATGGTCAAGAACCTGCTTGGTAAGCATAAGTCTATGCGTTTAGTCCTAAGCACCACCCCCAATGCCTGAGTGTTGTTCCCACAATTCAGCTCTCTTCAACAAAGTTTGTCACCTCTGGCTGACCATAACCAGGTATGTGAGCATCACAACTGTGTATGTGATCCCAGAAAATATTACGACTAAAAGTGTGAACATCACAACCAAGTGTGTGTAACTGGTAGTCATCACAAGGGACAGTAAAATGCATGAGTAAGTAAGAAATAAAATGAGACTGATAGTCTATGAGAATATCTACCTTATAGATGCCTTTCAAATGGCTTACACGTACCTAAGTGGAGTATACCTTATTGTGCCCTAGTACATTCTTTTTCCTTCCACATTCAAAGCTCTGTGAGGTCAGACCCAGGCCTCACTCATGTTTCTTTCAGTGGGTGTCTTAGTTTCACACATGGTATATATTTAGTCAAATTTAATACTGTGGACACCGCTTTGCCTCATTTTGTGTTGCATTTTCACAAATGTTTGTGAAATCATATCCTAAGAATAAGTGATGGCACTTATGGGTAAATGTGCATGCATCTGTTTGTGTGTAGAAAATGAGGAGCTATCCTTTTTTCATTAATCTCTGGGTAGCAACACATGCTAAATACTTGTGGATAATTCCTTTCATACTTACTGACACAAATAACCTAAATACAATAATGAAAAATATAAAAATTGGGGCTGGAATAATAGTACAATAGATGAGGCAGTTGATTTGCATGAGGCCAACCAGGGTTCAACTCCTGACACTACATGTACTCCCCTGAGCCTGCCAGGAGTAACCCCTGAGCATAGAGTTAGGAGTAAGCCCTGAGCACATAACCAGGTCTAAGCCCTGAGCACAGCCAGGTGTAACCCCCAAAAAATGTATATATTTTAAATATTAAGTAATCATAATAGTAAATATATTTACTTTATATATAGTAAATGTGGGCTGGAGTGATAGCACAGTGGGTAGGGAGTTTGCCTTCATGTGGCTGACCTGGGTTCAATTCCTACGCAAGCTACTGAGAGTATCTCGGCCAAAGGGCAGGCCCTGGCAAGCTCCCCATGGCGTGTTCGATGTGCCAAAAACAGTAACAACAAGTCTCACAATGGAGATATTACTGGTACTTGCTTGAGCAAATCGATGAGCAACGGGATGACAGCTACAGTGATAGTAAATACATAGATACCTATAAAGAAGTTTCTTTTATGTGTTTTAGAAATAAAATCCAGTCATTGAACTTAACTTACTGGTGTATTTGTCTTTTAATGTATTTAAAGCAAGAAAGTCTAAAATAGGTTAGGATTTAGAATAGCAGAGAGTTACCTCTTTGTGGTCAATATAGATATTAACCATTGTGCCTAATTTCCTATTCATTGTTTCTAATTTTAGGCTTCAGGCTTGTATATAGCCCTCTTAATCCCTGAAAATTCTATGAGTTCTTTTGTTAAAATACAGCTTCACCCATAATGATCTCATTGTTAATTATTTTTTTAATAAGTAGCTTCACTCCAGTATCCCTGAAACTGTTTGAGCTGCCAACATTAAAAGATAGAAACTGTGGAAAGAGCAGAAACATTTCCCTGGAGTTAGAAAATTATTAAGCCTCCAAAATTTCAAAAGCTTTAGAAATCAGCAGGCTCAACTTCCCTCCCCATGAGCCCACGTCCTCTACCAGATTATTTATGGGAGTTATAGCAGACTCAGCTTCTGCCAGGAGTTCCCATTTGCTTGGCAGAATTTGTATCAGGCATAGAGAGAGGATCTGTGCTTAGTTTTCTTGAAGACACAAGAGTTTAAGTAAATATCAGGACTTGAGAGATAGCATAACAGATAGTGCACTTGCCTTGTATGACTGTCCTGGTTTCCATTCCTGGCATTCCATATGGTTTCCTGAGCCTCTCCAGCAGTGATTCCTGAGCACAGAGCTAGAAGCCTTGAGTACCTCCGGGTGGGAATCCCCCGCCCCCCCAAGTATTTAAGTATCATAACTAGTAGTTAAAAGTATTTTTGACATTACATCTGTTGCCTTAGTTTATCATTGTCAGCTGACTCCATCAAGTCGCTCTTTGTCCAGTTCATCGCCCATAGTGCTCCAAGATATCTTTGAGGCTTATTTGTTGTTACCCTGCACACTGAAGTGGGAATTATCTTTTCACAGTAGACTATGGGGTTGGTGGAAAAACTTTGGATATCAAAATTAGCATAATATAAGCTAAACCACAAATTTGGCCTAGCTACTTGGATCATTCTGAAAGGACAGTAGACAAATGATTGAGTGTGATCTCTGAAGTGAGGTTGACTGGTTGAAATTGTGACTTCAGCATTTACTGACTGCATGATATTGAGCTTGTCGCTTTTTGTGCCTCTGTCTCTCCATCTATAATATGCAAATAATAGTACTAGTTGTTATAAGATTGTTGTGAGGATTCAGTGAATTCAATATTCATATCACACCTAGATAACATGATATTTAAGATATATTAAATAATAATATTAGCTAGATTAACCTCATCAGATGGCACTGAAAGGAAAATCTCAATCTAATTACCAACTTGTGCTCTGGTGGTAGGCTGTCATGCTGCTTTTTTAGGCTAAACTCTGATGTCTCACCTTGTGAAATCTTTCCTAAATCATTTTACTTCTCACTGTCACTGTCATCCCATTGCTCATCGATTTGTTTGAGCGGGCACCAGTAATGTCTCTCATTGAGAGACTTATTGTTACTGTTTTTGGCATAGCCAATACGCATGGGTAGCTTGCCAGGCTCTTCTGTGTGGGCTCCATACTCTCAGTAGCTTGCCGGGCTCTCCGAGAGGGGCGGAGGAATCAAACAAAGGTCGGCCACGTGAAGGCAAACGCCCAACCGCTGTGCTACCTCACACAATTCAGGAATGGGTTTAAAATGGGAGCTAAAGTGTCCAGAGAGATTGTACTAGGGTTGAAATACTATATATGGTCTCTGTCATATTCGTTTCATATATTCCCTCTACCTAAAATAATGGGTGATGCAATCTTGTTGGGGAAGGAAGAGGAGACTGTAATAAAATTAATGAACTTATATATGAGTGAAGGGAGCAAAATGGATTGTTCTTTGAAACTTAATTCTGTGAAGTAGTGCAAGGAAAGCATGTTTAACAAGCTGGGCTGGCAAAACTAGACAGCTACATGCAGAAATGGGCTTAGACCTCCACCTATCACCATGTATAAAAGTCAAATCAAAATGGATTAAAGACCTCAACATCAGACCAGAATCCCTAAGGTACACTGAAGACAAGGTCAGCAAAACCCTCCATGACATTGAAGTCAACGGTATCTTCAAAGCTGACACGCCACTGGCCAAGCAAGTGAAAACAGAGATAAATAAATGGGACTATCTTAAACTAAGAAGCTTCTGCACCTCAAAAGAAACAGTCACCAAAATACAAAGACAATCTACAGAATGGGAAAGGATATTTACGCAGTACCCATCTGATAAAGGGTTGATATGAAGGATATATAATGCACTGGCTGAACTCCACAAGAAGAAAACTGCCAACCTGGTCAAAATATGGGGTGATGAAATGAACAGAAACTTTCCCAAAGAAGAAATCCGAATGGCTGAGGGGCACATGAGAAAATGTTCAACATCACTAATCATCAGGGAGATGCAGATCAAAACAACAATGAGATATCATCTCACACCACAAAGACTGGCCCACATCCCAAAAAACAAAAGCAACCGGTGTTGGCGTGGATGTGGGGAGAAAGGGACTCTCCTTCACTGCTGGTGGGAATGCCGACTGGTTCAGCTCTTTTGGAAAACAATATGGACGATTCTCAAAATATTAGAAATTGAGCTTCTATTTGACCCAGTAATACCTCCCCTGGGAATATATCCCGGAGAGGCAAAAAGGTATAGTAGAAATGACATCTGCATTTGTATGTTCATTGTAGCACTGTTTACAATAGCCACAATCTGGAAAAAAAAACAGTGCCCCAAAACAGATGACTGGTTAAAGAAACTCTGGTACATCTACACAATGGAATACTATGTAGCTGTCAGAAAACATGAAGTCATGAAATTTGCATATAAGTGGATCAACATGGAAAGTATCATGCTGAGTGAAATGAGTCAGAAAGAAAGTGGCAGACATAGAAAGACTGCACTCATATGTGGAATATAAAGTAGCTGAGAGGTACAAGCTTGCAATGATGCAATTTCTGGCAGATATTTCTCTGGATTTATTTACTAGAATACTAAAATACAGAAATCCAAAACCATGCAACTGCTAGTGCGGCTGCTTGACCTCATATCTCTTCATTCTCAGGAATGGAAAACAAATTATCAAATGCTTCCTTTTCAGCAGGTCCAATTTTGGGGGGGAGAAACTCCAAATAATAATAGTGAGGTTTTTTTTGTTGAAATATTGAATGTAATCAAAGTAAAGTGAAATTTATCAGTTACACAGGTGGGGTGGGGGGCTGGAGAGGTGGGGGGATCGGGGAGGTATACTGTGATTCTTGGTGGTGGAATATGTGCACTGGTGAAGGGATGGGTGTTTGAGCATTGTATAACTGAGACTTAAACCTGAAAGCTTTGTAGCTTTCCACATGGTGATTCAATAAAAGAAGAAATTAAAATAAAAAAAAAGAATTTTTTAAAAAAAGAAACTTAATTCTGTCACAGAAATCTGGAACTATAGGTGTTATTCAGAGATTCATGCTAATAGTTTATTCAGACCATCTATTTTTTATTTCAATTAAATTTGATTCTATTTCTTACCATACAAAATAACACTCTGATCTTATTTTAATGCTAATAGAGGGTATTGACAATCCATATTTTTAAGCTCAAGCTTAAAATAACAACCAAAAAAAACAACACTACTCAGCTTTGTAATATAGTTTATAGTTGCATCCTAAACAATATTGAAATGAATATGCTAATATGGATTATAATTTCATAATATACTTCAGAATAATATGGTTATAAACTAAATGGAAGAATGTGCATTCAATAATTCAGATAAAAAGCATAAATGGAGACATAATTCATGCATTTGACCTGATCAAATCACTCACTTCTCAAAACCTCAAAACTATACAGCATTGATAAAATTTAATAATAGTCTTAAAAACTTGATTTTGCTCCTAAAAATGAAGATATCATGGCATATAGACAGAGAGAAAATGTGGATTCACATGGAAATAAAATATCACATTTTCACAAAAGCTCAGAAAAAAATACTTTGGCATGAGAAATTTTATTTGGGGATGAGAACATGAGGATATATTTTAAATTGTTTATTGACAGTTGGTAAATCATTTTTTCTCATTTCTCTCTGTGTAGTACAGATGGGAGACTAATATCTCCAAATTCATTTCTCAGTTATACATATGTGTAAATTAGCCTGTACAAATTACAGGTCTTCTTTATGTGCTTTATTAAATCCTGTCAAAGCTGTTATTAAACTGATTTTATATTGTCAAGTACTTGTGAAAATTGACAATGTAGGTTTGTGAGTTAATCACTCCAAAAGACACAGAAATATGAGAAAATGGTAGCAAACCAATGCTAAAATATATGTGCTATGCGCCATTACATATAAAAACAGTTAATTCATATAAAAACAGTACTCAATTTTAAAAAGTGTATTTTACCATTCTGGGGCTCCCCTCATCATGATAAAACAGTGAACCTATATATTGATTTCAATATTAGAACAGTTTGGTATACTCATATAATTCTGTTGCTATCCTCTAGTTCTATCCGATAATTACTTTCTAGATTGTGTGAGGAAAGAATGTTATGCTTCTTGCAGGAGCAGTGAAACTTCATACTAAAAACTACTAATTGCTCTATACTCCTCATTTTCCCACTCATATGCTGTCCACAATCTCTTAGGGTATAGTAGAGTCTAGTTTCAATTTCAAAGTAGGTTCAGCTAGTCTCAGCTATTGGGTTTAGTCACATAAAGCTTTATCCACAGAGTTTTTATTTTTATTAGTGAATCACCATGGGGTACAGTTACAAACTTAAGAACTTTCATGTTTGTATTTAGTTTACATCCCTCCACCAGTGGCCATTCTCTTCCACCAATGATCCCAGTATCCCTCCCACCACCCCCATCCCAACCCCCACCATCCCATCCTGCCTCTGTGGCAGGGCATTCCCTTTTGTTCTCTCTCCTGGTGGATGTTGTAGTTTGCAATAGAGGTATTGAGTGTCCATTATGTTCGGTCTATAGTCTACATTTGGTACGCAGCTTTCAACCCGAGTGGGTCCTCCCAACATTCTCTACTAGGTGTTCCCTTCTCTGTCTCTGCTGCCTTTTCCAAGCTGTGGGGCAGACCTCCTGGTTCTTCTCTATTACTCTTGGCTGTTAGTATCCCATTCTGCTACTTTATAATCCACATATGAGTGTGATATTTCTATGTCTGCATTTCTTTCTGACTCATTTCACTGAACATGATACTTTCCATGTTGACCCACATATATACAAATTTCATGACTTCATCTTTTCTAACAGCTGCATAGTATTCCATTGTGTAGATGTACCAAAGTTTCTTTAACCAGTCATCTGTTTTGGGGCACTCCGGTTTTTTCCAGATTTTGGCTATTGTAAACAGTGCTGCAATGAACATACAAATGCAGATATCATTTCCACTATACCTTTTTGCCTCTCCGGGTATATTCCGAGAAGTATTGCTGAGTCAAATAGGAACTCAATTTCTAATTTTTTGAGAATCGTTCCTATTGTTTTCCAAAAGGGCTGTACCAGTCGGCATTCCCACCAGCAGTGAAGGAGAGTCCCTTTCTCCTTACAACCATGCCAACGCCAGTTGCTATTGTTTTTTTTTTATCCACGGAGTTTTTATGATATAGAGTAGAAACAAGCAAAGTAACAATCCTGTCAAGTTTAAGTTTAAGGATAATCCTCATTGTTGAATAGAAAAGTTCTCAAAGTCCGATTTTCTATCTTTTAGTACTGCACTTAGCAAAGTTGAATTTTCTTGTGAAGTGTTAACAACTTTTTCAATCCTCTTCTATGTGCATTTCCCTTAAAATTCAAAGGAATCTAAATTTAAAGCACTGTAATATTAAGGAAGAAGAATTATACTTCAATGTGTTGTGCTTCAAGCATGTAATTGGAAAGAAAAAAAGCATCAAAAATGAGAATAATGACAAGGCATTCAGGCATTGAATTGGCGTTTTTGAAAATTGTGACTTATACTGGATTAGCCATTCTAAGCATATTATTTGTACAGCAAAGGGAAAATTGATTATAATGTATAATCTATAAAGAAGTTGACCATGTTCACTTAATAAACACTCAATTTTGGCACTTCCCTAATTAATGTGTCTGGACTTGGAGTAGGAATGGAAGCCTAAAATCATCCCCAGATCTTTTTTCAAGTATCTTAGAGAAAACAATAGGTTTCACTAAGTAATTTCTGAGAGCATGCATTTATTAAGTGTAGTGCTAGGTGCAGGAGATAGCATAGTGAAGGAAATAGAGCTCATTCCCTAGTAAGGAAGATAATATAGGAAGAGACAATTCAGAAAGAGTATGATAAGTGTTTATGCTAGGGAGAAAGTAGTTTCAGAGCTGAATGGAGGGTGGTATGGTAGAAAAAAAAAGGAAGATACAAGTTTGCTTAGTGAAAAAGTGGAAAAGAGGTATTTCACTTGTACTTCTTCCTTTGAGATACCTGTGGTGAGTTCATATGGAAATGTCTGCTAGATACTTAAATTTGCAAACTTTGAGGCTCAGGACAGATATTTGGTCTGAATGATAAGACTTGGGGATCTGCAACTTTTTAATCATTTGGGAATAGCACTGTCATCTTGTTGTTCATCTATTTGCCTGAGCAGGCACCAGTAACATCTCTGTTCTGAAACTTGTTACTGTTTTGGGCATATCAAATGTGCCATGGGGACCTTGCCAGGCTCTGCCGTGCGGGCGGGATACTCTCGGTAGCTTGCTGGGCTCTCTGAGAGGGACGGAGGAATCAAACTTGAATTGGCTGCGTGCAAGGCAAACGCCCTACCTGCTGTGCTATCGTTCCAACCCCATTTGGGAATAGTTTAGATTAATCGGAGAAAGTGTGCAAAGAGGATAAAAAGAAAGCTCAGGGAGAAAAATCTCAAGAATCCCTAAATTTACGGAATAGGTAAGGGAGCTTTTACTTGAGAAAAGACATGATCAATACTAAAAAATGAAAACTAGCATAAGAAGGGGGCAGGGGTAATTTTCATGAGTTGTGTAGTCATCTATTAGCAGAATGGCAAAGAAAGCACATTTCAAGGCTGGAGAGATAGTACTGGGTTAAGATGCATGCCTTGTAAATGAGCAACCCACAGTATACCACACTCTATCAAAGCATTACTGGGACCAGACCTTTTTTCCAGGTATGGTGCTGACCTCTGAGCATGAAAATATATGATACTAAATTTGAACAAATAGTACTGTAGCACTGTCATTCCATTATTCATCAATTTACTTGAGCGGGCACCAGCAACGTCTCCATTGTGAGACTTGTTACTGTTTTGGCACATCGAATATGCCATGGGTAGCTTGCCAGGCTCTGCCATGCGGGTGGGATACTCTATGTAGATTGCCAGGCTCTCAAACAGGGATGGAAGAATTGAACCCAGGTCGGCCGCATGCAAAGTAAATGCCCCACATGCTGTGCTATTGCTCCAGTCCTTGAACAAATATCTGTTAATAAATTAAATGTCAATTAATGTGGTAAATTTTGTAAGACTGTAAAATAAAAATAGGTAAGCACATATATTACTGTTTTCAAACAATTATATACATCAAATAACTGGTCAAAGTTTTTGAGGTTTGTAGCGGTTTATTCATGCAAACACAGTCTTTTTGTTTTCAGAGAAGTACCATGCAAATTCACTTTAATCAGGATGTATCTCTGACCAGTGGGCAGAATTAGACAGATCATCCTCATCTTCTTAAAGAATAAATTTCTAACAATGAGTAGTTGAAAGCGAAAGGCTGAGCTTGCTCCCACAATCCAAAATTGCCACCATGACCTGGTCACACTGCACCATCTCAGAGCTATTAGTCTGCTGAAAATTCAAATGTGCAGGCTTTATGACTGAAGTCTCCAGGCTTTCTCAGTGTTAGCATGGAGTAACTTTCCCCACTTCCTATATTCCTGGAAGTATCGGCAGTCACCCCCACAGACTGACTCTAGCACCATCACGTAAGCTCTTCTACCACCCTTGCTTCAGAGATCCATAAATAAATCTCTAAAGAAATTTAGTTAACCTTCAATTTAGTTTATCATTAACTAGTTAAAATTCAGTTAATCTCAGACCCTCGCAATCTTGAACATACCAGGATAGATCACTTGGGAGGAGGGTGGTTAGGGGAGACAGGTTAGCCTGGTACTCACACAAATAGAGCCCCTGGCAGCCACTTGCTCCCACAATCAAAGCTCGCTGCAATGCCCCTGGCTGGACTCAACTATCATGGGGCAGATCTCACTAAGACATGAGTCTTCTGAAAATTTGGGTATGCGGGTTTTGTAACTGAAATCTCCAAGCTTTCTCACGGTAGGGATGAGCTACCTCCCCTCACCTCCCTGTACCTCTGAAAGCCCCAGCAGTCACGTCACATCTGAGCCCCAAAGCCACCACCCAGTTAAAAATAGCTACTCCAGTTGTGCCTTCCAATAATAATACTGAACACCCTGAACAAACACGATGACCTCTTAGTGCCTCTATTGTAAAACATAATGCACAAAAAGCTAGAGAGAGAGCTGGGAGAGGGCGCGAGACAGAGACAGAGACTGAGAGGCAGAGAGAGAGAGAGAGAGAGAGAGAGAGAGAGAGAGAGAGAGAGAGAGAGAGAGAGAGAGAGAGAGATTGGGAGATTGGTGTTGGGAAATGTACACTGGTCGAGGGATAGTTGTTGTAACATTGTATGCCTGAAACCCAACCATAAATAGCTTTGTGATGGTTTATGTCATGGTGTAGCACTGTAGCACTGTTGTCCCTTGTTCATCAATTTGCTCAAGTGGGCACCAGTAATGACTGCATTGTGAGACTTGTTGTTACTGTTTTTGGCATATTGAATATGCCACGGGTAGCTTGCCAGGCTCTGCCATGCGGGTTGGATACTCTCAGTAGCTTGCCAGGCTCTCTGAGAGGAATGGAGAAATTAAACACAGGTCGGCCACATGCAAGGCAAATGCCCTACCCGCTCTGCTATCACTCCAGTCCATGTCATGGTGATTCAATTAAAAAACTGAAAGGCTGAGCTAAATAATTTATTATTGTTTTTATATTGATAACTATGTATGACTATATAAATATGTACCTAAAACTATTTTATAAGACTTTGAACAAAATAAATCAAACTCATAAAAATAACCAAAAAAAATGAAGTACTACATGCAACTGAGGATGGATTATGTGCATGTCTTCCCAAATCTTCTGACATTGGTATTTATACCATGGGAACTTTAAAATCATAAAAATGCTTTTTTTTTATGAAATACTATTAAACTTTTGCCAGCAGTATTTGGGAACATCAACATATTTTATCATAGAAACATAATGCTTTCTTGTTGATGTCATCATTAACAAATTGGTATGTAATCTGAGACTTTTAAATAAAATCTAGAATGATCTATAAGTTGAGATATTTAGTAGGAGTTTGGATTTAATGACCCCCCCCAAACCTACCTGATTCTAAGAATATATATTATTAAAGTGATTGTTGAGAAACAATACATTCTAATTCCCTTTTGTCATTTTAAACTAGTTTTCTATAGTTTCTTTCAGAGTTATAGATATAAATAAGATCATTTGTCATTTTTCTTATTTTAGTTTTTATCGTTACTATTCAAATGTTCATTGTCTGATTTTGAAAAGTATGTCATTTTATGACTTAGAACTTGATTGCAATCGAAGAAACAAAAGACGCAAATTAGAGGTAGGGTTTATCTGAAGAGTTGAAATTGTAGAACTAGTCCAAAACCTTAATTAGCAAAACTAATTTTTAACTGTATCACTGTATCATTGTCATCCCGTTGGACATTGATACATTGATTTGCTCCAGCACGCACGAGTAACGTCTCCATTGTGAGACTTATGGTTACTGTTTTTGGCATATTGAATATGCCACAGGTAGCTTACTAGGCTCTGCTGTGCATCTCGGTATCTTGCCGGGATCTCCGAGAGAGATGGAGGAATCAAACTCGGGTCGGCAGCGTGCAAGGCAAACCTACCTGCTATGCTAGAAAGATTTGCTACCTAGTCCTGCATATTTATGTTTTGAATTTTTTATATTATTTTAAAGATTAGCTTAGGCTCTGTGGTTTAAAAAATTGTTAATGGTAAGATTCTATGCATAAAATATTCCCAACACCACACCCTCCATCATTGTTCACTTCCCTCCGATATAGTTCCAGGGTCCTTTACTCATTGACCCCTGTGTTCAGCTACCTACTGATGACCAGTTCTCGGTTTTTATGGTCTTGGGCATTTACTCCCCGACTAGGTTTCAAAATTTGACCTTTCTCAAAAAAGCACCTGCTGTGCTTTTTTTTTTTTTTTTACTCAATGTCTCAAGGGAATTGCCTAATAAGAATCGTTTTAAGTTTTTTTATATTTTGAGGGGGTTGAAGGTTGGGTCATCCACCGAGTAATGATCAGGGATTACTCTTGGCTCTACACTCAGGAATTAACTCCTGGAAGTACTCTGAAGACCATATGGGATGCCAGGGATAGAAACTGGGTCAGCTGCCTGCAAGGCAAGAGTCCTACCCACTATACTATTGCTGCAGCCCCAACAAAAGCATTTTTTAAAGTGACCAGTGAGATGAAAATTTTAATATTAAAACCTTACTGGATAAAAGCATTGAAATTTTATTAAAATAATACATAGGGGAACTTTTAAATGTGCTGCTTGGATATTAAATATTTTCTTCCACCACATTGCATAATTTTATTATTATTTCCTCAAGTTGTCTAGATTGCCTTGATTCTGCAATATTTGCATAATTATACAGATTCAAGAGGAAAAACTTTAAAGCAAATGATATTTTCAGTGGATTTTAAATAGTGATGCAAATATTGAAAATCCATCTGTAATGGGTTTCCTTTTCATGCTCTATTACCATCCTATGGGTAAGTGAGAGAAATATTTTCAACAAGATCATTTCATCCACTCTGATTATAAGTGTTTCTGTAATCTGATGCAGATTAATTCTGTGAGAACTCTTAAAGAGAGATGTAATAAATTGATATTCCTATCAAATAGCCAGCGGTTTGATCCACAGCAGTTAGACAACATCATCTCTTTTCTTCTTACAGTGAGAAAATATTTCCTTCATACCCTGAAACAAGAACCTCAGCTGCTTCTGCCAGGGTGATGACTAGAGAGATGGCTCTCCAGTCCCCAAAGTAAGTGATACCAGATACAAAGGTGTGTCCGATTTTCAAGATTTTCACGAAGTATGTTTCTTAATTTTGTCAAATCTTCCCTAAGAAGATTATTTCTTGGAAAGGATCGTTGGTGTGCAGGTGACTTTCATATCATTGACACAATTCCAGATAGTATGTCTTCCTGATTGTAATGTCAATGATATTTTGTAAGGATTTCATTACTAAAACATAGCCATGCTCATTATGGTGGAAATTTGAAGTCTCTGTAGCACATTAAGAAAAGGAGTCATGCCATTTGAGCATTCACAACAAAGATTTAGACCTGGATATTATTCTAGGAACAGCCTCTAGTTGTTGCTGTGCCTGCTTGCATTTTTGTGGTTCTCTGTTTATGGAAAGGGAATAATGATGTGAATTGTGGCATGTATGTGGCCTGATATGTAATCAATTTATAGTTCAGAGGGTAATTTTTTATAACTTCAGTGGAGAGTCAGTGGAAGGAATAAGCTTGCTCTTTTTCATGATTGCAAGGACATCTTGAGAAAAGATTTTGTGATTGTGATTTGACTTTTTTGGTTCTCAGGTGCCTGAGTACCTTCATATTATAATTGTTTGCATCCTATTTCTAGAATAAATCGTAAAGAGACCCTGTGAATTAGGATCTATGAAGAATGTTTCAAAATATGTTTTTTGAAAGCCTGTACCCTCTTTTCCGTATGCATGGGAGTCTCACTGTGCTCAGCAATTTATGACTCTACCTCTCTTATGTTTGTAGACTTTTAAGGAATCATCCTTTTTTTTATAGAATTAATTGATATACCAATGATGACAAGTTCTTTATCTTATCAGAATATCTCATGTAACATGTAACTGTAACAGGAGTATGACTCAGTAGACAGTGGTTGCAGAATGTATTGCACTGGAAGATTAACCTTGTTTCATAAAGGTTATAAAGTAAAAATACATGCAGCTAAAAATAAATAAATAATAAAAGAATGAGGGAGTATTTCGTTAGCCACCCACATAACATTTGCAAATCTGATAAATGACTTTTGAAAAATTGTTCCTGAGAGTTTGTCATTGTTAATGCAATTTGTAGGCTTCAGATGTATGTTTGATCAACTGGAATGAAAAGAAAGAAGTATATGCTATAATCTCTGGTTTCCTCCTGTTTGATTGAGCTAAAATCTTCAGTGCAGGATGGACATTTACCATCATCACTCAGGCTACAAAGAAAATTAATTGAACAAGTGGGAAATTATTCCTTTAAATCTGGGAAACAGTGTTGTCACCCTCTTATCCCTCAATTACAATGTGCAGAATCTCGTTAGTATTTTATTGAAGATGCTTTTATGACTCTTTGTGTTTCATTAAACCCCAAAGCAATTTTTGTAATATACTATGACAGGTGCTGAACTTCTGCTTGAGTTACTCTATGGAAGAGCCTATTGCGAAGCAGCGCTAACTCCTCTCTCTCGCCTCAGGAGAACCAATCTGCACGGTTTAATTTCTTCAAGCTGCTAAGAAGTTCTTTGTGTTTGGAATGCCCCTCCATGTATTTCTAAGCTGTTTTTCTAGAGCAAAAACTTTTCCAGTCAGTCCCACTTACTACTGACTTTGGGACTAGTTGACAGGAGGTAACCAGTGCACTGTAAGATAGTTGGCATAACCTAGTGTTTAGGTGCCACTCCAGGAGTGGCAATCAGAATCATCTCCAGACATTGCCCTACACCCCCTGTGGCAACAAAATGCCCTGAGAGCCATTATTCTACAGTGCTATTTTTCTCCAAGCTTGAGGTTCCTTATAAATACAAGGATGTTATGCTTCAAGAATTAGTTGTCCTCCATATTATTATAGTGGTCAGGTGTGAAACCAAATGGTGAATTAGGCAGGTGTTATGTAAAAGCCATTAAAGGAGTAACAGATGCTTTCAGCTTATGAACTCAATTACACAACATGGAGCTACACTGTGAGATAATTTAGGGTCATAGGTGGGTTTAAAGATGGGAAGAATGAATGAGTGCTTCGTTCCCATTGCACTGGTGCTTATTTCATCCTCTTGAAAATATTTGCCACTCTAATGCTAGACCAGAAGTATATCTTTTGCTTATAAATGTTCTATTCTTTAGTAATGCATTAGCGTACAGTCATGATGGATTGTGGTTTTCTAAAAAATCAATTATTTTTTAAAATGTGTCAAAAACTGGGTCAGAGAGATAGTACAGGAGTTAAGACTCTTTTCTTGCCGTTAGCAATTCCAGTGTGATACCCACTGACACATTGTTTCATGAGCACCTCCAGGAATATCCCCACCCCACCCCCAGAACACAGCTATAATAGCCCCTGATTGCCAAAAGGTGTGGCTGTCCCACCTCTTCCATTGTGTCAAAATAGAAACTGCTGTATTACTATGCTCACAAAGAAAAAGATCCCCAAGAATTTGCCTAAAAAAGTGCTATCCCTAAATATATCATAATCTGCAATGATCAGTGCTCACTTGGCATTAGTATGTAGTGAGATCTTATTATTGAGTTACTATTACTTTGCTTACTATTCTCTTTGCTTTTACCATGCTCCTTAAAAGGTCTCTATTTATTATTACAAACAGAACATTCTTGGCGACCATAACAAAGATCATGTGCTTAGAGCCCTTCAGTGGCTTCCTAGCTTATTACCAGTAAAAATCGAAACCTGTAGAATACTCTACAAGAATAGATTTGTCCATTATCACTCTCTATTCCTCTCTTCCTTGCTTATTCCACCCCATCTTCAGGGGCCATCTCAGTGTTCAGAGAACACACCTGTTTGGTCTTAGGGATTTTGCACCTGCTATTTCTATTGCTTACAATGTTTTTCCAAGGATGGATGTATGCATCAGTTAACTCACATTCTAGTGTGCTTCCATGCCACCCTTGTTAAGCTGCTGTCTCTATCCCTTCAATACTCTAATACCTTTCTCTTTCAGCTTTGGGTTTTATTCTTGATCTACGTAACTGTTCATAATTGCGTTCCAGGTGTACAGTGTTCCATCAGTCTTATCACCAGCATCAGCTTCCCTCCACCAAAGTCCCCAAGTTCCTTCCCAGTCCCTAACCTATGTTCTTGATAGGCACATTTTTAAGTTTGCTTGTTTTGGTTTGGATCTCATTGTTACAATATTATTGGCTCTGTAATATAAGTATATACATACACAACATCTTTATACCACAGTTGTGCATAAGCCCCTGGCCCCCTCCTTGACCAGTTTATTATATCTTGAAATTATATACATTTGTATATGTGCATATATGCATATATGTGAGTAAATGGCTTATTTAATTCAGCTAGATATTATATCAAAGAATTTTCTGTCAGTGGTTTCACATCTTATTTTATATTGTGTGTATTAGTTGCTGTTCAGTAAAGAATCAAAATTAGCAAGAAAAATATAAATATACAAATACATATGATTTCATGTATGTATTTGTTGAATATCTATGCAATATCCTTAGACTGATATTTATATTTTTAAAAAGATATTTTAAGAAATTGACTCATGCAGTTAGTGGAACCTGAGAAATCCTAAGAGAAACAACTAGCAAACCTGAAGGCCAGGAAAGCCAGTAGCATAAGTTCCAGTTGAAAAGACAGCTTGCTGGAGACCCAGGAAAAAATCATTGTTGCAGTTTGAATCCGGGAGCAGCGGGAAGATATCGGTGCTTCAGCCTCTATCTCTTAGCCTGCAGGCAAGCGAGGCCCCTCATACTCTAAGGAAGGTCATTCTTTTGTTTTTTTCTTTTGTTTTTGATTACAACACAATGTTTTCTATCGAAACATAGTATTTATACAATATTGCTAATATCAGGGTTTCTACCCAGGGTGAATTTGATATGCCAAAAACAGTAACAACAAGTCTCACAATGGAGATGTTACTGGTGCCTGCTCGAGCAAATTGATGAATAACAGGAGGACATTGCTACAGTGCTGACATCTCCTGAAAATCCCACCACTCTCCCCACTCCCACAGCACTACCCTACCCTATAGGTCAGCCCAGTTCTATAAATCAGTTGTGAGTTTCATTTATGTCTGACCATAGATTACTTCCTTACTATTGTTAACTGACTGGATGAAGGCCATCAAAATTGCAGGGTCAATTTTCTATATTCAATATTATTTTCCTCTATAAAGACTCACAGTAAATGCTGTTTATCTTTGAAAGTAATAGCAATATGTTGATTTGTTTGCTAAACGAAGGAGGAACGTTTGAAAAGATATCAACACTTTCAAAAACTGTACTTTAAAAAAATGTGAAACACCTGAAGAAGCAGCTTAGGGATAGAACACAACTTTAGCATACATGAATCCCTATGTTCAAGTCTGACAACAATTTACAGGACACAAATTAATTTAAATAAACCAATTGAAAATCTACACTCTATAGTATTTGTCCGGAGGCTGCTAACCTTTAAAAAATGTGACTGAGTTTGCACAGCAGTGCGTGCGGGGAAAATAGCATTGACAGGGATAGTGATGGACGATCTTGATGGGTAGTGAAGATGCACTAACTTTCTACAGCAAAACGGTAAACATTAACCAGCTGTAGCCATTATACCTAATCTACAATAGCACTGTCATTCCGTTGTTCATCAATTTGCTCGAGCGGGCACCAGTAATCTCTCCGATGTGAGACTTGTTACTATTTTTGGCATATGGAATATGCCACGGGTAGCTTGCCAGGCTCTGCCATGCAGGCGGGATACTCTCAGTAGCTTACCACGCTCTCCGAGAGGGGCAGAGGAATCCAACCCAGGTTGGCCCCATGCAAGGCAAAAGCCCTGCCGCTATGCTATCGCTCCAGTCCTTTTACAACCTTAAGTAAGTTAAAGACATTCTTTTTAAGGCATGGGTTTGAGCCACACCTGGTGGTCATGGTCAGGATCACTCCTGGCGGTGTTTTGGGGGACGAGATGTGGTACTGGAAATCATAGGCAGTAAATATTTTTTGGAGGTTTCCCAGAATTCACCAGTGAACCCGTGTGAATCAGAAATTTTGTTCTTGGGGAGATTCTTAATTACTGTTTCAATTTCCTTACTTGTGACTGTCCTGTTTTAGGCTTTCTGCTTCCTCCTCGTTCAGATTTGGGAGATTACAAGATTCAAAGGATCCATCCATTTCTTCTAGGTTCTCCAGTTTAAGAGGATAAAGCTGTTCATAATAACCTCTCATCATTTTTTTAAATTTCTGAAGAATATACAATAAATATTTAAAACTTTTTTTAAAAAGATGTGGTTTTTTAAATATTAAAAATTTTCCAGTTGAGGAATGAATCTCCAATTAAAGATTTTATTTTTCTATTTCACTGTCAAAATCGTATAAATGTAACTTTTTCTCTCAAAGGAGGAACTTCTCTCTTATTAATATTTTTTATCTTATCAAAGAAAATCGAACAAATTTTTAAGTTTTACAGGACAGTTCGAAAGTGGAAAAAATTTAATGGATGCAAAACCAAATATATTTCTACATTTTCTTTTTAATCACAATTACACCAAACGACTTTCCCGTAAGCATGTATCTCTGTAGGACAAAACACCCTGTAGCGGGTAGGGTGTGTGCTTGCATATGGCCAACCTGGGTTTGATTCTAGAACCCAGCATGGTCCCCTTGAACCCTGTAGGTCCCCCTGCGTGGTTTATGTGAGAGAGATGGTCACTTTCTCCCTCGTCTCTGCCATCCAGAGCCGGCAGAGAGTGTTAGAACTAATAAAGTCTGAAAAGTCAGTCCTAGGCTTTACCCAGGTTTTACAGGTTCTTTGTCTTTCTTGCTGGAAAGAATTTTTGGAGTAGACGAGCAGTGAAGTAAAAACAGATTTTATTCGGAGGGTTTTGAGAAAAGGGAAGGAGGACACAAGCAGCACATGAGCTCAGGTAGCACATCCGCGCCCTTCCTTTGTTCAAGGTGGCTTTTATAGGGTTTTTCCCAAGCAGTTCCACATGGGACTTTCCAGCTAGGTAAGAGTCCATTGTGAGGGGTTTCTCTGCAGTTTCTCTGGCAGAGGTGGGGGGTGTTCCGATGTCATAGATCTCCTTCAGGTTCTTAATTGCAGTTTCTGTCTCTGGTGAAGTTTGTGTCTCTGTGGGATCCAGCCTCCTCAGGGTCTGTCACTGGTGCAGGAAGATCTTATCAGATCTAGGCCTTAATTTTGTAGTTTGGGGCCTATTAGATTTATTGTAGCACTGTAGCACTGTTGTCCCGTTGTTCATCGATTTGCTCGAGTGGGCACCAGCAACGTCTCCATTTTGAGACTTGTTACTGTTTTGGGCATATCGAATATGCCACGGGTAGCTTGCCAGGCTCTGCCATGTGGGTGGGATACTCTTGGTAGCTTGCCTGGCTCTCTGAGAGGAACGGAGGAATCAAACCCGGGTCGGCCATGTGCAAGACAAACACCGTACCCACTGTGATATCACTCCAGTCCATTGGATTTATTACCTTTTAGAAATTCCATTGCCGTGGGTGCTCTCCTATCTATATGCCTACCTCACCTTGATCTTTGAGTTCAGAGCCAGGAATAAGCCCTATACAGTGCCAGGTATCACACACACACACACACACACACACACACACACAAAAAAAAAAAAAGCATGTATCTCTTCAGTGTTCTTATACTTCATATTTTTTTAATATATAAAATTCAGATGGGATGACAGTGATGAGAGTGATATATGAAATTATTGGTCTTAGAAATAGTACAGGAGATAGTACAGCCACCTTGTAGGCTGCTGCTGCAGCTTCAACTCTGGTTCAAATCTCTGGCTCCACATAGCCTAAGCATAACCAGGAGTCACTTCTGAGCACAGACCAGGAATATCCCCTGAGCTCTGCCAAGTGTGATATCAAAACAACATTAAAAACAAAAAAAAAACTTATTTTATACTGTCTAATTTTAATAGAATCTCTATTAGCTACTTTGACTCAGTTTACCTTGTAGAGAGAACTAGGCGCTCATTTTTTGTATTTGCATTGCCCATTATATTTTTCAGTCGTATAGTGGGGAAATAAGAGACCCCTTGACAGGATGGAGACTAGAACTGAGTGGTACGGGTGAGAATACAAAATACTTAATGACTAGTGTGCATAGGTGCAGGTATATCAGGCCTATACTAAAAGTTACTCAATGGATGTGCCTCAAATCCTTTTAAGACATTAAAAAAACAATGTTTGAGGCTGGGTTGTGGTGTTTTGCCTTGCATCCCACTGACCGCATTCAAATGCCTGCCACCTCTTGAGCATAGGGACGGCACCTGGACACCACTGGTTATGGTTCTAAAGAACAAAATCCAACAAAAGCAAACCCAAGGATTATGCTTTATAATTGTTAATTTATAACACTATTAATATCACAACCATATCTATATAAATGCCACATTCTTAAATGCATCACATTTTTTAAAATTTCAACTTCTGATTTATAGGCCCTAAAGTCTTCTGAGGGTATATTCACTTGAGTATAATGTTGACAATTTTGCTAAATTTGTAATAAAAATTGTGTTTTATTTTAAAATGTTCCACACTATATTCTCTACCTGAAAACTGTCAACCTAAAATTCTTAGAAAATTTTAGTCATTGTGAACTATTTATCCTAAGAATTGACCATTCACTGGTGCAGACATACACATTCATCCACTAATACGCTTTTTGTATCAATGTGGGATATAAAGAAAACTGAAAAACATTGAAGTGTTATCCTAGGCATAAAATTATTAGGTCTTGCGATAGCAGAAACTGATACTAATATAAGTATTTGAAGTTATGAGGTTATATGATTCTTTAGAATGGGGTAATTGCTGCTAATCAGATTTAGTTTTCTAATTCCTCCGATTTATTCCCAGTGAACCCAGCACTTAGGGATACAGTTGATGAACAAGTTTGGCAATTCGCAAGCATCTTTGTTAAAGGCTGTGGATACCTTTAAAATACATATTTTTTAAGGACTGGAGAGATAGACTAATGTACTGAGTACAGGCTCTGTATGCAGGAAGCCCACATTTGATTTCTGGATCTCTGCTTGGTGGATCTCAGAATTAAAAGTTGGGAGTGGCACCTGTATATTGTTTGGGTTGGCCCACAAGTATAAATGACTTTGTAAAATTAAAGCCAAAATCATTGTATTGAAAATCAAAAACGGGTTCTAGGCAATATTTTTTTTTTAATTTATTTATTTTTAATTAGAGAATCACCGTGAGGGTACAGTTACAGATTTATACACTTTTGTGCATATATTTCCCTCATACAAAGTTCGGGAACCCATCCCTTCACCAGTGCCCATTTTCCACCACCCGTAAACCCAGTGTCCCTCCCACCCTCCCCAATCCCATCTCCCCCCCACCCCACCCTGCCACTGTGGCAAGGCATTCCCTTCTGTTTTCTCTCTCTAATTAGCTGTTGTGGTTTGCAATAAAGGTGTTGAGTGGCCGCTGTGCTCAGTCTCTAGCCCTCATTCAGCCCGCAACTCTCTTCCCCCACATGGCCTTCGACTACAATGTAGTTGGTGATCGCTTCTCTGAGTTGACCTTTCCCCGGAACGTGAGGCCAGCCTCGAAGCCATGGAATCAACCTCCTGGTACTTATTTCTACAGTTCTTGGGTGTTAGTCTCCCACTCTGTTATTCTATATACCATAGATGAGTGCAATCTTTCTATGTCTGTCTCTCTCTATCTGACTCATTTCACTCAGCATGAAACTTTTCATGCCCATCCACTTAACTACAAAATTCTTGACCTCCTTTTTTCTAACAGCTGCATAGTATTCCATTGTATAGATGTACCAAAGTTTCCTCAACCAGTCATCCGTTCTGGGGCATTCGGGTTTTTTCCAGATTCTGGCTATTGTAAACAGTGCTGCGATGAACATACATGTGCAGATGTTGTTTCGATTGTACTTTTTTGCCTCTCTGGGATATAATCCCAGCAGTGGTATTGCTGGGTCAAATGGGAATTCAATATCTAATTTTTTGAGAGTCGTCCAAATTGTTTTCCAGAAGGGCTGAACCAGTCGGCATTCCCACCAGCAGTGAAGAAGGGTCCCTTTCTCCCCACATCCTCTCCAACAGCGGTTGCTTTTGTTCTTTTGGATGTGTGCTAGTCTCTGTGGTGTGAGGTGGTATCTCATGGTTGTTTTGATCTGCATCTCTCTGATGATTAGTGATGTAGAACACTTTTTCATGTGCCTTTTGGCCATTCGTATTTCTTCCTTGGTAAAGTTTCTGTTCATTTCTTTGCCCCATTTTTTGATGGGGTTGGATGTTTTCTTCTTGTAGAGCTCAACCAGTGCTTTATATACCATTGATATCAACCCCTTATCTGATGGGTATTGTGTAAATATCCTTTCCCATTCTGTGGATAGTCTTTGTATTCTGGTCACTGTATCTCTTGCGGTGCAGAAGCTTTTTAGTTTAATGTAGTCCCATTTGTTGATCTCTGTTTTTACTAGATTGCTTAGTTCCGTGTCACCTTTGAAGATACCCTTATCTTCAATATCGTGGAGGGTTTCGCCGACCTTGTCTTCAATGTACCTTATGGTTTGTGGTCTAATGTTGAGGTCTTTAATCCATTTTGATCTGACTTTTGTGCATGGTGTCAGGTCAAGGTCTAAACCCATTTTTTTGCATGTGGTTGTCCAGTTGTGCCAGCACCATTTGTTAAAGAGGCTTTCCTTGCTCCACTTCACTTCTCTTGCTCCCTTATCAAAGATTAGATGGTCATACATTTGGGGTTGTGTGTAGGGATATTCCACCCTGTTCCATTGGTCTATGGCTCTGCCTTTGTTCCAGTACCATGCTGTTTTAATTGTTACTGCTTTGTAGTAAAGTTTGAGGTTGGGGATGGTGATGCCTCCCATCATCTTTTTCCCAAGAATTGTTTTAGCTATCCTTGGACGTTTGTTATTCCATATGAATTTTAGGATTGCTTGATCCATTTCTTTGAAGAATGTCATGGGTATACTTATAGGGATCGCATTGAATCTGTATAATGCTTTAGGGAGTATTGCCATTTTGACAACATTGATTCTCCCTATCCACGAGCAGGGTATATGTTTCCATTTCCTCATGTCCTCTTTGATTTCATGGAGTAGCGTTATGTAGTTTTCTTTGTAAAGGTCTTTTACTTCCTTGGTTAAGCTGATTCCGAGGTACCTGATTTTCTGGGGCACGATTGTGAATGGGATTGCTTTTTTCATGTCCCTTTCCTCTGCCTCATTGTTTGCATATATGAAGGCCATGGATTTTTGGGTATTGATTTTGTAGCCTGCAACTTTACTGTATAAGTCTATTGTTTCTAAGAGTTTCTTAGTAGAGGTTTTAGGCTTCTCTAGATATAGTATCATGTCGTCTGCAAATAGTGAGAGTTTGATTTCTTCCCTTCCTATCTGGATGCCCTTAATCTCTTTTTCTTGTCTAATAGCTATCGCAAGTACTTCCAGTACTATATTGAAGAGGAGTGGTGAGAGTGGGCATCCTTGTCTTGTGCCTGATCTCAGAGGAAAGGCCCTTAGTTTTTCCCCGTTGAGGATTATGCTTGCCGTAGGCTTGTGATAGATGGCTTCGACTATCTTGAGGAAAGTTCCTCCAAACCCCATTTTGGCGAGGGTTTTCATCATGAAAGGATGTTGGATCTTGTCAAATGCTTTCTCTGCATCTATTGATATGATCATATGGTTTTTATCTTTCCTTTTGTTGATATGCTGGATTATGTTGATTGATTTCCGAATGTTAAACCATCCTTGCATCCCTGGGATGAATCCCACTTGGTCGTGGTGTATGATCTTTTTGATGAGTTGTTGGATCCTATTTGCTAGTATTTTGTTGAGGATCTTCGCATCGGTGTTCATCAGGGAAATTGGTCTGTAATTTTCTTTCTTAGTGGTGTCTTTGTTTGCTTTTGGTATTAGGGAGATATGTGCTTCATAGAAACTGTTTGGGAGAGTTCCTGTTTTTTCAATTTCCTGGAAAAGTTTGAGGAAAACAGGCAATAGGTCTTCTTTAAATGTTTGGAAGAATTCGCCAGTGAAACCATCTGGGCCTGGGCTTTTGTTTTTGGGGAGGTTTTTGATTACCGTTTCAATTTCCTTAACATTGATGGGTCTATTCAGGTATTCCAGGTCTTCTTTCTTCAGTCTTGGGAGATTGTAGGAATCAAGGAATCCATCCATTTCTTTTAGGTTCTCCTTTTTTGTGGCGTAAAGACTTTCAAAGTAGTCTCTAATGATCTTTTGAATCTCACTGGTTTCTGTTATGATGTCCCCCTTTTCATTTCTGATTCGATTTATTAGAGTTTTCTCTCTTTCTTTCTTTGTGAGACTTGCTAGCGGTTTATCAATCTTATTTATTTTCTCAAAGAACCAACTCTTTGTTTCATTGATCTTTCGGATTGTTTTTTTGGTTTCGATGTCATTAATTTCTGCTCTAATTTTTATTATTTCTTTCCTTCGGTCTGGTTTGGGGTCCTTTTTCTGGTCCTTTTCTAGGGTCTTGAGTCGTAAAGTCAAGCTATCTATGTGGGTCCTTTCTTCCTTCCTGAGGAATGCTTGGAGAGCTATAAATTTTCCCCTTAACACGGCTTTCGCTGCGTCCCATAGGTTTTGGTAGCTCGTGTCTTCATTCTCATTTGTTTCTAAGTATCTTTTGATTTCTTCCTTGATTTCCTTCTTGACCCACTCATTGTTCAACATGGAATTGTTTAATTTCCAGGTGTTTGATTTGATTTTCCGTATTTGTGGGTGGTTAGCTTCTATCTTCAGCGCATCGTGGTCTGAAAAGATGGTTGATACAATTTCTATTTTTCCGATTCGATTGAGGTATGTTCTGGGGCCCAGTACATGGTCTATTTTTGAAAATGTTCCATGTGCACTGGAAAAGAATGTGTATTCTTTCTTTTTGGGGTGTAAGGCCCTGTATAGGTCTATTAGGCCTCTCTCTTCAATTTCTTCATTCAGGGTCAGTGTTTCCTTGTTGAGTTTTGTTCTTGTGGATCTATCTAGAGGTGATAAGGCCGTATTGAAGTCTCCGACTACAATTGTGCTGTTAGTGATGTCCTCTTTGAAGTCTGTTAGGAGTCGTTTTAAATATTTAGCCGGTCGTTCGTTAGGAGCATATACGTTTAAGAGTGTGATTTCTTCCTGTTGTACATATCCCTTGATAAACAGAAAATGACCTTCGCTGTCCCTTTTGATCTTTTTCATCCTGAAATCTATGTTGTCGGATACCAGGATGGCCACTCCAGCTTTTTTAAGGGGGTTGTTTGCTTGGAGGATTGTTTTCCATCCTTTGACTTTGAGTCTATGTTTACTCTGTTTGTTCAGGTGTGTTTCTTGCAGGCAACAGAATGTTGGGTTTAATTTCCGGATCCATTTAGCTACTCTGTGTCTCTTGATAGGTGCATTTAGGCCATTGACATTGAGAGAGATTATTGTGATGTGGTTTTGTGTCATCTTTCTGTGGGATTTGTTGTTCTTATGGGGCTCCTCCTTGCCTTACAGTAGCCCCTTTAGACCTTCTTTCAAGATTGGTTTTGAGTCTATGAAGGACCTGAGCTGTTGTTTATCCGAGAAGTAGTGTATGTTTCCTTCGAGTTTGAGTGAGAGTTTAGCCGGATAAAGTATTCTTGGTGAGGCATTCATTTCGTTGAGTTTTTTCACTATGTCCCACCATTGTCTTCGGGCTCGGAGGGTTTCTTCTGACAGATCGGCCGTAAATCTGAGGGGTGCTCCTTTGTATGTGATTTCCCTCTTTGACCTTGCTACTTGTAGAATTGTGTCTCTATCTACAGCATCCGCCATTCTGACTATGATATGCCTTGGAGTCTTTTTATTTGGGTCTCTTTTTGCTGGCACTCTTCGGACTTCTTGTATCTGGACGCCTGCCTTCTCCAGCTCTGGGAATTTCTTAGCGATGATGTCTTTGACTATGTTTTTTTCATTGGGGTTACTTCCCTGTGGTTCTGGTACTCCAATGATTCTTATGTTGTTCCTCTTGAAGTCATCCCCCAGGGCTCTGATTCGCTCTATAGCCATTTTGAGGTCTTTGGCCATGATTTGTTGCTGTCTGTAAGCTTTCTGCAGCTCATCCTCAAGCTCGCTGATTCTGTCTTCGGCTGTAGTCATTCTGCTGTTGAGGGCATCTAGTGAGATTTTTATTTCATCTACCGATTGCTTTATTTGTGAGACTTCGGTTCGAAGGTTTGAAATTTCTGCTCTCATTTCTGCTCTCATTTGTTCCTGTATTTTCTTGGTAGAGCGTTCCAGCGCTTGATTCATCTCCTCCCTTAATTTATTGGATGTCTGTTCCATATTTGCTTGGAGTAGGTCGACTCTCCTCCATATTTCCTCTCTGAATTGTTTATCTGAGAGGTCGTAGATGTTGGGAGACTCTTTTGAGGTTTCTAGTATCTTTTGTTCTCCCTCTCCTGGTGGAGGGGATTTTCGCTGTTTCTTCATATTGTCACGGAAGTGCAGAGTTGGCACCTTGTAGTTCTTTATTCCTCTTCCTTTTTGTGGGAAGAAGGGGCTCCGATTGTGCTAAACTTCCCTTATTCACTGATAGCTTTTATAGTGTCAGCCTAAGCTAATGGCTATTTTGCGTAAATGTTTGAGCTCGCAAAAGTGAGTTTTCAAAGGAATACACAGTACGGATTGGGCTGAGGTAGCAAAGAATAACTGCGGCCGCGTTAGCGTTGGCCGCTCCGGAAAGAAGCCACGCCCACTTTTTAGGCCACGCCCCCTAAGATGAGGACACGCCCCTAAGCAGCAGAGTGGGGATTGGTCAGGATCCGACGGCGGCGGCGGCGGACAGGTGCCAGGCAGGGGCTTCAGGAGAAGCCCCGAGCCGCGGCGGGCAGGGGGCGGGGAGGGGACTTCTCCGCGCTGAGGCAGGCTCTCCAAGGGATTGCCTGTTTACCTGCAGGATGGAGATTGGTCAGGATCCGACGGCGGCGGCGGACAGGTGCCAGGCAGGGGCTTCAGGAGAAGCCCCGAGCCGCGGCGGGCAGGGGGCGGGGGCGGCAATATTTTTTAAGACACAAACTTTTCTAATTAGAATTCTCTAGTTATAAGAATTATCTACTTCAGTATTATCTAGTTAATTATTTATATACAATTAGAATATGGTTAGGTAATAGTATCAAATTAGTTATAAAATCCTTATGGGGTAAACTACTTCCAAGGGCCTCCGAATCAGAAATTTTGCTTCCCTCATTATATTGCTGAAAAAAATTAAGACATAATGACTGATTATTGTAGCATTTGCTTTGCATGATTAATCCTAATAGATAAATTGAGAGCAAGATACTAACTAGTTCTGAATTATGTTCTACTATTAGTTTATTCATGGAAATTATTGTTTTAATTAAAGACAAAACACTGGTAAATAACAGTAAGTGGTCTCGGGATCCATGTTAACTACCAATTACCAGGATTTAGTACATATTAAGTAGAGCTAATATTGGTATTAAAAGAGGAAATTTACACTCATATTCAGGATCTCTAGGACTGTGAATCAAATATTTTACTTGTTAAGTTGGTGCCTGCCAACATGCTGTTCAGAAATGCCCATTAGAGTTATAAAACACGAATTTATCTCAATTTATTAATGGAAAGTTAATGAGTAGAGACTATGGGCACTATCTCTCCCTCGCTCTGTTCATTATTTCATTATAGATACACATCTTCATTTTCTTTAGAAAAAATTTAAAAATGTTTCAATTTATCTTATGTAAACAAAAGATTACCACTTAGAAATGTACTTGTAACATCAAATGGCAAGTTGGTGAGCATAAGGCACTTCTGGACACAAAAATGTCTTGATACAGTTTTCAGTGGAACTTGCCCTTCCTCCACCCCCAAATAACAAACATACCACATAATTAGTTTCCACCGAGTTTATTTCATCCAAAGGTAAATAGAGCAAGTGTGATTTGAGTGAGCAATATCCTCATGAATGTATATAAAGGTATGCTAGCAAATACAATATTAATAAATACAGTATTGATGTAATCACTGTATCACTGTCATCCCATTGCTCATCAATTTTCTCGAGTGGGTGCCAGTAATGTCTCCATTTATTCCTGTTACATTCAAGGTCAGGGGAATGAGGCCCATTATTGTTACTGTTTTTGGCACATCAAATATGCCATGGGTAACTTTCCAGGCTCTGCCCTGCGAGATTCTGCATTGCTCTCTTCTGGGAACTTTGTTTTATAGTCTCTGGATCTTGACCATTGATGAGATTACATGGCACTGAGGGCAGTTTGTGGGTGTGATTTCCAAGCTACTGGAAAACTAGGGATCTGGGTAGAGGAGGCCCAGTCCCGATCTGAGCAGGCTTGGAGATCTCAACCACGGGTCCCGTATACCTGGGTTCCTCTGCCAGTTCCTTCATGCGTGAGGCTTGTCCGAGCATGTGGAGAGTGGCCTTGAGCATGGCTGTGGCTGTGTTCTGAAGGTTTCACTGCCGGGGTTCTACTTCAGATGGGGAGGGAAACTTAACCAAGGGGGTCCTGGTGAAGACAGCCTGGTGTAGGGGCAGGAGATTCTGCAGAATCAATTCTACTTTTGGCAGAACTGTGTCTGGACTTCGCATTGGATTACCAGCACTAGGCCACCCCAGGTGGGAAAAGGTGTCGTCCCTCTGCCTATTCGCCCTGATGGATCGGTGGCCACCATTTTCCAGAGCCCATTGGACTGTCAGGTATGGGCCAGCAGTGATGAGACACGGGGCCTCATGGGATAGGGGTGGAGCTGGCCCTTGTCCTCCCCCACTCCAGTGAGACCCGAGTTGCTGCCCACAAATGGCCCCTCTGTCTACTGATTAAGCTGCTTACTGGCCATGATCCCAGAGACACAGGAAGGAATCTCGGAATCCAGTGGGTTTTGGCCAGATTTAATTATTAAAATTTCAGAATTCCAAAACCATGCAGCTGCGACAGCTATATTATGATATGCTATTCATAATCAGCAGTAAAAAACAGATTGTCTAATGTTGCCTTTTTGGCAGGTCTGAGTTTTGGGGGAAAGTCCCATATAATAATGTTGGGTCTGGTGTCGAAATATTGAATGTAATCCAAGTAAAGAGAGTAATGTGAAATCATCTGCTTCACAGTTAGGGGGACGGTGTGGGATGGGGGATATACTGGGGTTTTTTGGTGGTGAAAAATGTGCACTGGTGAAGGGACGGATGTCTCATCATTGTATGACCGAGACTTAGACCCAAAAGCTTTATAACTGTTCTCACAGTAATTCAATAAATAAATTTAATAGTATTATAATTTGATTTAAAATAGTAGGTGCCTGAGAGTTGTAGAGCAGGTAGGGACTTGCCTTGCACATGATCAACTGGGTTCAATCCTTAGTATCCCATATGGTCCCCTGAACACCTCAGGAATGATTCCTGAAGCAGAGCCAGGATAACCCCTGATTTTCACCGGGTGTGTCCCTAAAATAAAAATACTGGGTGTGTCCCATAATCAAGTTAGTTATGGGTCACAGAAATAATATAAGGGTTAAGGCACTTGCCTTGTGGGGACTGGAGATAATACAGCTGAGAGGGCGCTTGTCTTTCACATGGCCAACTTGTTTTGTTCGACCCTCAGTAATCCATGTAGCACCCCAAGTCCCACCAGGAGTGATCTGTGAGCACATAGCCAAGAATAATCTCTGAGCAAAGCTCTGGGTGTGAATCTTCATCCCCACCACCACCAGCACCAATAAAGTCACTTGAGTTGCATGCATAATCTACATCACTGCCTGTAGTCAAGGAAGCAAAGAGTGATCCTAGAACAATGAATCAGGAATAAACTCTAGCGCCTCTGGGTGTGGCTCAAAACTCCAAACTAAAACAAAAACAAGAAAAAAATGTTAGGCCAAAGATAATGAAGGCCAGAAAAGAAAATTAAAATTTCTCTGTGCTTTAAGAAATGTTTATTATAAAGGGATGTATAATTAGACTCTTTTTAATGCTGGGCAATTTGGCATGAAATATAATAAATAGTTGCATATTTGCGATTGTATATAAAGTATGTTAACAGATTATTAAGAACAATTTGCCTTTAATATGAAAAGGCAAACCTACAATATATCACTCCTGCAATTATTTCTGGCGGGATTTCAAGACAAGCAGCTGGCATGAAACCTGCTACTGCAAATATATTTTCCCAATTTACACGCAAACACTAGCTTCCAGCGCCTCTCCCGACCCTGTGGTCTGCCGCTGCCAGACAAAGCCCTCTGCTCCTTGAAGGCTGGACCCCGGGTGCCATATTCACAGGGCTCCTTGCTTTGGGAGTGTTTTACCTTCTTTATTTTCTGTGGTGTATGAGTGAAAATGGCCTTCACTTAGAAAAGTTAAAGCCGATCAAGAACTGAACTTGATTGCAACCGATAATTGAGAAGAAAGTGAGTAGTGCGAAAATACTTTTGTGTTCCCTTGACACTTTGGTTCTCAGCTGGTCATACTTTAAGCCCCATTTGTGTAACAGATACTTTGTGAAGCATCTTTATGCATTTCAAGAAAAAAATTCCAAGATAACCTACCTGCATAGACTATTTCATAGAAACAAATACAATGTTCTACATGTAATATAAAAGTATGTCATTGCCCTGGAGCGTGACTACGGCATTAGGTCTGTGGCATAATAAAGTAGTCAGAGCTGTGAGTCTATCCAGAGGTAGACTCAGTGTGAATATGACAGCTACAAAGACGGACTGAATCAAGAGCGTGTACTGGGAACTGAAATGCCATAAGCAGTGCTACTGTTTTCTGATGTTATTTTCCAAAACACCGAACAACTCCTGACAAAACAGCAACAAAATAACCTGAACAAAATTGAGTCTTTCCTCTATTTTCAGAATAGCTTCTCTCCCGACAGATTTGGTGTATATTAGAACCCTGCTAAAAACAAACAAACAAACAAAACAAAACAAATAACGAATGAACATACAAAAACACCTTTGTGGGCAGGAGAGATTGTAAAGCAGTCCAGGCAGTTGCCCTACATGTGACCAATTCTGACTCAGTCTTCTCCGGCACTTCATGGTCCTGTGAGCACTACTGGGAGTGACTATTATCACAGAGTCAGCAGTAGCCCCTAAGTACCACTGAGTGTGGCCCCAACCACCTCCTCCTGCTGCCCCCACACCCTTTGTGCTTGAATGAAAAAAAAAAAATTATAGGTTTACTGGTTTCTGAAATTCTTCACAACTGTATTGCCTTCATGAATATGTTAAAATTATGCAGAATGGGAAGATAAGGATCTGCTCTGTATATTGCAGAGTATCTCGGTGTATATATCAATAACATCCTTGTCAGTTTTGTGCAACCAAAGTATCTGCAAACACCCCAGAAACATCCCAAAGGGTGATACCAATGCCTTTTAATTCACATCAGAGTTAGCATGGCACAGACTCACACCTCACTTCCACCGCACCACAATCTTCATATAAACGTAAATGATGCGCCTCTCTTCCCTTCTTTCAGAATCATTCCAAAGGCTGGTGAGATAGTACAGCGGGTAACGCACTTACCCATAGCTGATCAGGGTTTGATGCCCAGGACCCCTGAGCCTCCCCCAGCATTGACTGTTGAGCACAGAGTCAGGAGTAAGCCCTGAGCACAGCCAGTGAGGCCCCAAACAGAACAATAACAACAACAACAACAACAACAAAATAAGCAAAGTTAGATTTAGAAGCAGCAAAATAAACTGAAGGGCTTATTTTGGAGAATGAATAAATGAATATAAAAAAATCTCTTGGTGAAAAGATTAGAGGTACATCTGATGAGTGGTTGGGAAAACTTCATATCTTATTTTCTCGCCTCCTTCTATCCAACTTCTGTTAATTAATATTTATACAATGTTTAGAACAGTTTCTGGCACGTTATAAGTGCTATATAATCTTTGCTAAATATTTAAGTACTCTAAAAGTTATTCTAAAATTCCGATCTTATCGTGTTTCTTTCTTCATCAGATGTGTCAGTGGATATTTATCAAATTCAAATTTTGCTTTAAGGAGCAGATCTTTTCCTTTCAAGAAAATGTTATGTGAAACAATAAATAAAGGGGTTCTTTAGTAGGATCAGGGTTGGCATCCTACCACCTCACTTCTTAGCAGAATCTGAGCAGAACCTTCCATAATCTGTATGAAAGAGGAAGCGTGTGCAAGGCACTGACTCACTGAATACCCGACAACAATTAGTGTGTTCTAGAGGCTTCTGGGCTCTGGCCACTGAATATCGCTCTCACTGTAGGGTCCCTCATACTATAGTTTTCAACCATAATCTACTAGAGGCGCCACATGGAATTTCTTCAAATGGCTCCAACCTTCAACCCTTTCATTTTGCTATTCATTCTTGCCTGGACTCTTTAGATCACCGTTCACCACATAGATCTCAGCCTACCTTCTTTAAGTTATCACCCCTCTGAAATATTTACCTGTGCACAGAAAGATAATCAGCCTCTTCATTTTTTATATCCCCATCCTATCTGCCATCGGTCACAGGTTTCATAATGGCAGTAGGCACTGACTGATTGACTAAAATGTACCAGCAGTTGTTCTAGCCCCTTTCCTGTTATCAACACACATTTTCCTCAGAATTAACACTATTAGGTAAGTATTAATAATGTTATCATTTTATTAGATGACAAAATAGAAGCCAGAGAAAAACACTTTTGTGTTATTAATTCAGGAATGGAAGTGTCACATCTTTAGTTTAGATTCTTCACTTGGTCAGATGATCATATTGTATTTTGTTTACATTCACTATCTCCTTCTGCACTGTGAACTCCTGAGGTATCTGTCACTTGTGTCAGCTATGTGTAAAGCATGTGCCGTACCTACTGTACTACTGTTCTGGCATGACTCTTATGGTTTTGAAGTACGTATTTACCTATTTCATCATCCTATTCCCAAGGATCAATAAGCCTCAAAATGCTATTGAAGCAGCATGAGTATTCCCCCCCCCCCCATGGGCTCAACTCAATGACTTTAACTCCAAAATTCACAAAATGTCCATTGTCATTCATTTAAGTGTTTCTTTTTTTCCTGTTTTTGTGGACCTTTAATAAGCTGATAAAACTGATAATGCTATGGGCCAGGGAAAGAGCTCAAATTGCTGAAGAATGTAGTTCGTAAAGTAGAACCCTGGTTTGATCTTTGCTACAGCATGGTCTTCCCTGTACCCCTCAAAGCAGCCCCCTAGCATCACCAGATGTCCCCAAACAAGAACAAACACAAAAATGAATAATGCTACATAACCGTCTAGCAGTATGCTTTTCAGGTAGTAGTAGCAACTGAAGATGTTTCAAAGGGAATCCAATTAATGGTTTAGAATTGCTTTTTTAAGTAAGATTTTTATTTTTTATTAAGACACTATAATTTACAAAGCTGTTAATAATAGATTTTCAGGCATATAATATTCCAACACCAATTCCACCACCAATGTGAAAGACCGTCCACCAATGTCTCAGGTTCCCTCCCATCCTCCAGTCTACCTCCTTGATAGGGACATTTTTAAGTTTGTTTGTTGTAGTTGGGGTTTCACACTTACAGTGTTGTTGGTTCTGTAGTTCACATATGTACATATGTATGTATACATATGTGTGTATACCACACCTCTATACTGCGAGCTTGCTCAGAGCCCCTGATATCTTCCCGTTACTTCCCATATGGCATTTTATAATTTTTCCTATGCCAAAAACCGTAACAATAAGTCTCACAATGAGAGATGTTACTGGTGCCCGCTCGAACAAATCGATGAGCAACAGAATGACAGTGACAGTGACAGTGATTTCTTTCCTTCACTGTCCTTCTTATTTCTGTATTCTAGGATCTAGGCTAATTTAGGTATCTCCAGTTCAATACTTTGTATTTCCTTGTCCTATTGTATATGCCATATATTAGTGAGGGACTGGAGTGATAGCACAGTGGGTAGGGCATTTGTCTTGCACACAGCTGGCCCGGGTTTGATTCCTTCGTCTCTCTCAGAAAGTATCCTGACCGCACAGCAGACCCTGGCAAGCTACCTGTGGTGTATTCAATATGCCAAAAACAGTAACAAGAAGTCTCACAATGGAGACATTACTGGTGCCCATTCAAGCAAATCGATGAACAATAGGACGACAGTGCTACAGTGCTATATTAGTGAGATTATCCAGTATTTGTCTTTCTTCTTTTGACTTACTTTGCTTTACATGATACCCTCCAATTCCATTTAAGTTGCAGAAAATTGCATGATTTCATTTTTCTTTGCAATTGTTTAGCATTCCATTGTGTATACACACACACATATATATGTATGTGTATATATATATATATATATCACTTGTATTATTTGTCCTGACAATGGACACCTGGATTGATTTCAACATCCTAGTTATTATACTAAGTGCTACAATGGATAATGGTAAGCAAATACCTTTGAAATGAATGTCGTTTTTGTTGTTATTTTTGTCTCAGATGTAGATACCAAGACATGGAATTGGTGGGTCATATGGCAGGAGAAATGGTACAGGGTAGAATGCTTGCTTAGCATGCAGCCAACTCTGATTTGATCCCCCATTAGCCAATTACAGCATATAGTTCTCTGAGCATCACCAGGAGTGATCCCTGAGCATAAAGCCATGCCAGGTGTGACTCCTAAACTAACAAACAGAAATAATGTTGCAGAAACAGTGTTGGCTCTTCTGGTTTCTTTATGTTTTTGTCCCTTTGTTTTTTGGGCTACACCCAGATTTGCTCAGGACTTACTCCTGGCTCTTTGGGACCATATGAGGCACTAGGATTGAACCAGGCCAGCTATGTATAAAGCACGTTCCCTACCTGCTGTACTACTGTTCTGGCATGACTCTTATGGTTTTGAAGTACGTATTTACCTCATCCTTTACATCACCAAAGTGTCCAAGACCACTGATTAATGGTCTTATATTATTGCCATCCAACTCCTTATTCCTTCTCACTTCCTACTTTCTTGAGCATCCCCGTTTTTATAATCCGGAGCCAAGAGTTTTTCTTTTATATTGATAAAATATGTTATCTGATATTGGTCTTCCTAACTCATTAATGAGTTTTTTCCTACCTAATAAACCATATCAATGTCGAAATTACTTTTTGCCCCACTGTTCTTCGGTGAAACCTTGGAGCCTGGCATTTTCTTAATGCTAATTGCTTTCTTTTCTCACTCCAATAATTCAATCCAATGTGCACTTATGATGAAGGCTATGTCTACATAAATATTTTGTGAGTGAAAAATACCACATAAAAAGTTTAACCTTTGTTTTGGATACAAAGATCAGATTTATATATGTAAACATTAGTGACTTCGAGTTCCCATGTCAAAAAACCCAGGAAAAGGAAAATTTCTGTTTCTGTCGTGCAGAAGGCTGATATGTAAAAAGGTATGAATAACAAATCAGTTTTGGGCATTTTATATTAAAATTCAGAAATAAAATAGTTTTTTTAAAATAGTGTGGAATGAGATGGTATTAGAAAAGGGGGGCTGGTGCTTTGATGCATTCTGAAGCACACCTCAGAATCTGCTTGTGGTCTGCAGAGTGGGAAGGCGACCTTTTAACTGACTGAATAACTAAATAATCACGTCTCCAAAAGTGTTCCAGTCACTGGAGTCTTTCAAAGGATAGATGGAATTAAAATACTATTTGCTCTTTTTTTAAAAAAATCTCATGTTTATATGGAGAGTCTAAAAAGAGTATAAATATGTTTCCAATATTTTCTAATTTCCCAGGTTCTAAAAGAGCCAGGTATTTATGATTGTTATGGTTTATAGTGTGTAAAGCAGATGCCTCAAAAGGTTAAAGAATTTGTGTAAGCCAAGGTCACAAAAAATGTCATGGCAGAGCTAGACTGCAGACTCCAAGAATTTCTCATATCATTCCTCATTAATGGTGCAGAATATACATTTAAAAAACTGATATCATAAAAAACTGTTCTCGCCATATAGCTGGTAAAGTAATGCATATATAATAAAATAAAATGCAAAGTATATTGCATTATTTTCAGAAATCTAATCTAACATATAGAAATTAAGTACTTTACTAAGACTACTGTCATTTAGTAAATCCAAAAGCTAAATAATTAATTGCTTTAAAGTTATAATTACAAGATTGTCACTGTTGTTGTTTAACCCAAAGGCATAATACATAGCCAAAAAAGGTTATAACAAATGGCTCTGCAGAAGCAGAAATTCAGTTAGATTGATGGAATGAAAATAAGGAGGAGTTGGGTCAGTTGGCAAGCAAGCACAGAGTTTATAAGAGGAGATGTGATGCAAAATATTAACCCAGGTCATAGCATTTTTGTTTCAAGGACTAAAGGTGCAGCACCAGATGGAAAATAGTTTTCCAGCCATTTACAAAAAAATAAAATTGCTTTAAAATGGTAATATCTGCTAAATAAAGCATAATTGTAATCAAATTAAACATCCGTATTTATATTTTAATGAATTAATAGTCTTTGAAGTTGTCTGCTTGTGTGAAATACCTTCCAACCCTAACTTGCCATGAATCTCATTGATCTTCTGAGAGAAGATTCACATAGGGCTTACTCAAGGGATTCCATAATAGGAATCCCCTATTATGGGGATTCCTAATATTTTAGGTATTTTAGGGGTTACAAAGACTTGAGTCTTAGTCCATTATTCAATCTCTGTGACTATTTAACTATCTTTATAATAAGGTTCTGGGACTTACACTATCATACCTGTCTTGGGTCTATCATCCCAACCTCAGCCCACCACCAAAAAGTCAGCTTCCCAGTGCTCAAGGACTCCCATACCATGTAAGGTCATTTCTATGGACCAAACTCTCAATTCTAATGACTTTGACAATTTGTTGCTCCCTTACTATGTTTCTTTCTTATCTCACAGATAGAAAAGTTCTCTCTTGTTTTTTTCCTTCTTTGTGTGAAGGTGGTGACACCTACACACATTGGTGAATAGAGCTAATCTGGAATTCCACATATTATCATTCAATGTTTTATTGATGGTGTAAACATGTTTTAATCAAAAGCATATCTATTTTATTGGCATATTAATTAAAAATTAAAATTATGAATAATTTTTTGCTACATTATAAAATTTACATAAAATAATCTTACAAATGTAAATTTTAGTAAGAGTGAAGAGAATTAAGTAAAATTGAAGGAAAATATTAATGTGTCTATAAAAGTAGAACATTGCGTGGTATCTTAAGAAAGGGAATATTGGCTTTATGTTATAAAATATTATAAATACCCCTTGAGTGTCTCCATTAAGAAGTAAAAGCTGTAATAAGAATCTTTATGAATTTAAAATTAAAAACTTGATCATTATATAACATTTATATAAATGAAAGATTAATTAATTATCATGAATGTATAAGATCCTTTAGCAGGATAGAAATAGAAACCTTTCTTAATCTAGTAGAGGGTAACCATAAGCCCCATGAGTGAGTGCCACACTCAATGCCAAGTGCTGAGTTTGTCTTGCTTTTTGAAAAAGCTACTTTGATACATCTTTTCAGACTGGTTTCAAAGCTATGAATTTCCTAAGTTGTTGCCTATACCTAAAGCTCTGTATTGTTCCTTCAAATGTGAATGATAATATAGCTGATAGTACATTCCTGGTAACATATTTGTTTCATCAGTTTCAGTATCATGTTCATCTATTCTCTTCTGGCTCATGGAGGCCTCATCTGATAGCTCTTCTATGTGACATCTGCAATGTTTTTTTTTTAAGTGTTTTTTTAACTTTGGCTGCTTTGAATATTGTCTCTATCTTTGGATTTTGTGATTTTGATTTTTATGTGTCTTGGAGTTTTCCTATGTTTTGTTATGTGTATGTTTTGCTGTGACCCTTCAGGCCTCTTGTTGTTTGGTTTCCTGTATTTCTCAATTTTGGAAAATATGGTTTCTTTAACTATTGTTTATTCATAAAATTTGCTTTTCTGTTTATTCAGGGTAGCACAGCGGTAGGGCTTTTGCCTTCCATGCGGCCGACCCGTGTTCGATTCCTCCGCCCCTCTTGGTGAGCCCGGGCAAGGAACCAAGAGTATCAAGCCCCCACGGCAGAGGCTGGCAAAGCTACCCGTGGCGTATTGGAGATGCCAAAAACATTAACAATAAGTCTCACAATGAGAGACGTTATTGGTGCCCGCTCGAACAAATCGATGAGCAATGGGATGACAGTGACAGTGACAGTGTTTATTCAGGGTCTTTGATGATTCTTATATGGTGCCTCTTGAACTCATCCTGTACTTTTGTGGTCACTGTCACTGTTACTGTCATCCCATTGCTCATCGATTTGCTCGAGTGGGCACTGCACCAGTAACATCTCAATTTTGAGACTTGTTACTGGTTTTGGCATATTGAATATGCCACGGGTAGCTTGCCAGGCTCTGCTGTGCAGGCGAGATACTCTTGATAGCTTGCCAGGCTCTCCGAGAGGGGTGGAGGAATCGAACCCGGGTTGGCCGCATGCAAGGCAAGCGCCCTACTACCACTGCTATCACTCCAGCCCACTTTTGTGGTATTTTGTTCATTTGTTTTCACATTTTTTACACTTTCTGTTGTTTTCTAGAAGTTTTTTTCATCTCATGTTGGAGTACCTCAATCTTTTTCTTTTGGCTGTTATTCTGCTGCTCAGAACTTCTGTTGAGTTTTTTGGGGGGCTTTTTTGAGGGGATGAGAGTTTCAGATATCACCTACCATACTCTTCATTTCTCTCATCTCTGCTTGTAGTTTTCTCACTTTCTCACTTTGGCAATTACACTTTCTTGTGCTTTGCTGACTACCTGTACCACTGTTTCTTTGAGCTCATTAAACATCCTCACAATTTTGTCACTGAATCGTTGTCTAGGAATTTATTGAGCTTGTTGGTCTCCTTCTGTGTTATTGTATTTGCTCATTTAGCTTGGTGGGATTTTACGTCTTCTTCATTGAATGTGCTGTAATCATGCTATGCGGAGGGGTGAATCTTTATAATTAGTCCCCCTTGGACTCTGAGGAATTAGACTGGTAACTGTTCTTTCTGTTCCCAGCCTGTTTTCATTCAATGATAGGAAGTATAATTGACAGCAGTTTTTAGGAAATACAACTGTGAAATTTGAGGAGGAGCTGTCATGCATCAGGATATGCCAGAGGTTGGCTATTGAGGCTGCCAGGGCCTAGCCAGAAGGGCTTACTAGCACCAGCCTCTGATTCCAAAAAGGTCTCTGAGTTGTTATCAGGGAGATTAATCACACCTGGAAGGGAGGGACACTGAACAGAGGTTCAGGATATATGGAGATGGGAACACTGAAATGACGGAGGTCTGGTATGGAGTATGCCAGGGAAAGCTAGAAGGGAGGGGAATCCTTAATTTTTAAGAGAGCCACAGTAACAGTTGTTGAAGTCCTAGCACATCAGTTGGTAAAGCTTAGCAACTTAATCCATGGTGTCCAGCACTCATGGGTGCTAGGCATGAAACCCAGGGCCTCTCTCAAGCTAATTGGTGCTCTGCCACTTGAACTCTCATTCTTGGTTAAGCTCTGTCATTTTTAGTGGCATGACCTTGGCAAGGGTTTTTTAATAATGTTTAGCCTGTATAAAATTTAGTCACGGCAGAGCCTGGCAAGGTCCCCATGGCGTATTCGATATGCCAAAAACAGTAACAACAAGTCTCACAATGGAGATGTTACTGGTGCCTGCTCGAGCAAATTGATGAGCAACGGGATGACAGTGATACAGTGACAAAATTAGGGTGATACTACATCATATGCTTCCTATAATATGAAAATATATGTGAAGGACTTAGCACTGTACTAACATTTAAACAAACAATAGCTGCCAATGCCCTTTGATAAGTCAAGAGAAAACCCACTGAGTAATCATCTCCTTGTACAATAGAGATTTTTTTTTCAGTTTTAATCTATGTTAGTCACATAAATGATTCACATAGAAATAGGCATTTTGGGGGCCGGAGCAATAGCACAGCGGGTAGGGTGTTTGCCTTGCACGCAGCGACCCGGGTTCGATCCCCGGCATCCCATATGGTCCCCCAAGCACTGCCAGGAGTAATTCCTGAGTGCAAAGCCAGGAGTAACCCCTGAGCATCGCTGGGTGTGACCCAAAAAGCAAAAAAAAAAAAAAAAAAGAAAGAAATAGGCATTTTGTTGGCATAATAAGCAATAATATCACTGGCTTATGTTAGAGTTACTCCTTCTGGCTAAATTTTTTCAATTACATGTCTTAATGCCTAGGATGAGAGAAAGAAAGAGAGAGAGAAGATAGGGTCACCTATCATGGAGACAGGTGAGGGTAGGGGGTGATTCAGGGGGGTGATAAGAAAACTGGAGACATTAGTGATGGGAAATTGTACTGGTGGAGGGATGGGTATTGAAACATTGTATCACTGAAACTCAGTCATAAACAGCTTTGTAATGCCCTATCTCAGGATGATTCAATAAAAGAAAAAAGAAAAAAGAAAAAAAGAAAAATGTGCCCTAAAGATATATGACAATTAAGGAAAAGAGGTGATTAGTATAAATTAGAGAACAATAAGCACCTAATAAAAATAAACCTAAAGCAGAATCCTTATAGATTGTAGAAACTATCACAAAAATTAGATGATACACCTCTGCACTATTGGGTTATGTGCATCCCTTCTAGTTTTTTGATCTGAGTTTCCTCCTTTACAAAAATAACACTAGATGAAGCCATCGTCCAGTTTCATTTGGCTCCAATATTCAAGAATTGTCTTGATCTGGAAAACTTAGCTGTTAACATCTTAGAAGCAAATCCAAAGCTTTTAATAATCCCTATTATTTTATTATAGGTCTATTAAACAACTCTAACTCTAATGTTTTAAAGTAGCAGTACTATCACTATAATGTAAAGGCTTTGCAAAATTTTCTCTGAAAGACCATGGCAAGCCCAGGTCATTTTCCAAAGTCAAACTGATGGTTGCTGTTAACCAGGAAAAACATCTGGAAAGCCATCTGCTAAGGTTCACTCAGGGACTCTCAGACTCAAGCTATTCCCTGATAGAACATACAGTATTCTAACAGTGTGACTGACTAGGGCACCTTCCACTTGCATCTTTCAGAACAAGATTACTGCCAGCAGACAGTGTGTTTCAGGGTAGCTACATTAGGAAGTAAAAGCTCACACTCAGTGATCTCTGGAAGTTATTTTAAGCCAGAAAAATACTATATCCACAATTAGTTAACTGTAGCACTGTAGCACTGTTGTCTGTTTTTCATCGATTTTCTCAAGTGGGCACCAGTAACATCTCCATTGTGAGATTTGTTGTTACTGTTTTTGGCATATTGAGTACGCCACGGGTAGCTTGCCAGGCTCTGCTGTGTGGGCAGGATACTCTGGGTAGCTTTCTAGGCTCTCAGAGAGGGATGGAGGAATGGAACCCAGGTCGACTACATGCAAGACAAACGCCCTACCAGCTATGCTATCACTCCAGTCCAAAATTAGTTAACACCATAATTAATTAAGACACGTAATCTAAAAACCAGTATGGAAGACATATCATTTGGGCTGTACTGTAGCGATGGAAGAGCATGGATCATACTGAGAGGAATATGGTGCCTAGCAAGAGGCAGGCACTCAAATCCATAATTGCAGCACAGTATGGTGAGGTCCAATGCAGAGGAACAAACCGTAAATCCAAATCTGATAACAGTCACTACTTTAGTGTACTTTCAGATAGTCAAGGATGATTCAGAGATGTGCTTTCTTTTGGCCTGCTTTCTACTAAACCACTTCTACAAAATGATGTTATGAAAGTAAATCATTCTTCATCAGTAAGATGTTCCTGTAATTCTAAAATAATAAATTTGTGGGATATACCCAATAATGATACTGAAGCGATAGCACAGTGGGTAGGGTGTTTACCTTGCACATGGCTAACCTGGGTTCGATTCCTCTGTCCCTCTTGGAGAACTCGGCAAACTACTGAGAGTACCCCACCCTCATGGAGGAGCCCGGCAAGCTACCCATGGAGTATTCCATGGGTATGGAGAAACGGTAACAACAAGTTTCAAAATGGAGATGTTACTGGTTGCCCACTCAAACATATCATTGAACATCGGGATAACAGTGACAGTGACCCAATAATGCTCAGAGATTACTCCTGTCTCTGTGCTCAGGGGTCACTCCTGGTGATGTTAGGGGAAACATAGGCAGTGCTAGGGATCAAGAACCCAAATCAGCTATGTGCTAGACTAATGCCTTACTGCTATACTTGCTCGCCCTTGAATTTGTTTTAAAAGAATTTGCTTTGGGGGCTGGAGCAGTAGCACAGAGGTTAGGGCATTTGCCTTGCATGCAGCCAACCCGGGATCGATTCCCAGCATCCCATATGGTCCCCTGAGCACTGCCAGGAGTAATTCCTGAGTGCAAAGCCAGGAGTAATCCCTGTGCATCTCCAGGTGTGACCCAAAAAGAAACATAAAAAAAAGAATTTGCTTTTACTTCTTGCTTTTTTCCAATTAAAGATGAGGTTGTCTCATAATTTTATGTTGTTATATAAATTTCCATTTAATTTCTTAGATGGCCACAGTTTTCAACCTCTGATCCAGTCAAATCATTGCCTTTGAACTTACCTGTCTTTATAGTACCCTACCTCTACATTACCTGATATTTTAGCAAGGAATTTTGATTCTAGAAACAGCTGTTTGCAAAGATAACTTAAAGATAAAACTTCAACCAATTAAAAGTAGCAACTAAGATGCAAAGAAAGAATTTCCCCTGAGTCTCAGGGTTATGGATCTCTGTACATTTCTCTATCATTCATTCCATAATTGACTCCTGGGTTGTTGAGAGGGTCCAGTTTACATTGCAGAATTAAGAATCTGCCTTCTTCCTCTTATCTATCAGAACATTCATCCAAAAACTTTTAACTTAATACTCTTCAATTATCTTCCATTACCAGAGAAAAATTTGTTCCATTACCAGAGAAAACGTGACTGTGTGTGGGAATCACTGGTGGAGTTTTTGTTTGTTTTCAAGCAGTTTCCCAAATACAAATTGTCCAAGATGTCTATTCAGAATTTCTCAGGTATGGAGACTCAAAGATCCAGCTCATCATAGCTTATTAATGCTCGTTCCTTATAGCTCTTCTACTTCTACTTTCAGCCTGGTCTCTCTCTTCTTTCTTCAGATTCCTTGCAGAAAAGAACCTGCTTGGTTCCCGGTACTTAGCAGAGTATTTTGGAAATAGATAGTTTTCATAATTAGTTTTGAGTGATGGAAGGGAGCAATATGTATATTCAGAATTATTTTTCCTAATTTGATAAAGCTAGAAACATATGAAATTTTGACAAATATCAGAAATGAATGCATCAGTTGCTCAAATATTGAAGGAAAGCATACGGAACGCTCAGCTTTGATTTTGGTTAACATCTATTTCTGATTATCCTTAGGGAAAAGAATTCTAATTTATGACTATTGTGATTATTGTGAAGATGATTCATAAACATGTAGATTTTAAGAAAACAATTCACTTGCTTTTAATTTTCAGGGCTGTTAATTTACAAAGACTCCAAATGCTTTAAGCAGTTAGAGCAGAGTAAATTATGTTGCTCATTTGTGACTGTATATTAATATTGTAAGGCAAAGTGCCTCCTTAATGTGTTTATTTTAAATAACATAGCAGGAGTATGCACCAAAGAATTTCAGAAGGTCTGGGATGATTTAGATGAACGTGAACCTGCCACACTTTGAAGCATTTTAAGCACTGCCTCTGCAGTTTCAGCTTATCACCACTTTGCCATGATTTGAGTCTGTTATTAGGTGATAACACAAATAAAAACACACTCACTGCAACACAGGTACTGTGTTACCAAATGGGATTCCTCACAAGGAAATGTGGTTTAAAAATTACAGAAGTAAAGGTATCATTTTTTATTTTTGACTTTTGATCATGGCAAAAAGGAACAATTATTAGTGGATTCATATGGACACATATGTTTTCTTCTCTGCCTGGAACAGTTTTCTTAGTAAGTTAATTCTTTCTTACCTTATTCATCTCAACATTCAAGCAGTTTTCTCCAGAATCCTTTTTCTGACTTGACTGTCACCATCTGGGTTAATTGCCATCCCCAGGTGTTCTCTGCTACTTGTCTGAAATAGCATCCAAAACAAAGATCAGAATTTACACATTTATTTCTTCACCCTATTTGACCATGACAGGGAAATACTCACACATTCTCTATTTGTATCCCAATGTCTAGAATAACTTCTCCAATAAAATAGGCATGGAAAAAAATATTAGTCAGGTAAATCAATGGTTAATTCATTCAGTACTAATCACTGATATCATCACATGCAGTCTAGGAATTACTTAGTTTTCTTCCTCTTATCCTTCTTATTGTGGTATCTCCAAGATCATTATAGTGACCCTGTGTATTTCAAAAGAGCTAATAATAAAATGTTAGATTGAAAGGACTAGAGAGATAACAATTCACCTTTGGCCATGGATCTAACATTATCTAGAAACTGGTCTTTCACAGGTCACTGAGACTTTCTGATCTTTATTTTCCTTACATAATAGTGATAGAACTTAGCTAATTTATATCCCAAAGATTCCATAACCCCCAAAAGAAGATCTTCCAATTTCAGGAAAATTATATTTTCCAGGTATATGATAATTTTCATTGTGATATTTCATAGAATATATATATGTGTGTTTGTACACATGCATATAAAATGTTTTTATTTTTTATTTACCAAAGACTAGGTTGGGGTGTAGTTTGGGAGAGACCCTGAGACAGAAATGGGTCTCCACTCTCCCACTTAGACAGTGATGGAAGATGTAGTGTCAGAATGTTGAATGCATGAAACCCTATTAAAAAAAAGCACTAGTGGATTTAAGTGTGTTTAATGGCTTAAAGGATATACTGTTTTTGTCTTTTATTCTAGAAGTATTAATATGGAAAAAGAAAAGGATGACCTGGAATTCAGTGATGGTGGAAATAGCTTGTTACTCAGATCAGCTATCACTGAGGTCAATTTTGAATGGATTAGTTGATATAGTCCATACATGTGTTGATACCTATGCTAACATCCCATCAGTCAGTAATTAACTCATGTTAAGTAGATGAATAACAATGACCATCATGAAATTAACATCAGCCAGAGGGATGGGCTCCTGAACACTGCATGGGGGAAAAACAAGCACAAAATGTATGAGTCTATAACTGTACCCTCACTGTGACTCACTAAATAAAAAATAACAATAATAAATAAAAAACAAAAAAAAAGAAATTAACATCAGCCACAGTACTTTAATCTGAATATGAGCCATACAAAGGCTGGTTCCTGCTCTACTGTAGAAATTAAGATACTGACACCTTACCTTAATTTCCTCTGAGTATTTTAATTTTTAAAAAATTTTTATTAGTGAGGGGCTGGAGCAATAGCTCAGCGGGTAGGGCATTTGCCTTGCACGCAGCCGACCTGGGTTCGATTCCCAGCATCCCATATGGTCCCCTGAGCACCGCCAGGGGTGATTCCTGAGTGCAGAGCCAGGAGTAACCCCTGTGCATTGCTGGGTGTGACCCAAAAAGAAAAAAAAATTATTAGTGAATCACCGTGAGGTACAGTTACAAAGTTATGAACTTTCATGTTTGTATTTAAGTCATAGAGTGATCATTTATCCATCCCTCTACCAGTGCCCGTTCTCTTCCACCAATGTTCCTAGTATCCCTCCCACCATCCTCGTCCCATCCTCCACCACGACACCTGCCTCTGCTGCAGGCCATTCCCTTTTGTTCTCTCTCCTTTTGGGTGTTGTAGTTTGCAATAGAGGTATTGAGTGGCCATCATGTTTGGTCTATACTTTCAGCATTCAACTTTCAACAAGAATGGATCCTCCCAACATCCTCTACTTGGTGTTCCCTTCTTTATCTCAGCTGCCTTTTCTCCCAGCATGTGAGGCCTGTTTCCAAGCTGTGGGGCAGACCTCCTGGTTCTTATCTCTACTACTTTTGGGTGTTAGTCTCCCACTCTTTTACTTTGTATTCCACAGATGAGTGCAATCTTTCTATGTCTATCTCTCTCTGTCTGACTCATTTACTTAACATGATACTTTCCATGTTGATCCACTTATATGCAAATTCCATGACTTCATCTTTTCTAACAGCAGCATAGTATTCCATTGTATAGATGTACCAAGTTTCTTTAACCAGTCATCTGTTTGGGCACTCGGTTTTTTTCCAGATTTTGGCTATCGTAAACAGTGCTGCAATTAACATACAAATGCAGTTGTAATTTTTACTTTTACTATACCTTTTTGCCTCACTGGGATATATTCTCAGGAGTGGTATTTCTGGGTCAAATGGGAGCTCAATTTCTAATTTTTTGAGAATCGTCCATACTGTTTTCCAAAAGGGCTGAACCAGTTGGCATTCCCACCAGCAGTGAAGGAGAGTCCCTTTCTCCCCACATCTGTGCCAACACCAGTTGCTTTTCAACGTTAGACCAGAATCCATAAGGTACATGGAAGACAAGGTTGGCAAAACCCTCCACGACATTAAAGCTAAAGGTATCTTCAAAGATGACATGCCACTAGCCAAGCAAGTGAAAACAGAGATAAACAAATGGGACTATCTTAAACTAAGAAGCTTCTGCACCTCAAAAGAGACAGTGACCAGATACAAAGACAGTCCACAGAATGGGAAAGGATATTCCCCCAATACGCATCTGATAAGGGGTTGATATCAAGGATATACAAGGTACTGGTTGAACTCTACAAGAAGAAAACATCCAACCCCATCAGAAAATGGGGGGTGGAAATGAACAGAAATTTTCTCAAAGAAAAAATCTGAATGGCTAAATGACACATGAGATAATGCTCTACATCACTAAACATCAGAGATATCATTTCGCATCACAGAGACTGGCCCACATCTAAAAGAATAAAAATTTTAAATATGGGGCTGAAGAGATAATATAGGAATTAAGTCATTTTTCCTCGCATATGGCCAACCTGATTCCATTACTGCCACCACATATGATCCTCTGGCAGGGACTGACCATAAAGCACAGAGCCAGGAGTGATCCCAACACCCCCCTCCCAATCTAAAAATTAAAAAATACTGCACATGGAAGTTTTGATAACTTTTAATAATTATTCAAGTGTTCAGACAACACCAGACTGTCATAGACCCTACCTTTGAAATGAACTAAATTCAATCATTTAATTCAATAATTCAATCTGTAATTGTTTATTGAGCATATACAGATATCACACAATTCTAGTGATAGTTCTAAAAGAATATCATCCTTCAGTTTAGTGAAAGTATAAAGAGAAAACAAACGTGCAAGAAAGAAAAATTAATATATTATTAAAGATACAGCATTTGAGAGAACTGGTTTAGCAATGAAGCTCAAGACAGAACTGAAATTATTTGTGCTCAGAGCAGAGATGATCTGAAGAAGAATTTCCAATGCAGATGCAAAAGTCTTGAGGCAGGAATAAGTTCAGCAGCGAAGCATGTGTAAGGAATGGAAATAGGCAGTTAGGCTAGAAAAGAAAACGACAACCCAAGAGATAATATAGGAGGGAAGGCACTTTCCCTGTGTGTGTGGCTGACCCTAATTCAAATCCCCAGCATCACATTTGATTCTCCACAACTCCCTGGATTTCTTTGAACACAGATATAGGAATACCCCAAGTTCTGCTGGTATCCCCTTCACACCTCAAATATTTACAAAAAAAAGCAAACAAGAAAATAGAAAATGATATTCAAGATGTGGAAAGAGAAAAAGATAGAGAAAAAGAGGGTAAGAAATATGCCAAGAAAATAAGTGCTTTGGGTTTTATTCTATGTGGTGGAATGTGGTTGAAAAATTCTAAAGCTCTGTAGTCCTATGCTCAACTACAAACTACTGCTTTTTAATCTGCATTTTTCTTCAGAGGAAAGGATAAGTAGTCTGTCTGGAAAATTTAAGTCAACTGAAGACACAGATTGTTTTTAGTTTTTTAAAGCTGTTAAATATTTTACTTCACCTGCTTCACTTAAATGAAAAGGTCACTTTTAATTTATTTATCATTAGCTTGCTTTACTAAGAATCAAAAAGCAAGATCAAGAGTCATTTTCAATAACTATTGACTGCCAGTTTGTGATTCTCATAAGGAATTTATGATAATCTTTTCCTGCTTTGACTTATTAATTATTTTTAGCACTCTCTTTTGAATGAAACTGGAGATGGGAAGATTAGACAGTGTGTTAAGATTTATGAACACCTCGTTTTAATAAAAGCCTTTAATATTTCATGCAAAATTAAGTTTAGTACTGAAACCATATGCTGCATGCCATCTCAATATTGTCATACATTTGTCTATAATTATTTATTGTACCTTATGTTTTATAGTTATCTACAGTCTGACCTTATATTTTCACCTAGGCAAAAACCTGATCTATTTAAATTAAATATCTTAACAGTCACTGAATACATGATATTAGAAAATCAGTAGTTCTTATTAACTCTTGCATACTATTTTTGTTGTTGTTGTTTTGCTTTTGGGCCACCCCCAGTGATGCTTAGGGAATACTCCTGGTGGGGTCCAGAGCCCTATGAGATTCTGGGGCTCAAACCTGGGTTGACTGTGTACAAGGCCATTGCCCTACATACTATACTATCACTTCAGCCCCACTCTTACAGATTTCTATCTGATGAACCATTAGAAAAATCTGGAGAAATTTATTAAGTTCCAATGGTGAAAAATTTAAAGATATATTATTTTAAAGATTAAATGTAAGAGTTACTTATGAATATCACATAATTTTTAATTTTTATTTTATTGTTATTTAAAATTGTTTTGTTTTCTGTTGAATAGAATACTTCAAAAGAACAGATCTCCCTGAAGCCTTTCAAGTGTTTATTTTGGGAAGTGGATTTGGAGTCATACTCTACAATGCTCAGGGGCTATTCTTGGCTTTGTACTTAGGAGTGACCTCGGGTGGTTCTTGGGAAACAGTCTATGGTGTTGAGGCTCCAAGAAAGAGCCCAGTGGTGCTCAGAAGTCACCAAGGTAACATTGGCTGGTGCTTGGAGGTCTCCAGGACCTATGTGGCCATGACTGGGATTAAATTTGGCAATTGAGCTTGAAAAATGTATGTCCTGATTCCTAAGCTATTTTCCAAGCCCGAGTCCAGCTACTTATTTTCTCAGGTTTTTGTTTTGTTGTTTGTTCAGGCCTTCTGAGAGGTACCCAGGTTGCCAGGGAATACTTGGCCTGGGTAGGCAGGTAGTTGAATCTAGATATTGCGGATGTCATGCTATTCAGGCACTGAGATATTAAGGATTGCCCAGACTCCCCTGACAATTCTCAGGGGGCCATATCACAGTGTGAGGAATGTACTCTGGGTTAGGCAAAAACAAGATGTACTCCCTAACTCCTGTATTATCTCTACTTACCCTTTTGCTTTGTCTCATCTATGAGTAAGTCAATGTCAGCTACTGGAGCTGCAATTCAAGGATGAACTACTGCAGCCACATCACCTTTCACACAGAGAGTGGGTGAAGGAAGGCCATGTCTAGACAAAATGTCTAAATCAGTCAGGAAACTGCCTTTGCAATGATCTGAGTGCTTTTCAGCATTCTGATGTAGGAGTGTGGCTGTGTTTACAAGGTCTCAATATCAACCCAGACGATCTTGGTATTTAGGAAAAGTTCTCCGATTTATTTCATGACATTCATAGATTTTGATCTGTACCTGAGTGACAAATTCCTATACAGGAATTGAAAAGCTGTCTTTGACAAGTTGGTCTTTTTTTTTTTTCAATCAGCCTTTGGAGGAATTATGAAACAGGAGACATGTCCTAGAGCCAGAAAGTCTCTGGTATTATTCTCATTGAAAGAGTGAATTTGAGACTTATCATACAACCAATGGTTTAAACAAAAATTATAGAGTATCCCAAATTGCCTAAGCAACATCTCTAATTTAACAACGAACATATTTAAATGAAGATGCACTAAAGGATTTGGTAGTCATGGCAACATGATGTGAAAATATACCATGTCATTCAAGTCTATTAGAAAAAAATACATTATCATTCCAAAGGTTTTTTTGCTGCTACTTTAAATACTGACTGAAGAGAAGGAAAGAAGATGATGAGAGAAGAGAAGTATCTTGGAATACATTAATTATTCTCATTACAAATGCTAGTTTGAAAACAGTATAATGATTATTATAAATAAACTTGACTATAAATAAAATTATTAAAAAAGAATCTGAGAAAATAAACAGAAATAAGAATGTGTAAAATTTACCTTCTGCATGAAGTTGGAATCTGGAAGTAAAGCACAATTTCACATTTTAAATATTTAAATGAGTTGCTTTTGAGTACATAATTTTTAACCGTATTGCAGCAAAACTTTTTAAAATAATAAGTGGAAATCATCCAATTGTTATCCCAGGTAATGTATTAGAAGTCTGTTCTTAAGTGTTTTCTTTTTCTTTGCTAACAGTCCCATCTAGCTGGGTATTATTTCTTATAAGAGTAGAATAGCATTACACATATTTGATTATAATTTGAAAGATTAAGAGACTGCTTTGATGTTAGACACACTTAAATTCCTTCAGTTCTCAGTTCCATTGAGATATGTTTTGTATTGTCTCTGAGCCTCTAGTCCCTTACCCTTAAAAAAGAAGAAAAAAAAGAAAGAAACTAAGAGAGAAAGAAAGGAAGGAAGGAAGGAAGGAAGGAAGGAAGGAAGGAAGGAAGGAAGGAAGGAAGGAAGGAAGGAAGGAAGGAAGGAAGGAAGGAAGGAAGGAAAAGAAAGAAAAAGACATAGTAAATGTTATATCAGGAGCTTATAATGTAAATGGAAAAGGGCAATCAATAGATATCAAAACAGATCTGACAGAACGGTAGAATTTTTGACCAAAATATTTAAACATTGCCATCGTAAAAATGTTTCTGCAAACAATTATTAAAAACCTTAAATGGAAAAATTAGTCTCAGCAATGTTAAAGAAATATATATATATATATATATATATATACATATATATACAAACCACTAACTGGAAATTTCAGATCTAAAAATACCTAAACTGAACAATTTAGAACTCAGTAAGTAGGCCCAGAACTAGATTAAAGGGGAGAAAAACCAATGAATTGAAAAATTAATCAAAATTATTCAGTCTGAAAAATAAAGAGAAAGTTGACTTTAAAAAAATAACCAGAGTTAGGAACTCAGTCGAATATTGCAAAGTAAAATTTCACAAGTATATCATCAGAATCCTGGAAGGAGTAGAAGAAGAAGGCAGAATTAAAAAGTGTTACAAAAAAAATAATGATGTAAAGTTATCCCAAACTGCCTGAAAAAGAACAGTAACCTAAAAACTAAGTTGAGATCCTGGGGAGATAGCTCAATTGGTTGTGTACATACTTTGCATGGAGGAGGACCAAGTTTGACCCCAGGAAGTTCAGGGTTCAGTAAGAACTGCTAGAGTGACACCCAGCCACTGCTGAATGTGTGGTATTGCAAACCCAACTTGAGCAAGCACCAAATAAGTCTAAAGATATTAGCACCAGCAACATCATAGTCAAACTTTCCAAAAGTAAAGACAAAAACTTTTAAGCAGAAAGAGATAAATATTGCAAAGGAGGAAGCAATTCCAATGGTGGTGGATTTCTCGTTAAAAATCATGGGTACCAGCAGCAGCACCTTCATAAATTTCTTTTGCAGGAAAAGGGGAAAACTTAGCGACTCAAACGCTGTATACATAAAAAGCACTCTTCAGGCGTTAAAGAGAAGAAGCCATGGCATTCTCAGATGAAAGATATCATAGGTGCAGCAGAATTACATTTAAGGAAACAAGAGGAGGCTTCAAAATGGGGATAGAACATAGAAAGCAAACATCTGGATAAATAAGCTTTCCTTTTCCTCTTTAATTTCAGCAAGGGGTAAAGGCTAATCTTCTTGTAAACCCTTCTAAACACTGAAAGATAAGAAAAATCATTGAAAGCTTTTTGCACAGAGGAGTGATATATTCTGATCTGGCATTTAAGAGGATATTTCTGGGGGACTAGAAAGATAGTACAGCTGGTAAAGTGCATCTCTGAGTCCCACCAGTGTAATTCCTGAACACAGAGCCAGGAGTTATGCCCTGAGCACTGTCAGGTATGACCCAAAAACAGAAAGAGAGGAGAGATAGAGAGAGAGAGAGAGAGAGAGAGAGAGAGAGAGAGAGAGAGAGAGAGAGAGAGAGAGAGAGAAAGAGAAAGAGAATATTTCTGGCTATTATAGGACCACCATAATGATACAGGGATACCAGGATATCATAATCCGGAGTGAGATGATGGACACCCAGACCCAGTGCATCAATAAAGAATGTGATGAGAAATGTATGATTTCTGGATATGTTGTGAAAGTAGAGTTAACAGTACTTACTCTTGAAGATTGTATGTAAAGATAAAGATGCTGCTTTAGGGATCCAAGCAATAGAACAGTGGATAGGACATATGCCTTGCACTCGGCCGATCCAACTTCTATCCCTGGCATCACCTGTGGCTCCCTGAATACCACCTTGGAGTAATTTCTGAGTGCAGAGCCAGGAGTATCCCCTGAGTTTTGTCCAGTATATCCCAAAAACCCTTTAAAAATTTTTTTGGAGTAGTTTCACTAATAGTGCTAAGGACCTTGCTGCAATTTTTCTTCTCAACAAATGGAAATGCAAGGTTGCTGTAACTAATGGAAAAAACTGCAGGCGAAGTGATATGAGGTGTAGGGAGAAGGGAGATCCTAAGGTTAGTTATAAGCCAATAAGACATAAACTTTGAAAATGTTTAAATTCCCTAAATATCTTTCATTCCAAACATGACTGTTTGCTGTATGAAACTTGGGAGATAGATTTTTTTAAATGTTATTTTTAGCAACCGTTATTTGCAAGAGATGAAATGTTTTCATTGAGTTAAAGCTTCCATATGTGTCTGATTACCAACTTATTTTACTTTAGTTTCATTACCTGGAGGTTTCCCTTTCAAGAAAAAATTCACAGTAAAAATTATTTATGCCATAAAAATCTTTGCTCTATCAATTTCCATTGTTTTCCTTTTGGAAATTATATATGCAGGAATGCTTTCTAAGTAGGTATACCTTTGTTGCTATAAAATCCTAATCATTTTAAAACTCCATCTATAGGATGGAAATAATTCAAATTTCAGATTTTTAAAATATTTTGAAACATTCTTTTTAACCAAGACCAGGAAGCCTGGCCCAAGCAGTGTAGGATAGTAAAATATAGTGGATCAACAGACGCCTTTCCTTACAGTGTAGGTTTCAGAAGGTAAAAGTCCTCTTGGGACATTATTTCCAATAGTTGGAATTTGTGATGGGTGCAGGATGAAGACTCACCACAGGCCATTACTGAATGGCTCCATTGTGACTGCTTCAGTTTTATTGTGTCAGGCTAACCCAAGAACCCAAGATCAGTTCATGCCTAAAAGCATAATTAAAAGATAATGTACTACTGCAAATCAGCATTTGTTGAGTTTTTCTCCTGTCTCTCTATTTCTAAACAATATTCAACTATACATATATATGTATATGTATATGTATATATCTATATATATATATCTATATATACATATAGATACCTCTATATATCTATATATACATATAGATGGATATATACATACCTCTCTGAAAGCCCAGCAAGCTACCAAGAGTATCCCACCTGCACGGCAGAGCCTGGCAAGCTACCCGTGGCATATTTGATATGCCAATAACAGTAACGGATAGGTCTCATTCCCCTGACCCCGAAAGAGATTCCAATCATTGGGAAAGACGAGTAAAGGAGGCTGCTAAAATCTCAGGGCTGAGTGTAATAGAGACATTATTGGTGCCCGCTCGAGTAAATCCATGAACAACAGGATGACAGTGATACAATGAATAATGACATCACCACAAAAACTTCAGTATTTTAACACTTTAAGGTGCATATACTTGAATAAATGGTTTTCAAATATATGAATAAATAATTTTCTATTTAAGTATCTTTTACAGGTAGTTATAAGTTCTAAAATTTCAATTTCACCTATATAATTTAACATCCTATGTATATTTTAGACTTGGGATTTTTTTCTTTCTTCCTTTCTTTTTTATTTTTCATTTCAGTGATGTTTAGAACTTACCTTTATATGTGCAACAGTATTGCTTTCATTTCAGTGTATTCAATTTAAACTTTCCTTGCCTACTCCATTTAATTCTTCCTTGTGGAATGCAGATTCTTTTTCTAATTGCAGCTAAACATGCCATCTGTAAGTGTTATATTTACTTATATTGCCTGTAGGTAAATAGATAATATTGAAAAATTCCAGTTTATCTTTTTTTTTTTTTTTTTTTTTTGCTTTTTGGGTCACACCCGGCGTTGCACAGGGATTACTCCTGGCTCTGCACTCAGGAATTACTTCTGGTGGTACTCAGAGGATCATATGGGATGCTGGGAATCAAACCCGGGTCGGCCGTGTGCAAGGCAAACACCCTACCTGTTGTGTTATTGGTCCATTTATCTTAATGGTGGGTGCATTCACTGTTTTCATCATGTAACATACTCAAAAATTCTCACAAACATTTTTTTGTATTTTAACATGTTCAGTAGAGATTAATGCCAACAATCATAATCATTGTAGCACTGTAGCACTGTCATACCGTAGTTCATCGATTTGCTCGAGCGGGCACCAGTGACATCTCCATTATAAGACTTGTTACTGTTTTTGGCATATCGAACATGCCACGGGTAGTTTGCCAGGCTCTCTCGTGCCGATGGGATATTCTCGGTAGCTTGCTGGACTCTCTGAGAGAGATAACAATCACATCACAATCATTATAATAAAATCTTTTTGTTATTAATTTATTTTGGAGTTTTGGCCACATGCATCAGTTCTCAGGGCTTACTCCAGGCTGTTCTCAGGGATCACTCCTGACAGGATTCAGGGAACCATATGGGATACCAGGGATCAAACCTGGATTGGCCTTGAGGTAAAGAAGCACCCTGCATACTTTAATACCTCACTGAACTAATAAAATCTTTTAATATATATTACATAATGCATAATCACTGTGAATAATAATATTAACCACCTATAATTTAGTAAAAATTTTTATATAATTTCTTTTGAATCACTACAACTTGATTTTTGCCTAATGCATGTTCAATATAACTTTGCTAAATAAATATTTCAGATGCATTATGTGTATTCAAGTATATATAATTCTTCAATGGAAGTTAAGAAAATTGGATTGGTATGTTAAGTATAGGCAATGAATAATTTGTATCTTACAAGGCAAAGACAACATTCATAAGCTCTTCAACTAAAGGTAATGAGCTTGTAAGACAGTTTGAACTTATAAGATGTATGTATACACATAGGAGTCAGTTGTCTGTGAGAAATTAATCCTCTATAAAGTACATAAAAAGTGTATGTATGAAATAAAAAATAGCATACATATGTACTAAATACATATGTATTTTTATTTTTAAAATATTTTTTATTTCATGGGACCCAGGGCTGAGACCTCCAAGGCTGCTCAGATTGGGACTGGGCCTCCTCTGCCCAGATTTCCCATTTCCCAGTAGCTAGGGGGTCACACTCAGGGACTGCCCCCAGCGCTGTGTAATCCCATCCACAGCCAGCATCCAGAGACTTAAAAGCAAACTCCTGGAATCATGTGGCTGCTTTGCTGCTGTGAGATATCTTATAGCCTACTTCTCCTCTGGGAGAACCTGGCAAACTACCAGGAGTTTCCTGCCCACATGGGAGAGCCTCGAAAACTCCCCATGGCATATTAATATGCCAAAACCAGTAACAAACTGGGTCTCATTCTCCTGTCCCTGAAAGAGCCTCCAATGCAGCATTGTTGGGAAGGATAAGTAAAGAGAGGCTTTTAAAATCTCAGGGCTAGGACGAATGGAGACGTTACTGAGACCACTCGAGAAATTTGACGATCAACGGAATGATAATGATGATGATGATGATATGTACTAGATATGTAATATGTATCAAACTACATATAATGAATCATATATGATATTCAGTGATCAGCTAATCGGGTTTATTAAGGTGGCTTTTAATGACATACATTCTGCGAGAAAGATCTGCACAGAAGGCTGGGTAATTCATAACCTTAAACTGTGGCCATATGTAGTCATCTGTTAAAAACTGTGGGCCGGAGCGATAGCACAGCGGGTAGGGCGTTTGCCTTGCACGCGGCCGACCCAGGTTCGATCCCCGGCATCCCATATGGTCCCCCAAGCACTGCCAGGAGTAATTCCTGAGTGCAAAGCCAGGAGTAACCCCTGAGCATCGCTGGGTGTGACCCAAAAAGAAAAAAAAAAACTGTATATGTTGGTTTAGTCACCATCCATCTGCCAAGCCTCTCTGCTCAAACATCATAATCACATTGTCAGCAGTGAGCAATTGGAAAGATAGATAACATTGCATAATCTGAAATTTAGGTAGAAGAATTTTGCTGTTTTTTGTTTTCATCTCACATCTTTTATTCTTTTTTTCTTGATGTGTGTTTAAATTGATTTAATGACCCAGGTAATTCAAGCATCTTAATTTGGACTATGAGTGTTTCTGCTCCATGGCCTTTGGGGCAATTTTCTTAATTATGTACCTAGAGTCTACCTTGCTTCATATCCATATGGCAGAAGTTTCGAAGATCTATGCAGGGCTATGTGTTACTTTATAATAGAGCATACATATTCATCTTCAGTTTTAGGCATCGAAACAATTCCATTTTTCCCATTATCAGTTTGAGAATCAGAGTGCTTGTTATTAACAACTTTTTTCATATTTCCTTTGTAAGGAAATATGAAAAATTTTATTTTTTCATTCTTATTCTTATATTCATGTCTATTCTTAAATTTTTATCTCTCTGATTTTGTTGTTTTGTTTTGTATTTTACTTAAGCACATTTTCACTTTCTGGGTTTGGATGTATTTCTGATTATAATGTGAAATTAGTAAAAGTTTTCGAGGATTTTAAAATTACCCCAAATCATAAGACTTAAACACCTAGTATCACCTACATAATGCATAGCCATGAACAAATAATTCTAAAAGAAAATAGTTTAAACCTTACTCAGTTATTGGGCTCTGATATTTTAGGTCAGTGAAGACGTCATAATGTGGGTAGTCCAAGAGAAATAATAAGATGATCTCTTCTTTCAAGCCACCAAGATTAACAATTCAGGCTGATTTCCAACAAGTTTGATGAGCCAAGGAAAGGAATGAAGTCTGCAGGAGTGCAGATTGATGGTGTGATCAGTAAAATTAAAGTCCTTAAAGGAATTTGGAGTCGCCTGAGGAGTTAGCAGTTGGGAATTGTGTCTTCTGGAGAATCGGAGTTTCTCAGTGGGAACATAAAGATGTTGATAGATGAGAATTCTCAACCCAGAACATCTAAGGGCCAGTATAATACCATATAGAAAAATAGGGTAAATAAATGATAATCTAATTTCAGTCATTCCAAAAGTATTTTTAGTAAATCAGATTCTCAATACCAAATGGAAATCAGCAAAAGAGTGGGGGTGGGAGTGGGGAGCTTGGGGAGGTGGGGGACAGAGCAAAGAATAAAATACCAAACACCCAAAATACTAGTAGATTTTGCTCCAGGTTCAAATGAGCACAGTGGTCTCTCAAAAGAACCCAAGGTGCAAAAAAATTGACAAATGAAAGTCTCATTCCTCAGTAGAAAATGGTGAGTGAATTTGAATAACCTTGAGTAGACAACTAATAGAACTTTAGTGTCCATACATTCTTATGAAAGTGGTCACTGTCATCCCGTTGCTCATCAACTTGTTCGAGCAGGCACCAGTAACATCTCTCATTGAAAGACTTATTGTTACTGTTTTTGGCATATCCAATATGCACAGGTAGCTTGCCAGGCTCTGCTGTGCAGGCTCCATACTCTCAGTAGCTTGCCGGGCTCTCCGAGAGGGATGGAGGAATTGAACATGGGTTGGCCTCCTGAAAGGTGAAAGCCCAACCGCTGTGCTATAGATCCAGCCCATGAAAGTGGTGAAAAAAAGAATTTGAATTTTAATGGATGCTTGACATACAAGTATTATCTTGAAAATAGTTCCATAATCTGGCAAAAAGGAATTCTCACAGTGATTGAATTCTCACAGTGATGCTTCATTCAGGTAGGTTAGAATCAAATCTCCTTTATGAAGTGAATGCACTAATGATGTGTTTAGATACTTCATTTTGTTCAACTGGCATGGTGGATAACACCTATATTTTCTAAATGTGAATTGCTATCTGATTTCTTCACAATTGATGGTTAGTTGTCCCCTATTGAAATGATCTCTTTTGACTTTGCTCTATACCCAGCCCTCCTATACCCTTTCTTCCAGTGCATCAGCACTGTTACAGTATGACAGACTAAAATATAAAAGTTTAAAAAAATGGATTTATTTATTTTTTCACTCTGTAAACCAGTTGGTGATTCTTCACATCTGGTATTGAGTACAATCTTTTATCTACTAGTATCCAGTAGAAATTTGGCTATCTGAAAATTCCAAGCTGTCCTCACTCATATCTTCAGAGCCTTGTCTATTGTGACTACAAATAGTCAAGTTTGGCTAAAAATTTCTCTCCATCAAGTGGCAGCCATCTTGAGACAGTTCTTTAAGATAACATAAGAATGAACGATACAAGACTTCCTAAGGTTTATGAAATTCTGCCAATTTATACCCTCTAACATCCTGAAAATGAAAGTAAGTCATTATGGGGTTGGAGAGATAGCATAGTGGGAAAGGTGCTAGCCTTACATGCTGCCAACCTTCAGTCAATCCCCAGAAATCCATATGGTCACCTGAACCCCACCAGGAGTGATTTCTGAGTGCAAAACCAGGAGCTTTCTTTGAGCACCACCAGGTGTAGCCCCAAACAAAACAAAATTGTCAGTTTCAAGGGTCAGTCAAGATTCATGGGAACATAATTGGGAAGTTCTTTTTGTAGGAAAATGACAAAGGAAGGGCATGAGAGATAGGACAGAGAGTAAGACTCTTGCCTTGCATAGGATTAACAAATGTCAATACTTAACATCCCATGTGATCCCCCAAGCATAGTCAAAAATGATCCCTGAGCACAGAGTAAGGAGTATGCCCTGAGCACAGCCAGGTATGACCCAAAATTTAAAAAAAAAAGAAACAGACAAAACAACAAAAATATAGCAACTTACTTTAAACATTATCTCATTATCTCTCTCTTCCTCTTTGTGTTCCTAATAAATAGGAATTTCTATTGCTAAATATAAATAACTTACTTTCTCCTTAGATTTCTTCATTTAGAGGACTTCATCTGAAGTATCTTCCAATTTTTTATCAAACTGCATTGCATTTATCCTTCAGAATGACCTGTGATTTAGTATTTATAACGTCTGCTACAGACATCTTCTTCCAGATCACTCTGCTTTCCTCTCTGGCTGACACTCAACTACTCTCTAAGTCTTGAAATAGCCATTTTTTTTCTAGAATGCACTTTTATACTACCACAAAGAGCTTTGTCCTGTGAACTCTAAATAGTATTCTATCTTCTCCCCTATGCTTGAATTTTATTCGCTTGTGAAAGTTTCTAAATTGTATATCAGTGCCCCTTAGTAAATTATGTAAGTTATCAAATAATTTCTTAATTTTCCTTCCTGAATCCTGGCCATTTTTACTAATCATTCCACAAAACAATTAATTATGGGGTACATTTTATCAGTGGTTAATCTTTAAGAACAGTTTTTATTACAACAGTCAGAATAGATAATCATTATCTCTTTGCTGAGTAGGGAAGTAAATTAATTGATAAATCAATAGACAAACTCGTGTTCAGAATACTTCTATCACTCTTGTTTACTCAAATGTACATCTTCATAATCATGGAAACATGATTATTAAACCTGTGGACAGACTAAATATTTTTATGGTTGTACTTTATAACTGAATATTTTAAAGATTGCTCTGTGTTTGTTAGGCTGGTGCTGAATGCTTCACAACTTTATGTGGAGTTAGTTATACTACTGAGCCATACAGCTTTGTAAATTAGCAAATTTTATGAAAATTAACCATCTTGACCATTAAAGATGTTTTGCTTATAAGTAACTCAAGGTTTTGTGTTTTAAAATTTTATTTGTGATTCATTAAAGTATGTTAAGATGCAAAAATGTTTAATGAAATAAATATAGTATGGAAGAATATAAAATAAGTTTTAAATCATTTCTTTTAAGGCCATCTTCTTTTTATTCTGCAATATTCTGCGTGTGGATAGTTTAGTATTTTTAAAAAGATATAAAAAGTCAAGTGTTAGGGACCAAAGAGAGTACAGTGGATAGGGTGCTTGTCTTGCATGTGGTAGACCCAGGTTTTATCCCCAGTACCTCACAAAAGTCCCTGGAGCCCACAGGGAATTATTCCTGACTATAGAGGCAGGTTAAGTCCTGACCAAAAAAAAAAAAACAAAAAAAAAAACAGAGGAGAGCAAAATGGCGGACCATTAGAAATTATGTTCCTCACTATACAAATTATCATGCAATTCATGTCAAGGGACCTACTAGGCATAGGCAAAAGGTGGACCATAAAGATCAACAAATTACAGTATGCTGGAATTTTACTCATACATGTCTATTCCAGTTCATCATTCCTAAGAAAGAAAAGCACAATAGTCTTATTGGCTATAATTTTAGAGTTTCTGAAATTCATATAGAGGACAGATTTTAACAATGAACAAGGAGAAATCACCCAAGAAATCTAACAAAAATGTTAGAGAATGATTATTTACAAATTAAAAAAACTAACAAACAAAATATTAACACACAGTGACTCCTTGATCTTTAGGGGGCTTGTGCCTATACAACTTGATTCTGGAGGATTATAATGCAGGGTTGTGGATCTATTCAATTTGACTATATTTTTCTTCACTTCTTGAATACACATATGTCTTAGATTATACTGTTGTGAAATTTCCAGTCTCAAAGGAAAGTTACTGTCAGTATTCAGAAGAAAAATGAAGCAAGAGTAGCACTGTTGTCCCATTGTTCATCAATTTGCTCGAGTGGGCACCAGTAATGTCTCCATTGTGAAACTTGTTACTGTTTTTGGCATATCAGATACGCCATGGGTAGCTAGCCAGGCTCTGCTGTGTGGGTGGGATACTCTCTGTAGCTTGCCAGGATCTCTGAGAAGGAAGCAAGCATAAAGAGAATTCGAAATGCATCATCTTATCTTTAAAATAATTTGGTTTTGTTCAGGGGCCACACCCTGTGGTTTTCAGGGCTTGTTCCTGACTCTGAGCTCAGGGTTTACTCCTCGTGGGTTTGAGAGATTATATGGGGCTCTGGAGATTGAACCCAGGTTGGCAGTTTGCAAAAAATCCTGAAATAATCACTCTGACCCTGAAATAATTTTATACTATGTTTTATTTAAAGAAGCATGAGTAACCAAAGGGAATTCTTTTTTTTTTTTTACTTTTTTTTTTTGGTCACACCCAGCGATGCTCAGGGGTTACTCCTGGCTTTGCACTCAGGAATTACTCCTGGCGGTGCTTGGGGGACCATATGGGATGCCGGGGATTGAACCCGGGTCGGCCGCGTGCAAGGCAAACGCCCTACCCGCTGTGCTATCGCTCCAGCCCCGGAATTCTTTATTTTTTAATAAAAAATTTATTTTATTAAATCACCATGTGGAAGATTACAATGCTTTCAGGCTTAAGTCTCAGTTATACAATGCTGAAACAACCATCCCTTCACCAGTGCCCATATACCACCACCAAAAAAAAAAAACCCACACAGTACACCTCCCAACCCGCCCCCCCACCCCCCCGCCTTTTAACTGATAAGTTTCACTTTAATTTCTGTTTACTTTGGTTACATTCAATATTTCAACACAAACCTCACTATTATTGTTAGGAGTACCCCACTAGAGTCAGACGTGTCGTGAAGAGAAATGAGGTCTCGCGACCACTACTGCAGTTTTGGATTTCTGTACTTTAACAACTAAGTCCAGGGAGATTTCTTCCATATATTGGATCATTGCAAGCTTGAAAACCCCATCTGTGGTCGTCATAATATGGCGGACACCACGCCCTTCATCCCCGGAGAGAAAGAGGCGAGAGAGAGAGAGAGAGAGAGAGAGAGAGAAAGAGAGAGAGAGAGAGAGAGCCAGAGAGAGAGAGAGAGAGAGAGAGAGAGAGAGAGAGAGAGAGAGAGAGAGAGAGAAATACCTTTCCCCTTCTGGGCAGGCACCGGGCCGCGGCTTAGTTCTCAGGCTGGAGACATTCTGCAAGGAGTTGCCCATGCCGAAAGAGGTTTTGCTGGGTCTGGATTCACGCTCGTGCAGCTGAGGAGAGGCTGAACACGCGTGCGGCCCCCGGGATCACATCTCGGTGGCGGGAGGGGCCGATGCCTCCCACCTTCCCAAGAGCACCCTCGTGTCCTTTTGCTGCAGTTTTTGTCGTAAATCCCATCTGTGGTTGTCTTAATATGGCGGACACCACGCCCCCAAAGGGAATTCTTAAATTTTTCAGTTACAGGGAAATAATGTGTCAGAAAGTACTATGGAATTATGACTTTTTAAAATTTTACTCTGCGTTATGCACACTATACTTTATTGATATTGAGGTATGCCATTTGAATTTCTTTAAAAATAAAATTTTATTTCACACAAGATGGCTGATTAATAGGGTATATATCTTTAAGATTAGATTGGATCACTTACATAATATTAGCTTACTGAAGTAGTTACCAAGTTATATACAGTAGGTGGGTGTTGTGTTGTTTTTAATGCCATCATTCATAAATTTAAGTCTATTGATTAAGACAACAGTTAAGCAGAATATAAACTGACCTACTGTCCTACTTTTATGTGAAGGGATAAAAAACCAAACAGAAAGCATGAATCTAAAACCCTTACAAAATTAATTTCTCGTATATACCATAACAGGTACATATTCAGTTTGTTATAATTTCTATGACTAAATCTTTTAAATATTTATATTTTATGAAAAAATTACTTTTGGTCACTCTAGCATCTTGACTATCAATAAGATACTGAGAACAATCTGTACGCTTAATGTGTAAAACCAAATAATGAACAAATATATTTTACAAAAACTTTAAACAGTCATTATGTAATATTTTATCAAGTTTAATATTAGATAATATGTCAGTTTGGGAAAGGTTAGCTTTTTCTTGATCATTTTGATTTTTTGTTTTATTTGTTTATTATCATAACCCAAATAATCTGCTGCTCTTTGTTCAAAGAACAGAAAAAAAAATGACAACTTGGCTGTCACTCATGAAAGAGATTTGCTCTCTTTATGAGGGACCAACATTGGTAAGCACTCTTCCTTAAAAAAAAAAAAGTGCATTTTTCAATATTTTTTATTCTGATTCTTAATTCTAAAAGTTACTTGGATCATAAAAGTTATCTATTCAAAGTAAAACAGAGGAAATTAACTTATAATGTAAATGTTTATTTTTTGTTTTACTCAAGTGGATTAAAAAAACAGTTGGATACTTAGAAGAAAATCACCAAGTACAGAAATCCACTACCTGGATTCAGACTCAAATTAGCAATGATATCCCAATGATTCTAGGGGTAGAGGAAATTGTAAACAGAGGTGTGGGTGCCTGTGTGTCAAGAATGTTTGGCATTTGTAATCACATAGATCATAGGACGGTGACTAAACAGATTATCTTTTCTCAAAAATCAAGATCCTAGGACAGCACAGTGGTAAGACGTTTGCCTTGCAAACGGCCAACCTGGATTCGACTCCTCTGCCCCTCTTGGAGAGCCCAGCAAGCTACCAAAAATGTCTCGTCCACACGGCAGAGCCTGGCAAGCTACCCATGGCATATTCAATATGCCAAAAACAGTAACAAGAAGTCTCAAGATGGAGATGTTACTGGTGACTGCTCGAGCAAATCGATGAACAATGGAATGACAGTAACAATGACAGTGTCAGGACAAGTCAACATAAGAAATAAATAAATGTTTATACTATGGTTGAGCCTAGTACAGCTGTGAATTTCATATTCACATTAATGTTATAAACACTTGTGCTTATTTCACAGGTGACAACAAACAAGGCAGAAAGACACCAGAGGATGAACAGAAAACAAGAATCACATAGCCTGAGAAAGTTTCACTAGTGTGGTAATTCTATTAGAACTGGGGCTACACAAAGATTCAGGAATCTCTGGGGACCAGTGGAGCATGGGCAAATGCTAAATCTTTCATTACTCAGCTTTGCTCCTGAAAGGACAAGGCCACTAGAGATCGTGAAGGGGAACAAATTCATAAGGAATCGCCTTGTCACTAGGTGTGCTAGAAAGACTGATGGGTCCCATTGCAGTTTCTTGTGGATAAGAGATCACAGGCACCAATGCTTACAGCAGCCAAAGTAATTAACATTTTCTTATAGAAAATGACTTTCTATGAATATGCTTATTATCCTAAAGTTTTTGGAAGTACTTCAATAAAATAATAAATGCTGGCTCATAGCACTGCACTGTAGCACTGTCATCCTGTTCATCAATTTGCTCGAGTGGGCACTAGTAACGGCTCCATTATAAGACTTGTTACTGTTTTTGGCATATCGAATATGCCACAGGTAGCTTGCCAGGCTCTGCTGTGTCAGTGGGATACTCTCAGTAGCTTGCTGGGCTCTTCGAGAGGGATGGAGGATCGAACCCATGTCAGTTGTGTGCAAGGCAAACACCCTCCCCACTGTGCTATTGTTCCAATATGCTGGCTAATAAAGCAATAAAAATTTATATCATAAGTTTATTTTATTCACTAAAATTATTCAATTTAAAGGGACTTTCTGGATGGGCATGTGTGGTTTGTGTCACACCAAGCTGTGCTCAGATCGTGGCTTTGTGCTCAGTGATCCCTCTAGCAGTCCTGGGGGTGCATCAGAGATTGAATCCAGGTTCACTGCATCCAAAGCAAGCACCTCACCCCTGTACTATCTCTCTGGACTTGAAAGTTGCAAGATCTTACAACTTCTTTATCTTTATGATCTTTTGTTTTTACTGAAAGATATATTCTTGCTAAAAATAAATTGCAATATAAATCTGAGAATTTTGATGTTTGCAAATACCACGCATTATATAAGGCTATCTTTATCTTTTTTAATTAAATTTTTTATTAGTGAATCACCATGAGGTACAGTTACACACTTACAACTTTTCATGCTTGTGTTTCAGTCATACAATGCTAGAGTACCCATCCTTCCACCAGTGCCCATTCTCCACCACCGATGATCCCAGTATCCCTCCCACCCACACCCCCACCCCCCACCCCACCTCTGTGGCAAAGCATTCCGTTTTGTTCTCTCTCTCCTTTTGGGTGTTGTGGTTTGTAATAGAGGTATTGAGTGGTTATCGTCTTTGATCTATAGTCTACTTTCAGCGTGCATCTCCCATCCCCAGCAGGTCCTTGAATCACACTTTACCGTTGTTCCCTTCTCCATCTGAGATGCCTTTTCCTCCAGCATGTGAGGCCAGCTTCCAGGCCGTAGAGCCAACATCCTGGTACTTATTTCTACTATTCTTGGGTGCTTATCTCTCCATTCTGTTACTTTATATTCCACAGATTAGTGCAGTCTTTCAATGTCTGCCTCTCTCTTTTTGACTCATTTCACTTAGCATGATACTTTCCATGTTGATCCACTATATGCAAAGGTCATGACTTCATCATTTCTAACAGCTGCATAGTATTCCATTGTGTAGATGAGCCAAAGTTTCTTTAACCAGTCATCTGTTCCCGATCACTCAGGTTTTTTCCAGATTCTGTCTATTGTAAACAGTGCTGCGATGAACATTTGAGTGCAGATGTCATTTCGACTATACTTTTTTGCCTCTCTGGGATGCATTTCCAGGAGTGGTATTTCTGTGTCAAATGGGAGCTTAATTTCTAATTTTTTGAGAAGTGTCCATACTGTTTTCCAAAAGGGCTGAACCAGTCAGCATTCTCACCAGCAGTGTAGAAGAGTCCCTTTCTCCCCTCATCCACGCCAACAGTGGTTGCTTTTATTATTTTGGATGTGTGCCAGTCTCTGTGGTGTGAGGTGGTATCTCATAGTTGTTTTGATTTGCATCTCTCTGATGATTAGTGATGAAGAGCATTTTTTCATGTGCCTTTTTGCCATTCATATTTCTTCCTTGATAATGTTTCTGTTCATTTAATCACCCCATTTTTTGATGAGGTTGGATGTTTTCTTCTTGCATGCAGATTCCAACCAGTGCTTTATATATCCTTGACATCAACCCTTTGTCAGATGGGTATTGGGTGAATATCCATTTCCATTCTGTAGATTGTCTTTGTATTTTGGTCACTGTACCTTTTGCGGTGCAGAAGTTTCTTAGTTTAATATAGTCCCATTTTTTTATCTCTGTTTCCACTTGGGTGGTCAGTGGCGTGTCATCTTTGAAGATGCAGTTAGCCTCAATATCATGGAGGGTTTTGCCGACCTTGTCTTCAATGTACCTTATGGATTCTGGTGTGATGTTGAGGTTTTTAATCCATTTTGATCTGATTTTTGTGCATGGTGTTAGGACGAGGCCTAAGCCCATTTTTTTGCATGTGGTTATCCAGTAAAGCACCATTTGTTAAAGAGGCTTTTTTTGCTCCATTTCACATTTCTTGCTCCCTTATTAAAGATTAGATGTTCATACATTTAGAGTTGTGTGTAAGGGATCTTCCATCCTGTTCCATTGGTCTGCGGCTCTTCTACCAAGAAACTCCTAGAAACAATAGACTTGTACAGTAAAGTTGCAGGCTATAAAATCAATACCCCAAAATCCATGACCTTCTTATATGCAAATAATGAGACAGAGGAAAGTGAATTAACATTGTCAAAGTGGCAATATTCCCCAAAGCACTATACAGATTCAATGTGATCCCTATAAGGATACCCATGAAATTTTTCAAAAAAATTGATCAAGCACTCCTGAAATTCGTATGGAACAACAAACGCCCACGAGTAGCTAAAGCAATTCTTTGGAAAAGACGATGGGAGTCATCATCCTCCCTATCTTTATCTTTGACTAAAATTCAGGCAAGTTTTTAATATGGCATAAAGTTTTCCAGCCAGGCATTTTGAGGACAGCTGCTATTTGGCAGGCAGCCGCACACTACATCAAGCCTTTCTCAAGTCCTTTGTGAGAGCTTTGGTGCTTGACTACTGCATCACATTTGGACCTGTTAACACCTGTGATAATTTCTCATCCATTTTAAATTATACCCACAAAAATCTGGCATGTCAGCTACAAGACTGACTTATGGTTGATTCTAAGATAACTTAGGCTTTTTGGAAGACTTTACAGAACAAATATTTTACATTTCATATCCTTACTACCTGCAATTCTTTGAACTAAACTCATAAAATTTTATAAAAAATTCTGATGTTGTTCTCAGTTTACAGGAAGTACTTGCTTAGTGGCTTTCTGAATAACCCAAACAATTTATCAGCAAGTCAGTGAAAAAAGTGTCTAGGCAGAAGAGAAAGATTTACATTTGTTAAGACTTAGTCAGATCCAGGGCGGGAGAGATAATATTAGAGAGGAAGGTGAGCAGCAAACTCATGTTTAATCCCTGGCACCCCATATGGTCTCCGAGGCCCACCGTGAGTGATCCCTGAGCACTGAGCCAGGAGTAATCACTGAGTACAGCTAGATGTGACACCCAAAAATAAATAACTTAAATCATATATATTCCTGTGTTTCCCACATATATATTCTCTATGTATTGTGTTAACTTTTCTGAAAAATGTTCCACTCAATGAAGCTGTATTCTTCCATTTCTAATTTCTGGAAGAATATGATTAAAATAATATGCATAGATGTTGAAGGGCAGAGGGTGTTATTATACAATATAGATGAAATTGTCATTGTTTTTTATATTCTATGCATTTTAATAAGCTGATTCCCATTTAGAGAAATTAAATGTACCAGATATTGATTTTAGAAGGATAATATGTAATATAAAATAAAATTTAGTAACATTATGTGATGATGTGTAATTCAATATAGCCAGAACTCTCGAAAGAGAAAAATGAAGCCATTTCTGCTGAAAATTTCAGAAAATCAAGTTCCTTCCCTGAAGTATATTTTAATAATATTAAACCAATGCTACATGATTTATAGTCTTCTAATTCTGGTTTTAGGCATAGTTTCAAAGCCAAAAATAAGAATTTTTGGCCCATTTTTACCCAAATCATAGATATTACATAATAACATAAGAAAAACTACAAAATAAGCATGATAAAGCAGATGTGCCTCTCAAGTTTGCTCCAGTTCATTTGCCTTTAGTAACCTATTCGTGTGAAATATTCATATAAATTATGTAACTGGATCAAGTTTAGTTCCCAGTTTCTCATGGGGTTTCTTACAAAGCAAAAGACTTGGTCCCACTCATATTTAGAGAGTAAAGTTTCATGTGATGGATTTGTACTAATCCTTTCAGGGCATTTGGGAAACAATTGGGTCCTGGATAAGTATTAGAAGTATGAGGGTCTATAGGTGCTGTTACCAGCCAGACACTGCACTACATGCTTTCTCATGCCTCATAGTTTACCTCAGCAGGTACCAGTCAGGTGAAATTTCTAGTACCAGTGTGCGTAAGAGGTAAAAAAAAAATTTAAGGGGTCCGGTATAATTTTAGTAATTTATCAGAAGTTATACAATGAAACAAAAAAAAGAGATTTCAAACACAGGAGACAAAGGGCCCACTTTGACCTCCATAACCACTCTCCTCATGGTTAAACCTTCACCCAAAAAGTACTCAAGTAAGATGTTTGACTTCTATGATAAGATGCTGCGGACACTGTGTCATCTTCCTAATAAAACAACCTACTTTTCCTCTAGTGAACACTTCCTTTTGGGGTGAAGATCAGTTAGATCTGGAATGCTTAGAAAAATTGCAAGGCAGATCATTTTAGAGTAAAAAGATACTCAGTAACAGAGAACTAGAAGTTGGAACTGGAACAACTCAAAATAAAATCTTTCACTGAACCCTAAAAGTCTCTAACTGACTCCTCAAAAGCAATTACTCCTTTTTCTGCCTCTGAAAATGAAACTCAAAATTAGAAACATAAATGTTAAATGTTTCTTTGTATTCTGTTAACTATGACAGACTGTCAAAATATTTGCAGTATAATGATTTGTTTTTTTAACAACTTTTTGTCATAAAACTATCCTTATTTAAAGCATAGTAGCCAGACAATATGATAGTTTATGAATGACAAAGTGAAAATGAGAATTAATCAGTACTCCTCTGAGTCAACCTAACCTTCTTATCTCTTCTAAGAACACATACATACAAATATTTATTAATTTAAATAGTATCATCCAACTGCATTTTTCTTTAAAGTACTTTAAAAATTAATGTCAGCATCAATATTAAAGATGTGGCTTCTAACTCCTATGTTCATTGCAGTGCTATTCACAATAACCAGATCCTGGAAAAACCTGAGTCCCCGAGAACAGATAAATTGATAAGGAATATATGGTACATATACACAATGGAATACTACACAACTGTTAGGAAAAATGAAATCATGAAATTTGCTTATAAGTGGAGAAACATGGAAAGTATCATGCTGAATGAAATGAGTCAGGAGAGGGACAGATACAGAATGACTGCATTCATCTGTGGAATATAAAAAATACATATAGTAGAAGACTAATATCCAAGGCCAAGGAAAACAAGGGCTAGGAGGACTGACTGGTCAATGGTTGGAATCTACCACAAGTGAGTGTGGGACAGAGGGTAGGTAAGATAGAGAAGGGACCAGCATGACAATAATAGTTGAAAATAATCACTCTATACAAGAACTGGGTATTAAAAGTAATTAAAGGAAATGCATTACAATCTTTTATTATATGTATTGCAAACCACAATGCTCAAAAGGAGAGATGTAGAGACAGAGACAGACACAGAAAGAGAGAGACAGAGGAGAGAGAGAGAGAGAGAGGAGAGAGAGACAGAGGAGAGAGAGAGAGAGCACCTGCCATACTGACAGGCTGGGGGTGGGATGGGGAATGATGGGAGGGATGATGGGGACACTGGTGCTGGGAAATGTACACTGGTGGAGGGATGGCTGTTGGAACACTGCATGACTGAAACCTAATCATAAACAGCTTTGTAAGGGTCTGTCTCGCAGTGATTCAATAAAACAAATCTTGGGGAAAAAATTAGCTTCTAAATTTTTGAAAGGTTCTCACTAAGCTGACTTATTTTAGGCATATGCTATTGTTCTCCAAGTGGAATGACTTCAGAAGAGATTGGGTGCTCATTTGTTGGTTTGTTTCTAAGTAAATGAACTGCAAAGGCCTTTTGAAATAAGAAAAAAAAAAAGATACCAACACTGATACAGCAAGACTAATTCTTCCATCACATCAGTCTATTTTAATTATCAAATTAGTTATTAAAGATCAGCTTCCAGGTTGCTAAATTTAATAATGCAGTTTTATATTGAAAATGTTGTTTTAAAAGTGTCCCCAAAATGAAAAAGTTTATTGAAAACAGTTTATAATTTCATCAGTACCAGAAAGGTGTTAAAGGGCACCTGAATGAGTGTGTGCATGAGTTGAGACAGGCAGACAGACACAGAGAGGAAGAGGATTGTGTCTAATGTAGATGTAATTACTGGTCTTAATTCACTCTCCTGTATCTATACCTTTTTTCATATGTCATAGTGTGTCTCTCCAATGTTTAATCTAGGCCAAGCCTAATGAACTTTGAGAAAATGCTTGAAATTTTCTTATCAGATCAAACAGTCTCTCTTGAACTTCCACAGCTCTGTGAGAATATGAAATAAATAAGCATATATGGACCTAACCTATACTTTGTAGACACTCTCAGCAGCTCAGTTTACATCAGTTGAAACCTAACAGTCTTTACTCATTTGCGTTGTAAACCAGTGACTCTGGAGGACATTTTGTTACGCAGCATGTTTATTGCAAATGCTAACTTGTTAGTAGTTATAATCAGTCCCAAATTAAGATCCTGTCTCTGTATTAAGCTCTGTGTTAAGCTAAGTCCAAAACACTAATTGTGGATTCCACTGAGCTATTTATATAGAAAAATTTGTAAGAAGAGATCAAAGCTAAGATAGACTTTGCCAGTATCAGGGCAAGATGGGAAGGACTTCTGAGAAGCATACAAATGTTCCTTCTAGTAAAAGTACCGGTGATCTCCATGAACATAGAATAACATAGTTTTACCAACTATGTTATACCCTCATAGTTGGTAAAAGAAACTAACCCTGTAAAATAAAACTATTCAGGAGAAAGGCTAGGGTCCACTTTAAATTCCCATTCTTTGAAAGGGGCATAATCACAATTATGATGGATATGAGATTTTCATATGCTTTCAAATATTATTAAGGCTCTAATTATTTGAAACCTCCTTCCTTGGCTATGAGGGAAATTTCAGAATATAGTACATGGAAGTCACACTAGAATTTTATACTCTAGTGACACTATGCATGTGGTAGTTACTAAATGCATTTGGCCATTTACATTAAATTAAAAATTCAGTAGGGCTGGAGAGATAATGTGGAGGTTAAGTCACATGTAAGTCTGGTTCTATGCCTGGCACCACATACGGTTCCCTGAGCACTACCAGGAGTAGTACCTGATACAGCCAAGAGTAAGCCCTGAGCACAGCTAGGTGTAGTACCGAAACCCAAACAAAATTAAATATTTTAAAGTTCAGTTTTTCATTCACAGTACTTATAATTCAAATATCTAATAATTATATATGGCTTAGCCACAACCATACTAGATTGTTCTTTTAGAGAGCATTTCTATTATAGCAAAATTTCTACTTGATAACATTGACTCTAGGCTAGAGGTCCTACTCATTAGTCATCTTCCCCTATGGTCATGAAACTGTTTGTCTAGGGACCAAAATGTATAGCTCTGTTTGAAAAGTTTAAAGTCCAAAAGGTTTAGCAAGATTAAACTGGCATATCTCCATATGGAAGCTAATTTACTGAACAACAACAACAACAATAAAGCAAGGGTATAGAAAACTTAATGCCTGTTGTTTTACTTTATCTTAGCAATCATTCAACCATGTATATTTGTCCTCATAGGAAATAAAATAGACACTGTGACTAGACCAGGGATGTATATCAGCAATAACACATTTTTTTTTCATGTATGAAATCCTGGGCTCATTCCTCATGATACCAAAAATTAATTGATTATTTAAAAGGTTTTTTGGGGGCAAGGAAGATAGCCCAAAGAATTGGAACAAAAATGTTTTGCATGCAAGAGACCCCAGTTTGATCAGTGGTACTGCAAACTCCTCCAAACACTGCAAGAAATTACCTCCCATCCCTGAGTATTGCTGGTATGACCCCCAAAATCATCATCAGCAGCAGCATTCTGTTGATTGTCGAATTTTTCAAGCGGTCTCAGTAACATCTCCGTTCATCCTAGACCTGAGATTTTAGAAGCCTCTCTTTACTCGTCCTCCCAAAGACACCACATTGGATGCTCTTTCAGGGTCAGCAGATGAGACCCAACATTTTTACTTATTCTGGCATATGAATACACCATGGGAAGTGTGCAAGCCTTTCCCATGTGGGCAGGAAACTCTTGGTAGCTTGCCAGGTCCTCACAAAGGGAAAAGTAGGCTATCAGATGTCTGGGAGCTTGGTTTTAAGTCTCTGGATGTTGGCTGTTGGTGGGATTACACAGCACCCGGGGTAGTCCCTGGGTGTGACCACCTAGCTACTGGAAAATGGGAAATTTGGGTAGAAGAAGCCTAGTCCCAATCTGAGAAGGCTTGGAGGTTTCAGCCCCGGGTCCCACACACCTGGGTTCCTCTTCTGGTACCTTCATTCATGAGGCTCATCCGACCCCCAAAATAGGAAAAATAATTGTGGCAAAGAAAGCAAATCATTGTAAAGCCATTTGGAAGACTGTTTTTAGACTAAAATTTCCAAAGAGCACCTAAATTTTAATTGTGTTATTAAGATTTGGAACTGAGGGGCTGGAGCAATAGCACAGCGGGTAGGGAATTTGCCTTGCACTCGGCCGACCCGGGTTCGATTCCCAGCATCCTATATGGTCACCTGAACACCACCAGAGGTAATTCCTGAGTGCAGAGCCAGGAGTAACCCCTGTGCATCGTTAGGTGTGACCCAAAAAGCAAAAAAAAAAAAAAAAAAAAAGATTTGGAACTGAATATAAGTGACCACAGGATAAAATTAATTTGAACTATACAGGTATAGTTATAAAAATCCACATATTTTTCCCCAAAAAATACAGTTACTGCATATCCAAAATTTCTCTTTTGATGCAATCAACCAACTTGGTGTGAGAGTTGGTTAAATCCACAGATGTGAAACTCATGCGTTAGGGAAGGGAAGATTTTTAAGAATTTACATGTTAGTTGTTTGGTTTCCACCTAGGAAACTAAAATCAGTTCCTTGTGGATATTACAAGACAACTATCATTAATTTGGAGCTAATCAAAAATTAGATTTTTTGACAGGGGAGGGTGAAAGGTGGTGAGCAAGTGCCCCAATATTGTGCATTATTCAAGGGTCAGCTAAACAGTAGACTGAATTCAGTAGGTCTTGACTTGTTAGTCTTTATATACAACAGGGACATGATCACTCCTTAAAAAAAGTTCCATATTGGGATCTTCTTTTAACTGTAGTACAGCAAAAGCAGAGAGACCAGAAGTTGCATGGCTTTTGTTACAGCCCAGTGAATCCATTTAAGTACTCAAGAGCCATTAGGACAATGGTAATAACAAGACCTGTAGGATAACATAGCCTCAGGTAGTTTAGGTTTATTGGGTTACTCCTGTTACAGTGCTCCTATTCCTCTTTGTTTATTTGTATCTTCTTTCTTAGTGTTCTGTTGACTTGCACATATTGTTTTTCTCTTATTCTTGAGTCCTTTGCATAGTTTATTCAGAGCAATGTCCTTTTTGTATGGACACAGGAAGACTTATCAAATGTTATGCTTTTGTAACCTGGGAGTCATTTGACTCTACGTGATATTTTCCTCCTGGGCATCTGTTCTCTCGACCTAAGCCTCAGCTGCCCTTACTTCCTAGCACCCCCAAAAGCAGGGTCCCGACGAGGGACGAGATGGACCCAAGGCAAGCGGTGAGTTGTGTGCTTACCCTGGCATCGAGATGGGCCTGGCCAAAGTGCCTAATACTTAACTTAAGTTAAGAACTTGATCCTGGGCAAATGCTGTCATGATCCAAACAGTGGTAACTAGATTTGGACCCTGCTAGGGTGAGGAATGATTAATCTGGCCTGAGTTCTGTGGTCTGAGTCTGTGGCAAGATGTTGCCAGGAGAGCTGCCTTACAAGCCTCTATGTATCTCTTGCTATGTCCATACAAAAATAACTAGTATTAAGATGTTAATAAGTGTTTGGACTAAGGAAAAGAAAAAAACCTTAAGAGTCAGGAAGGGCTTTCTTATGTTGATTTTGCTACCTGGCTGGGTGTAATCTAGAGGGCAAGGTGGGAGAGACAAGTAGGAGGAGAGATGAGAGAAGCCAGAGAGAGAGGCGGCAGTTGATCCAGAGAGAGGATGGAGCTAGGAGTGCGGGAGATGAGAAAGATGGAAGATTGAATAAACGGTAACTAATCAGCAACCAGCTTGGTCCTCGTTCTTCCTTCGCCTGTCCTTGGCCAACGGCCGTCCCGATCCAGTCCACACACAGCGGTTCCAGAGCACCTAGCACGGGCGGTGAGACAGAGCCGCCCGGAGAGCCTGCGAGTGCATGCGCTCTTCGGTGAGCTTTAGTTTTTTACAAAGACCCTTCCATTATCTAGAAGATATAGGTGTAGTCAGAAACAACAAGGCTTAGAAGCAAAATAAAAGGGATGGGACCATATATACCAGGTATTAGATATAAAGCTTATTTTCAAATATATGTAGGAAATATGCTGAGATCTTTTAGAAATACTTTGCAGAGATAGTACACGAATGGTGAGACTGAGCATAAGTGAGTATTGCAGATTGTATATTATAAAGATGTTTCCTTCTAATATCTCTTGTGTTTTCACGCTCTTCTAGAAACTTGCTGTTCCAGATAGAGAGGAGAAGCTTTGTCCTCTTCTAGAGCCTGAGCTGGCCAGTAGAGTATGGCAAAGTGAAATTATATTACTTTCAAAAGTAAGTCATAAAAAATGGCATTTCTTCCTTATTCAGCTCCCCGAACTCCAGGGATGCTTGATCTTGCAATCATCTTGCATCATGCTGTGAGGGAGTTCAAATAGTCTGTGAAGAGACATATGTGGGATGAATTCCCAATCTCACAGCCCCCAGTGGAGCTCCAGCAAAGCTCTCAGCTGAATTACCATTAGCTGATTCAGCCACATAAGTGGGCCATCTTGAAAATAGACTTGACACCGCCTAAAAAGAAGCATTAATACAATGGTGTGTGACAATGGGACAAACTGCCCATTTGAACTTTGGTTAAATTGTGGGTGCACAAGTGAAACAACGTTATTCTTGTTGAAATGGCTGGATTTTCAAGTGTTTTATTACATGGCAATAGATAACCGATAGTTACATTTTATCACTGTGACAAACTTAGTGACTTAAAACAGCACAAATTACTTATCCTACTTTTCTGTAAATTAGCAGTATAACGTGGTTTTCACCGGGCTTAAATCAAGGTATAGGGCTGAGTTTTTCTGCAGCCAAAGGTGGGATTCTATTTCCTTTACTTTTCTAGCCTATAGAGACTCATTCCTTGTTTCTTTACTTTAATCTGAAGTTCTGTGGAGTGCTCTCAGAGCCTCACCTTTAACTTTTGGCTCTACCTCATCTTCCTTGTAAGACCTTTACGATGACACTCAGCCACCTAGATAATCTAGATTAATCTTATTTTAAAACCAGCTGATTAGCAATCTTAGTTTTCATTGCAACCATACTTTTTTTGGTGTGGGGGCATATACAGCAATGTTCAGGGCTTACTTCTGGATCTACACTCAAGAATTACTCCTGGCAGTGTACAGGGTAACATAGGGGATGCCAGGGATTGAACCTGGATCATCCACATGCAAGGCAGATACCCTTCCTGCTTTAGCCCTGCAACCATAATTTTTTGCTGTATAACCCAGTATAGTATATCTAAAGGTTTCAGGGACTGAGACCTCTGGAGCCAACTAAAGGCTCTCTGAGGAGTTGTTACTCAGCTATAACAATAAGTAAGTAAGAGACTATGAACTCTTCAGTGCCAGTCAAACCAGTGATGCTGGGTCACAAGCAGCAGTCCTCAGGGGACCATGGGGTGCCAGCTTTCAAACTCAGGACTTAGTTCATGCTTGCACCCCTTTAAGCTCTTTCCCTGGTCCCTGCATTTAAAGTAGCAATTGCATTGGGTAATGGCTCTAGACACCAGTAGGGACACCATATCTGTGGGAATATAAATGAAATTGATTCAAATGTCATGTATAGTGTGGGCTTTACATTCTGTCCAACCAAGCCAAGAACTTTGCTAGAGAGAATCAGCTACATTGTTCATAGTCACTATTTTTGTCCTACTACCACATCTTCTAAATGTGTAAGTTTATGAATTTTCTCACCATCCCACATATAGTGGCCCTGCTCTCTATTATATGTCACTTAGACATAAACTCCCTCCTTTCTTTTTCACAAAATATCAAGTCAAATAAAGCCAAATATAATTTTTTAATAAGGCATAGGCATAGGGTTTTCCTAGAAGTGCGAGAAAATGAATATCACAAGAGAAATTTAAAGTGACATTTTAGAAATTCTTTGAAGCCTATTCTACCATCTCAAGTCAGCCTCAACACATGGCATAGCCTCTCCTGGTGCCAAACTGAAGGAAATGTAAACATACTGTTTCTTTTTTATATAGCACGAGGCAAGTTTCTTTCTCAGGCTTGGCTTCAGGCTTCTCCTTATATGCACAAAAATCATTAAAATGCCCCATTTCTCATCTTTTCTCCACTTCATAGTGTCTAGAAAAGATATATTTTCCATATAATATAAACAGTACCCCTACTTCCCTCTGCTTTCACCTTTAAAAGGTAACAATGTTTCCTGTCAACAGCTTTGAAATACGTTTTTCCCTTCCATTCCATGATAGGAGCGCAAAGAAAATAGTTATGCAATACTGGTACTCGGCAAGTCCTGTGAATTCAGGGATCTTGGGAAGCTCAGGGTGCTTCTCTGATTTTGTTACTTCCGAGTGCCTCCTGGTCTGCTGTGACCAAGAGAGCAAAATAAAAATAGACAAAGCACAGATATCAGACCAGGAGGGGAGGCTGCTCATCAGCTGAGCAAAGTACCTGTCATCGATGCTCGAGAAACGAAAGGAGACGCTGTGCCAGGAGCTGGCCTTCGCCCAGGGCAGTCTGGAGCCAAAGGCGGGGATGGTAATAGGCCCAGATATAACCCAGAGTCTGCGGGAGCCCTTCAGACTTTCCAAGGAAAATTAAAAACTAATAACCAGATAATACATTCTGAGCTCTCTGCCCTGTGGACTTCTGTTGAATTTTGGATAAGGTGAGAAAGACCGTGCAGAAAGAAAAACTAGATACAGAAACAAAGACAGGGTGTACATGAACCCTATCCCAATGAGCCCCCCCCCCAAGGACTCAAAAAGTCAATGGAATTTTGAATATGCCAAAGCTGGGTGAATATTTTGGGAGGGGGAGGTGTGCTCAGATTTGGTAGAAATTTGTAGGGGGACGAGTTCAGGATTAAATTGAGAACATCTAAAACATCTACGACCTCCAGTAGCTTAAAAGGCATAGTGGCAGCTTATAGGTTGAGATGCTGTGGGGAATGACTGGGAATCTGCCTTGTGAGAGGACATGCCTGGGTTCCAAATAGGCCACAGAATTGGCCAGAATTCGGAGCCGCAACACATGCTGAGGATCATTTAGCTCGTTCATAAAATGGGATTAGCAAAATCATCTTCTCATAGTAAGGATTAAATAAGTACCTCTTTGGGGCCCAAGCAGGTTGCTCAAAGGACTGAAGCATATTCTTTACATGCACAATGCCCCACGTTTAGTCCCCAGAATTGCATGCCTCCAAATACTGTTGGAGTAATCCTGGTGGTCCTCAGCACTGTTGGATGTGCCGTAGCACATCTCTGAGCATTAGCATTAAACTATTGGATCTCCACAATCAGACTGCTGTAGCTGGGAGTGACTCCTGCCCCCGGAGCACAGTCAGGAGGCCAAATATAGAAAAAACAAATAAGTTCTATCATATATCATAAGTCAATATGTGATCCACAGCACTTTCCCAGTAATAGCAAATATATAGTCATCACTGTCACCCCATTGCTCATCAATTTGCTCAAGCGGGCACCAGTAACGTATCCATGTGAGACTTGGTGTTACTGTTTTGGGCATTATTGAATATGCCACGGGTAGCTTGCCAGGCTCTGCCGTGTGGGCGAGATACTCTTGGTAGCTTGCCGGGCTCTCCAAGAGGGGTGGAGGAATTGCATGGATCGACTGCATGCAAGGCAAATGCCCTACCCGGTGTGCTATCACTCCAGTCCAAATATATAGTACATGTGTGTATTACTAGAGAGAATATGTATTTTTCAATCAGAGAACCATCTTATAAGGGCCTATTAGAATAAAAAGGAGAATTGCTTTGGGGGTTCTTATACTGCTAAAGAAAATGGTTTTATTCTAGATGCAAAGAATAGACTTAAAGTAGAAATTAAACAAGTTTGCTTACTATCACTTCAAAGTGTATGTCTGTTTCTACACTATATATATACATATATATATTAAGCTAAGGCAAACACATTTTTAAATCCAAAATTGGGGATAGGACTGAAACAAACAAAAAACCCTGAAGTATCTTTACAGTTGTAACTTACTTATTGCATGTGTTTATATACTCACAATCCCTAGAATAGACCCAGTGGAGTTTCAAACCACAGAATTTTAAAATTGGAAGCAACAAAAGAGAACATCTAATTTGAAACTTCTTACTTTACACAGAAACTATTTCTTCTACAGTGAAGTACCTTGCTGTGCTTCACAGCTACCCATGGGGCGTATTACCCTTGCTGCCTTGCAGAATTGTCTATGCCAGTCACAGTGTTGTCCCTCTTGGGACATTAATAGCTCAAATAAAATCATATGCCCAGTGCAACCCAGAGTATCACTTCATTGGAATTTCGAGTGCAACTTCCTATTTCCCATTAATAATTTGGAATTTTTCTTGCTGATTTTTAAAGGCGATTTCACATGATCATCCCTGATCCCCGTGTTACTTTTACTCCTCACATCATCAAATTGTTTACAGCAGATCTAATTTGTGGATCTGTGAATAGCATGTAACAGCCAATAAGGTTCACATACTGACTATCAAGTGTCTTTGGTGTCTCTGGCTCTTAGTTTTATATCTCATGTAGGTTCATCTGTGCTGGCTCACTCAGCAGCATCAGTGTCTGTAGCCGGCCTAGGGTGGCATCCCAACTGCCATGCCTCCGTCTTGACTTTCTCTCACTTCTACTCTTCCTCCCATCTCCGCTCTCTATGCAGTGACCTGGCTTTGTATAGGGTTCATATTCCAGCCCTTTAAGCTGTTTCTGCTACTAGTTATATACCAGTCAAGTTGCATATGCCGTATGACCCCTTGGATCATGTATGGATTTGGTGGACTCACCAGTAACCCCGACTACCATAACCATCATACCTTCTCTATGGTGCCAATTGGATAGCATATGAGCAACTAGACAGAGGTTTTGTTTATCCAGCCCTTCCCTCCTCATTTTCTCTTTATGTCATCCCTCCCTCCACGTTTCCTTCCTAACAGAATCAACCAACAAACCACAATGGGTCTGTTTAAAAACAAACTGCAGAAATGTGGCCTAACCTCTCCCCTCTATCCCCACCAGAAACAAAACAAAAAGAAAAAAAAAACTACCAATCCATTCACTCTTTTTTTTTTTTAAGCCTTCTGTGGATTAGCCACCTAAATCAGAAATTTAGAGTCTTCATGTTGACTGGCCTGGGTTAGCCTCAGCTGCTTTCATTTGAAATGGCAACAGTCTCCGTAGATCAGAGTACGTGGCCCTGTAAAATCCTCTATTGAGCCCACTGCCTGTAGAGGAATATACGAGTGCCTGTAAGAACCCACATGAGCTCATTAAATACATCGCCTACTCATCTGCAACTTAGTCTTAAACTCCAGCCATTCTTGGCTTGATTCCCTTGCTTGAGCAACTGCTGTTAGTTCCCACCATACAGCTCTAGTGCTGGGTTGCATCCATTTAGCATGCTGTTTCACCAGACTTCCATATCTAATTACTTTTTCTCGATAACTACTTAAATGTCAGCTACTCAAAACTGGTTCCCCCCAGCTCTCCAGTCTAAACAAGATCCTAGTCATATTTTATGACATCATTGTTTTATTTACATTATAGCATTTCATGCCATGTTTTATTTATCTGTTCGGCTTATCATTGTAATCCTAGCACCTACTTCAATGTATGACAATAGAAAATACTCAGCGTTTGTAGAATGAGTAATGCATAAATGAGAGAATGACAGCATGGTTAAAATAAATAAGTGGTGCATGAAGGGGTCAGAGTGGTAGTACAGGGATAGAGCACTAGCCTTGCATATAGCTGACCCAGGTTTGATCCTTGGTACTTCATATGACCCCCTCAAGCCCTGCCAGGTGTGATCCCTGAATTGATTTCAAAGGTAGGAGGAAGCCCTGAGCACTACCAAAGAGACAGACAGAGACAGAGACAGAGAGAGAGTGAGAAAGAGAGAGAGAGAGAGAGAGAGAGAGAGAGAGAGAGAGAGAGAGAGATTGTACCTGAGAGAGGTATCACATGACAATGCTCTTGGTTACTTAAGGGATTCCGAAATATATAGGCCAGAAAAGTATCTCAAAGGGCTGAGCACACAGGTCTTGTTTGCTGGAGTCCCAGGCTCAGTTTCTCTAATCACATGCCTCCTCAATTATCACTCCCAAGCATGTTTGGTGCATCACAAAATTAAAAAAAAAAAGAATTAAAAGAAATTGAACACCCATACATGGACAGGAGGAAAAATATAATGAAGATATTTGTGGCACAAGATAGCATTTTGATTTAAGGTCAAAAGCAAATCACTCATTATGTTTCCCTAATATAAATCTTATTAATAATAATTATAAAAATTTGGGGAGTGTTGAATAGTACCTGCATTTCAAGCAGTGAATTTGATCCCCCAGTGTAGTTCACATACACTGAGTGTTGTCTCACCCAGTGGTGCTGTAACAGAGTGTGTGATCTTCAATGCACAGCCACTCTGCCTGCACACACAACCTGGTATGTGATCCCTGGCACCACAGTCAGTGCATGAGAATGACAGCCAGGAATATGAAATCTGGTCATCAAAACTACAGTAACATAAAGGGAAGAGAGCGGTGGGGCTAAAAAAAAAAACTTTCTGTTTTCTTAGAAATATAATCTAAAAATTAATAACTCTTCTACCTAGGACTTTTCCCCAGTGGCTTAGTTTATTTTTATGTTTTTGATATTTATTTCTTGTTTCGTTTAAGACTCAGCCTTTCTTATGGCTCCCTTTCTTATGTGATTTGGTCACAGCTTGATACATATCTGTGTTTTTTATCATCCTGCCCAGGCACTCTATAATCCAAACAATAAAAGAGCTGTTCATTTAAGTCTGTGAGCTAATTTTTGTGAGAGGTGATAGGTCAGTGTATAGTTTCTTTCTTTCTTTTTATTTTGTGTTGTATATCCAGTTATTCACACACCATCTGTTGAAAAACTGTTTGCTCTATTGTAGTGCTTTTTGTCCTTTTTTCAAAGATCAGTTGATTATATTTATGTAGGTCTATTTCTGGACTTACTATTCAGTTCCATTGATCTTTGTGTCTTGTTGTGTATTTTTTTTATTAGCACCACATTGTTTGATTTTGCAGCATTAAAGTAAGTCTTGAAATCAGTGTCAGCTCCTACAACATTTTCCTTTCCTTTCAGTGTTGTGTTGGCTATTGTGGTTTTGAATCAGATTTAAACTTTAGAATCAGTGTGTTGATACTTACAAAATAATTTAATGGCATTTTTATTGGGATCCATTGAATCTATATTTCAAATTTGCAAGTGCAGATGTAGTGATAGTATTATGTCTTTCTGTGTGTGAATATAGATTATATCTCTTTAGTTCATGGATTTGTTCATCAGAGTTTTGTGGTTTCCTCATAGATCTTGAACACACAATATTAAATGTATACTTAAGGATTTAAATTTTTTGATACTAACATAAATATTACCTATTTTCATGTCAAATCATGTTCATTTTGGTATGTAGGAAAGGAATTGACTTGTCTATGCTAACCTCATGCATTGCAGCCTTGCAATAATTATTGATTCTAGGAGGTTTTTGCGGTTCTTTTGGATACTATATAAAAATGATCATAGCAGCTAAAGTTTTATTTCATCCTTTCAAATAGATAAATCTTTCATCCCCATTTCTTATCTTATTGCATTATCTAGAACCTCCAGTACAGTGTTGAAAAGGAATGATGAAAAGGATCAATCATCCCATAGTAAGAAAACTTTTTTAGTATAATGTCCTAGTCAGGAAACTTCTAGGTTTCTCACCATTTTGTTGTTGTTGTTTTTGTTGATTTTTTTTTTTTATCAAATTGAAGATGTCGTCTGGATTCCTGGACATTCTTGTCATGAATGATTATTGAATTTTATTAAATGCTTTTTTATGTCTACTAATTTTATATATATTATTTTTCTTTTTATGTATTATTGGCATGTATTACATTAGTGATTTTCAAATACTGAATTATTCTTGGAAATTCTGGGTAATTCTCATTTGATTATATCAAATAATTCTTTTCAACCTAAGAGTACCTTTCTTCACTAGTCAAATTTCACTAAATTGAATTAGATTCTTCACTTGGGAGAATATGGGTTTGAAATAAGGTCATTTCCCTTTGTTTTTCCCCCTGGATTCTATTGTATATGCTAATACATACCTGTTTTAGATCATGAACCTTGTATGAGTTGGGAGTTTATCAAATTCTAAGAAAAAGGGATACTTCTTGTTGGGTATGACATGGTCTCTAATAGTAGAGATTTAGGAAAATACTATGTTTGAAGTTAAATTTGTTTAAACAACTGTACTTAACAATTCATCTATCAACAGGGGAAAAAAGAAGTGAGATTAATGAATGTTTTGAATCAGAAGGTGATAGATTTGAGGACCCTTACTGGCACAAACAAAGAGGCAGAGATGCATAAAAGTGAAGGAAATAGGAGAAGTTTATTGTGGTGCACTCCCAGACAGAACACTACAAGCCTCTGATGAGGCTGGGATGAGCAATGTTCTGGGAGAGAATAAGTGGGATTTTTAAATTGTCTTGGGTTGGAAACGAGAAGAAAGACTGGTGGGACCCATGCACTTGATCTGGCCTTGTTTTCTGTCAAGGGATCAATGTGAGGAAGCATGGAATGCAGCCTGGTGACTTCCTGTTGCCAAATGAACCATAAGTTCTGTCTTCTGTACTGGGAGTAGGATGATTCTTGATTCTGGGAATGTCACTATTTCATCTGCCCACTGCCATTTGGTCCTGAGAAAACCTTACAGAAAGTATGTATGAAAACAATAGATAATGAAAATTGGCAAAGGAACCCCATGTAGTTTTCAGGTGTATACATGTCAACTGTTATCCCTTCTAAGTAGAACATAAAACATATATGAATCCAAATTTTAACCACAGTGTTTACCATTCATGAAACCCACAATCTGTTCACAAAATTGTATGATCATTGCTAAAATCTAGGACCTTCTTAATACAGAAATTATTGACTTAGGATAAATGAACACACAACATAAATGCAAGAAATATTTAAAATTTCAAAAATTGAAGTGTTATTAAGGGCCAAAGTAATGGCTCAAATAACTTGAGTGCATGCTTTGCTCCCAGGCTCAACCCTAGTACTTCTTGGTCCCACAAACACCACCAGGTATGAACCAAAGAGTAATAACAAACATAAAAAATTTTTGGAAGTGAGAGTATTTAAACTGGGAGTTAAATATTAGTTCTGGGGAATGGAGCGATAGCACAGTGGGTAGGGCATTTGTCTTACACGTGGCCAACCCAGGTTCGATTCCCAGTATCCCATATGGTCACCCAAGCACCTCCAGGAGTAATTCCTGAGTGCAGAGCCAGGAGTTTCCCCTGTGTGTAGCTATATGTGACCCGAAAAGAAAAAAAAAAATTAGTTCTCTTTATTAGGATAGTAAATTTCCTTTTGCTATCATAGGTAATATTAAAATAAAACATTTATAGTGTTTGTAAAATATACTGGAAGCATAATTTCATCTCCTTAAGAAACCTGTTATGTGTTTTATATTTTTTAAACATGCCATAATTGTTATGTGTGTTTTATATTTTTTAAGCATTTTGCAATTATACATATTTTATATAGTATATATATTATAAAAATCATATATATACTTTTTGAACTTATAACAGCTATTTCCCTTGTTTTCACACTTTCCTTATAGATTATTTTTGCTGCAACATAATATTCTACCTTGTAGCTCTACCATTTTTTAATTACCATTTTCACTATTCATTTGGCATCTAAGTATCTTTCAACAAAAAACATGGTTAATGAACATTTTTGCTTGCCAATTATTTTCATCCGCTTATATTATTTTCTTTCTTTAGTATAAATTTACAAAAGTGACATGATCAGATTTTAAATTTTTAACAATTTTAGAAATCTTAAGGTATTATGCCAAGTTATTTTGCAAATGCAAAATAGCTCTTTCTCCATCCAAAAAAGAGAGTTACAGAGTCACTTCATCTTCATCACAAAGGGATATCTATTCTTTTGTCTTCTGAAACTTAATACTTGAAAAAAGAGCAGGGAGTGGATTGGTTCATCCCATCCTTTCTATTACTTCCAGATTGTTTTAACTTGTCAGATCATTTTAACATGCTCAGTAATCTTATGCCCTCTTCTTTTATGATCTATGATAATTTAAAAATCTTTCTTCAATTGGAAGAAGGTCTTTTTAGTAGAAACCCAGGCCGGTACAGGCACAGGTGCATAAATGCAGAGTGCATTTATTGATTGGATTATAGACTGCACAAGCAGAGAGGACAGAAAACAAAGATATGCATCAAGCTGTGACCACATCACAGAAGGTCAGAGGAGGGAAAACAATTTCCTCAGCAAAACTTTAAGCTCTCTTTGAAAGAGTTGTGTCAGATGTGAACTAACCATACTTAAATAGACTCTAACCAGGTTGGCTTATAAATAAGCAAGGAAAAAGGGTAATAAATCCCATTTCCTCTGTCTCATGACTCATTAAACAATTAAATATATTCTTTGTACTTCAGGACAAAGGTGCTATAAAAATATGTTCATTTCATCTTGCATATGGAAACTGTTCTTGATAAATATTCTTTTAGAATGTCAATGTTAGCTTTTACAGTCACTAAAATTTAAATATGGCATAACAAGACAAGCTTTTTACCTTCCATTGAGCAATATAAACTAAATCATAGAACACAATTAATTTATAAAGTATCATTCCTGTAGTAAATTATCAATATACAAAAAATACCCTTTACAGTATCAGTTATAAGAATCATGGATGAGTAAAATAGTGCAATAATGACATTTCAATATGACTACCAAAGCTCCCCTACTAAGTTTGAAATTATCCCAGCTTTTAAGACTCTGATTTTACTTGATTTTATTCATTTTCTTTTTTTCTATTGTTCACCAAGTATATGAGCTTGTTTCAGTTTTGAAATGGGATTTTGTATTATTTACATAACATGTAAATGGTTTTGGTATTATTTATTCAAATATTAAAGTTTTATGTAAGGGAGATCCATTGATTTTGTGTTTGGTATATTCCAATGTTAATTATAAATGCTAAATGATTGCCAGTACTTTTTAATACATGTTTGCATAATATAACATAAGCTTCTGAAATCTATAGAAAACAAGATTCATTCTTGTGATTGCCATTTGTTACAACACTGTAAAAGGTGTTTCAGAGTTAAAAAATGTAGATCAGTAAATACAGCTGCTTTGTTTGAGAGGCCTTTTTATTCATCAGAAAAGTGGTGATAAAGGTGTAAAGAAAGTATAACAAGTCTGGCTTGATGGCAAAATTCCTTTTTGTTTTTTTGCCAAAATCCCTGGCAAAGGATATTTTGAATGGGAAGGAGCCACCATTACTCTTGAGTAAAGTGCATTCTATGAAATTCTGCATCTGATTTGTCCAATGATGTAGTTGTTTAAGCAACTGCAATATAGGGGCTGAAGCAATAGCACAGCTAGTTGGACATTTGCACGTGGCCGACATGGGTTCGATTCCCAGAATCCCATATGGTCCCTGAGCACCGCTAGGAGTAATTTCTGAGTGCAGAGCCAGGAGTAACCCCTGTGCATTGCCAGGTGTGACCCAAAAAGAAAAAAAAAACTGCAATATAGAAACTTATGCATTAAAACCTATAGTATTAGGGATCCGGAGCTATTGTAAAGTGGTAGGGCATTTGCTTTGCACTTTGCTTACCTGCATTCAATCCTCGGCATTGTATAAGGTCCCCCAAGCTCTGTCAGTTGACTGCAGAGCCAGGAGTAGCCCCTGAGCATCATTAATCAGGCCCAAAATCCAAAGCAACAAACAAAACTACAGTATTAGGGGCAGGTGAAATAGGAAAGTGGGTTAGGTGATTGCATGTTGATCCTCGACACCTCATATGGTTCCCCAGGCACTGCCAAGAGTGGCTCCTGAGCACAGAACAAAAAGCAGTCACTAAACATCTTTGGGTGTGACTCAAAAGACATACACACAAACAAAATACGACAATTCTATACCAAGTCTAAAATCCAAGAACCCTTGAGAACTGAGAAGAAGTACATGAGTAAAGCAGTTGCCTTTCAAACTTGTGGCCTGCGTTTGATCTTAGTATACCATATGGTTCCACCACCACTGCTAGGAGTGATCCCTGAGCACAGAGCCAGGAGGAAACTCTGAAGACTGCTCGGTGTAGCCCCAAAACAAAACAAAAATACTAATAAAATCCTTGCACCCTTCCTCCCTTCCCCCTTTAACTCTCCTATTCGAGTTCAAGGTGACTGTTTTTAAATGTTTCTTGGTAACGCAATTCTGGAAACGAGTTAGGATAACCTAAATAGTTTGTTGCAATTGAACATTTTCTACCTAGGACTTGGCTTGCTGGGGTCAGGAGATAGTGCAGCAGTTAGAGTACATGCCTGCTACACACCCAACCAGGGTTCAATTCTCCACACCACATTGTCTCCCAGGTACAAAGCTGAAGGGCCCCAAGCACCACTAAATGTGGCCCTGAAGGCCCAGAGCAGTGCTAGAGGGCCAGGTGTCCCCAGCACGGCAGAGCCCGAGCAGCATTGTGTCCTGCACCCCTGTGCTGAATCTGCGGCCCACTGAACACCACTTGAGAGGCCCCTCATACAAGAATTGATTTAATAGGTTGTTGATTTGTTGAATTATTTATTTTTGTGGTTTTATATTGGCTATGAATTTCCTCACTTCTCGGTCATTACTAATAGAGGATGTGTTATGGGGATACCAACTAAAATATTTTGGAGGAAATTAAATATTCTTTTATCTGAATACTTCACCTTCATTATGCTGAACCTTTGACATTGGAAAGTGCTCTCAATTTCTAATCAATTATCAAAATGGTACCAAACTCAATGATTGTTAATAAGCACTTTTGGCATTAAAATTCTGGGGCCATTCAACTCATCAACTCATTTGCCTTATATAATAAGGCAAATCCAGATGAAGAATTCAGCAAAAAAAAAGTTGCTAAATAGTTACATGTTTCCAAAAAGGAATTTCAGTGATGAAGAACACTGTTCTTGGGTATTCCTGATTTTCACTCATTTACTCATATATATACTCACTCATCCAGTCATCCAAAAAGAACATGAAATGTTTGTTGAAATCAGACTTCAGCTTTGGAAATGGTGTACTGGAGTATGGCAGTATTTAAGTTTTCTCCTAGATAAATTTGAATTTCTTCTCTGCTTTATTTTCCTTTTCCTTTAACTTTTGGTTTGGTTAATTTTGACTGAATATCATGTAGTGCTTTTTGACTGGCAGGTTCATACCCTTTATTCACTGAGAATAGTTACATTATTCTAAAAGTTATTCTTACCTTAGGGCAGAGGTGTAAATGTATCATACTTTTGGAGACTATATTGAGGTCTTCACCTTAGAATTAATTTCCTTTATGTTTTTAATTTTTTTAAATATCATTTAGGAAATGTCATTTACATAGTTTTTTACAACAGGTTTTCAGGAAAACATTTCCACATTAATTTCATCCCCCTGTATCTCTGTCCCTCCCTTACTGACACCAAATTTCCACCAAACCCCAACCTTACTCAATGGCAGATAGATTTTTACATTTAATTGTTGTAATTTGGACCCCAGACTTCCTGTTTTGTTGGGTCTGATGGATTTCATATGTACAGATACTTCACCTCCATCCTGAGGGGTGCATCGCTTCTCGGCCTTTTGGCTAAGATAAAGTGTAGCATCCTGAGGGATGCAAGGACTTCTGACCCTTGCCCCAGTGTTACTTTCGCACTTCCTCTTCTTGAATTCTCTCCCCATTTCTCCCCTTCCATGGCATTTTTGTTTCTGTAATCTAGATCTTGTGTTTTGTTCACCTGTGATATATTCCATTTCCTAGACATGTTATTCTATGTGCTACAGATTAGTGACAGCATCAGTGAAGATGTTTATTGTTGTCCTTCTCACTTATTTCACTTAATACATTTTCTCTCAGTTCTACCCAAGTTGCAGCAAACTTCATGATTTTATCATTCCTTGTGCCAACATAGAATACCATTGTATATATCTACCATAGCTTTATTATCTACTCTACTGTCACTGGATATCTGGGTTATTTCCATAACCTTTCTATTGTACTAACTGCGGAAATGATCAAGCTGTGCATATATCTTTTATTTTTTGTAAATTTTTATTTCATTGATTTTCTCAATATTTTGATACTTCCTTCCATTATCTATACATTTGGAGTCATAACCCACAGAGCATTTATTTATTTATTTATTTATTTATTTATTTATTTATTTATTTTTAATTGAATCACCATGTGAAAAATTACAAAGCTTTCAGGCTTAAGTCTCAGTTATACAATGCTCAAACAACCATCCCTTCACCAATGCACATATTCCACCACCAAAAAAAAAAAACCCAGTATGCCTCCCATCCCCCCCACCCCAACGTGTGTAACTGATAAATTTCACTTTAATTTCTCTTTACTTTGGTTACATTCAATATTTCAACAAAGAACTCACTATTATTGTTTGGAGTTTCCCCACTAGAATCAGCATGCTGTGAAGAGATATGAGGTCACATGGTGACTATCATGGCCACACGGTTTTGGATTTCTGTATTTTAGTAACTAAGTCCAGGAAAATTTCTGCCAGAAATTGGATCACTGCAAACTTGTACCTCTCATTAGTGGTCCTCATAATATGGTGGTTGCCATGTCCTCCACCCCCAGGCAAGGAAAAGGCGAGAGAGAGAGAGAGAGAGAGAGAGAGAGAGAGAGAGAGAGAGAGAGAGAGAGAGAGAGAGAGAGAGAGAAACCTTTCTCCTCCTGGGCAGGCATGGGCCGAGGCTTAGTTCACAGTCAAGAGACATTTTTGCAAGAAGCTGCGGGTACCAAAAGTAGTTTGGCTGGCCTCTGGAATCATGCTCATGCAGCTGTGGAGAGGCCACAACGTGCGGCTGCTGGGGTCACATCTCGGTGGAGAGCCTATATATCTTTTAAAGTGAATGTTTTTGCATCTTGTGGGTAGATACTAATCATTGGGATCACTGGGTCATATAGTAACTCTCTGTAGTTTATTGAGACATGTCCATAATGTTTTTTATAGAGACTGGACTAGATAACATTTCTATCAGTAGTTCAGCAGAGTTTTTTTGTTACCAATGCCTGGCCAACACAAGTTGTTCTGATCCTTTCTGGTATATGTCATCCTTATTGGTGTGAGACAATATCTCATTGTCTTCTTAATTGTCTTCTTAATTTGGGTTTCTCTGATAACAAGTGATGAGGAATATTTTTTCATATGCCTACTGGCCATCTGTCTTCTTTGGAAAAATGTTTATTCATTGCCTCTCCCCATTTTTTAAAGTGGTTATTGGATTTATAAATGTTCATCTTTGTGAGTGGTTTGCATGTCTTAGATATTAATCCTTTATCTGATGTATTACATGCAAATATATTCTCCAAAATAGTGAGGTTTATTTCATTTTAGACTGTTTTCTTTTGGCATGCCAAAACATTTTAAAGTTATTGTTTTTGGTTTTATTTGCCAATGAAATAATTTCAATGAAAATGCATTGAGATGCAAATCTTGGAGTGTAATGCCTATCTCTTCCTCAATGTATTTTATGTAATATAGTCAAATATCAAAGCCTTTGGTCCACTCTGAATTGACTTTTATGTAAGGCTTAAGATGCAGATCCAGTTTCTTTTTTTTTTTTTTGCCTGTAGCTATGCACTTTTCCCAACATCATTAATTGAAGACTATCTTTACTCCATTTTTTGAACCCAGCTACTTTGTTGTAAATTAGCTGTCTGTATATATGAAGGTTTATCTATTATGTTTTGTTGTAGTTGGCACTCTCTCTTTCTCTCTTTCTATCTCTCATGCACACATCAGCCAGAAAATTCTATGCAGGTGTTATTCATCATTGATAATACATTCTGTTACAGACAATTTAGTTTATGTGCTAGAGCAAATACACACAGTTACAGACAATTTATTTAATGCAACCAGGAAGTTTTGGTGTCTGAGCATAGCTTCTAGTTGAGCGAGAGGAGATAAGGACAACAGGGAAAAAATTAGCAGGTTTATGCACAGTTAAAGCAGAGGAAAGGGAAACAATTTGTGAGCAGCTGATGCGATGCAGGAATAAAGTTCATACATCTCAGTCTGTACTGCCTTTGATCATTCGCTGTTGTAGATATTCCTCTTGTGGACAGACAAGAGCAGAGGCAGAAAATAACAGCATAAATTAATTTTTTTCCCTTTTAGAGAACAACTCATATCTTTAAGAGAAGTATAATAGTGTGTTTGGGGAGAGCAAACAGTCTATTGGGTAAAAGAAAATAGTAAGCAGCTAAGAGTTGGGGGTTGGAGAGATAAAACTCAAAACGGGGAGAACATAGATAATTGGGAAAACTTTGCAAACTATCAGGGCCCTAGCTAAAGTTTCAAAATAGAAAAGAATCTACTTAGGCTAAAAGAGGAATTTAAGAGACAGTCTCACATCTCAAGGACTCCCCGTTGCCTGGGATCCACACACTTGCTGGCCTTTTGTACACATTATTTTTTTTTAAGTTTTCATCTCTGTGAAGGAAGCTTTATATTCCCTGATCTTTCTCTAATCAATAGAATTTTAATTCATTCTGGCTGTCTTCACAGATACTATATTTGGCTGTAATGTTCTATGTTGCTTTTGTTGAAAAAGAAATCTTTTTGTATAAGAAGAGTAGTCAATTAATTGCTTTAAAAGTATTAATTTTATCAGTGATTATTTATTCAGAAACTATATATAATAATCATAGGCTTTGACGTAGGCTACAGTATTAATATACTATTATATAAGTAATGTTAAATTTATGTTAGAGAATTCTCTAGGTAGATATTCTGAGATTATTGAATCTGTGCAAAAAATCACAGATTGAGTATTTCTTCCTGCTTTTTATAAGACGTGAGTAGGTTGTTAATTTATGTAAACAATAGCCCATTCTCAAATACAGAAATTGAAATTACATCATGAGAAATATTTTTAGAAATATTTTACCCCATGAGAAATATTTTTGATGTGACATTGACAACAGTCTTTAACTTTTTAGAATAAGTAGAGAATATATGACATTCAAAACTCTCATTCCTTTTAATTAGCTTTTAATTATCTTTTCATTTCTTTTAATGAAGAGTCACAATTTTTGTAATCATACAGAGTTCATAACTTCAGCATATACTCAATCCTTTGAAGTCAGAATTTTACCTAATAATAGGTTACTTAAAATGCAGTGTCTCATAGACAAGCTCCAAGCTGATGACTTTGAATTAGCTTGGTTATTGTTAAGATCTTATTCCACTATTATGGGAAGCATACTTCAGGAAAAAGTTGTGTGAAATTTGGCAAATAACAAAGTGAAAAATAAAATTCCTAAATCAAATGACACAAATATTAATGAATCAGAGAAACAAATGATACATTAGTCTGGGAACTAGTCCTTCCTTTTATTTCTATCTCAACTCCACCACCTCATTGGTAGCCTACTAAATAATTAAAGAAAAAAGAATACTTGAAGATTACATGAGTATAAATTAATTTTATTGAAAAAATCTAAATTCTTGCATAATAAAAACCCTGCTTTTGCATGAAGTGCCATTAATTTTTTTAAAGGATTATTTTCAGTTCTTCTACAAGTGTCACCCTTACTATTTTTGTGATGATTGTGTTAGGTTGTGATGAATTTGTCTTTGAACTTCATAGCAAAATAATTTGTAGGATAAATAAAAATAATTACAAGAAAGCGGGTAGCATATTTTGTTATCTAAAAGAACAAAATATGCTCAGGATACCTCCTCTGCTTATAAATAGCAGATCTATAAATGTTAGATGATTTGCTCAAAGCTGCAAAGGAATTTGCTTTTATTAAATAAAATCTAGTAGTAGATATATGTTTTCAAATGCCATCAAGTGTTAACTGTATATGATATATTAAAAAAATTCAGATTTCACTTTTTAATCGTTTATTTGAAAACATTCCAGTCTAAATCTATTTTTATATATTTAAGTTGGGCTTCATCTTAATTAACCAAGTTTACTGAGGTTTACCCAAAGCCATAAATCTTTTTGCTCCAAATATAGGGCTTAAGATTATTGTTTAGTTTTCTATAAATTGCTTTACAATGAAATCTGAGAGTCAGTTTTACATTTGATATAACTTAGCTTGATTTAAACTTCAACCTGTTACTTAGAGATATTATTAGGTTAATGGTACAGGGCTGGAGCGATAGCACAGCAGTTGGGCGTTCACCTTTCACGCGGCCGACCCGAGTTTGATTCTTCTGCCCCTATTGGAGAGCCCGGCAAGCTACCAAGAGTATCGAGTCCGAGCGGCAGACCCTGGCAAGCTACCCGTGGCGTATTGGATATGCCAAAAACAGTAACAATAAGTTTCTCAATGAGAGACATTACTGGTGCCTGCTCGAACAAATCGATGAGAAATGGAATGACAGGTACAGACAGCAACATGAGTAAGAGATTTATTTTGCCCTCACTCTAAGTTTTACTCAGTTCAGTATAAGAGAGTTTCATCATTGGATGAGTCTAGAGGCTGAAATATAGGTAAATAGCGTGGTAACCATTAGAATTATCTGTCAAGATCTATTTCAGAGTTCAAATCCGGCCCAAGTAGAAGAACAAAGTCTGTAAGGGGAGAGCCCCACATGACGATAAGATCAACCCACATCAAAGTCAGTTATCTAAATCCCTAGAGAGTGTCCCAAATATTTCCCAGATTGATTTCCTGATCAAAAACTTAAATGAATTCTGTAGCCTTTAAATAGTGGTTGTCAAACATTTTTATTTCATTGTACTCCTAAAAATTATTGGACACAGTGACTGTTATCTCATGAGTTTTATTGCTTTATATTGATATTAGAAATTCAAACTGAGTGATATATGTCTTAATTTTATTTTAATTTTTGCACTATCCCTGGAGTTGCTCAGGTCTTACTTCTTACTCTGTACTGAGGTAACACTTCTAGCAGGGCTTGAGGAACCATAAGTGGTGCTGAGGAACAAACCCAGGTCGGCCGCCAGAAAGACAAATGCCATATCTGCAATGCTATTGCTTTGGCTCTTGTTTTGTTTAATTTTAAGAAAACATAAAATCAAACATGCTAATAAATATCATTTTTAATAAAGCAGCTACATTTTCCAAAATGAATTTGTAAAACATGACACCGTTCTATGTATTTGCAAGTTTTTTCAACATCTGACCCAATAGAACACAACTGAATCCTCATATTTTATTTTATAGTTAGTCTATTTCGAACCATTATTTTGCTTATGCTGTAAAAAGAAAACCAGGCCTGGTGCAGGTAGGAAAAGGAGCAGTATTATAATCTCCTACTTATGGTAGCAGAGACATCCAAGAACCACAGGAATTCAAGGTAGTAGGAATTCAAGAACCACATTTTGAGAATCACTGCTTCAGAAAATGCAAGGCCTCATTCCATTCAGTATTTAGAGAACATATCAATTGAAGACTCCCAGTTTCATTATTCAGAAATGACAGTGAGACTACTTTAAAAAAAAAAAACATAAAAGCCATCAGTCAACCTCTGCTGTGTCACAGGAGTTCCTATAATTCAAAGTCTGTATGAACCCAGCAGGATCCCAGCTCTCTCGTATTCTGATTCACTGCCTTTCAGATATTTTAGGCTTTATGAAATCCTGCATTTTGTTATCTAGAAGCCTTGAAAGTAGGAGGACAACTTTCATTTCAAACACATAATTTAACTTCTAAATTTCTACTAATTCCTGGTATAGATGAGCTGAGAGCTCCTCCACCCTGTCCACCCAAATAATACAAATTACTTTCTGTATTATGCTTTGTCTCCTTGCCAATGACACCTTACTTCTTATGTAGCCATGTGAATTCATGGTTTATTCCCAAATTATTGAACTTTGAGGTATTTTTCTTCAGGGAGATACTCCACATCTGTGGATTCTGAGCCAATACACTCTAAATTACCAAAATTGTCTTTTATAACAGGACTTCTATTTTCCTCTAATGTCTTATCTAGTTCAACCCCTTCTTTCCAATGAGTAAACAAAACCAAAAATGAAGAAAATTAAGACGACGAGAAAAGGACCGAATTATTTTTCCAGGTGTGTATAGAAAATAAAGTAAAATGTATACTCAGCACTTTCTGTGGCCTTGAAAAAGTGTAGCTAAGCTAGTTAATAGATGGTATCTGATCTCACATAGTTGAAACATTGTGCAGTTGACTCATCAATAACCCCAAATTCTAGCATCAATCATAGCATTATTGAGGGAAGTGGGGCCAATAAAATTATAACTTAGCTCAGAATATGCAAATAAGGAACAACCCTCAGTTCAAACAGGTAAGGTCATTGTAAATCAATAGATCACTTAATTCACAAGTGAGAATATTTCCAACCAGTTCTGCTTTTATAGTATACCATCATTGACTTCTATAAAGTTTTTTTTATAATCCTGACTTGCTTCCTTCAATTCACATATTTAGAATTTTTTAAAAAAAGAAAAAATATTTCCCTCTCTTTTTTTATGTTGTCAAAAGCAGTTTATCATAGAGTAGAGAAAGAGTAGACTTACACATTTAACTATTACTATCTTCCAATAGAGGGGTACTAAATTTCACCTGTGTAGAACTGTAGGGACTGAAGAGATACTACAGTGGGATAATTCATTGACTTGCATGTGACCAACCTGGGTTTGAACCCTGGCACTGCATATGGTGCCTTGAGCACTGCCATGAGTGATCCCTAAGCACAGAGTACTGAGTAAACTCTGAGCACTCCCAAGGGTAGCCAAGAAAGCAAGCAAGAAAGAAAGCAAGCAAGCAAGCAAGAAAGAAAGAAAGAAAGAAAGAAAGAAAGAAAGAAAGAAAGAAAGAAAGAAAGAAAGAAAGAAAGAAAGAAAGGAAAGAAGGAAGAAAGAAAGAAAGAAAGAAAGAAAGAAAGAAAGAAAGAAAGAAAGAAAGAAAGAAAGAAAGAAAGAAAGAAAGAAAGAAAGGAAAGAAGGAAGGAAGGAAGGAAGGAAGGAAGGAAGGGAGAAAGAAAGAGAGAAAGAAAGAAAGAGAAAGAAAGAAAGAGAAAGAAAGAAAGAAAGAAAGAAAGAAAGAAAGAAAGAAAGAAAGAAAGAAAGAAAGAAAGAAAGAAAGAAAGAAAGAAGGAAAAGAATTCAATTAATAAGTTTATTTTTTAATATGTTATTATTATTATAAAATATTTTTTGTAAAACAATTTAGAAAATATATAAAATCCTGAGGTAAAGAGATAACCCAAAGGGTTATGCTATGCATGTGAAAGGCCCCAGTTCAATTTCTGAACCACATAATACCATGAACACTCCTGTGAGTAGCCCTGAGTACTTCCAAGTAAGGCCTAAAAACCAATGTATATAGGTATATTGATATATATATGTATATATATATATTGCATGTATATATAAAGAGAGATGTTCACATATATACATAGATAGATAGAAAGATATATGTACAACGCCTGAAGAAAAAAACATTTCTATAATCTTTTCTCTCAAAAATTAGTATTACCATTTTGCCTTTTATTCTTTCTCAGGACTTTATTTTCAGCCTGCTTTGAAATATTTCTGGAACAGCAAGCTTTTCTGTTAGTCTTGCGATGATTAATTCTTGACACAGTGCCTATGTTTTTCATGCCCAGAGAACTGACACTGCAAGTTAATATTTTATCAGTTCTGTCCCTTACTTCTCCTCTCTCTTTGTGGTAACCTCATCTTTGCCAGGAGTCTCTCCATTTGCTTCTGTTCTGAGCTTGACATCCACTGGTTCAGGCACAATGTCCTGCCTGAAACAAACATGACTTAGGAGAAAGCAGTAAATAATAAACTTGACTGAAAAGCCTGTCTTATCCTTTTTATAGTATTACATTGTGATTAAAAAGTTTGGGGGATGTAATGTTAAAGAAAAATTGTAATTGGATTTATTTAAGTCAATGGATTAAATGTTTTAGATACTTTGTCTAATTAACATTCACAACGTTCATTTCCATCCACCCAAGTTTACAGTCTAGAGAAGCAAGACTTACAGAAGTTGACATGTCCAATTTGTACAACTCATGTAGTAGTAGCAGTTTCATTCACCCTTGTGTCTATCTCTCTTATTCACTGCAGTCTGCTTATGGAACAGAGTCTCAAAGAATCTCAGGCATCTTTAAATTCATGGCTGTTTACACGTAAGCAACAATTGGCTTTTGACCCTTAATATCTCTTCTATTTGGGCACTTTATCATTCCAGTGTCACACATTCATTCACCCTTGACCAAGGTTGAGAAGATATATGTTCTTTACAAATCAGCTGATCAAGTTCAGGTGTAAAGCTATGTCATCATAGACATCTAGCCCCTTTTTCTGTGCCAGATAGCAGACAATTAAGTCAGAGTGATTTATTCAAGGATGACAGCTCATTCACCAGCATAAGGCATCGGTACTTTCTTTGAGCTAAAAAAAGTATTATTAATATCACAAAGCCTCATAGGTTGAATGAATGAAAGTTTGGGAAGGGATGGATTAAAGCTTTGTCTTTTCTGAGTTAGATGAGATTATCTCCATCATCTTTTGTTCACATATTTAGAGCTCATTTTCTAGTTTCATTTAATCTTTAACATCTGCTTATTTCTGAGTGCCATCCCTCAGAGAACTAACTGCAGGATAAGTACTTACTTGACCAGCCAATTAGTAATAGAAGCAATAATGTACTACTGTTGATAAGAATTTTTTCATTCTTGTAAAATATTCACCAATAGTCTTGATAAATACAAAGACCCTTTTATTTTATGAATATTAAAGTCTTCTTATCTCTAATATTTGTCATTGGTTTATAGTAATTTGTAATGTTATGAGCTTTGTATCTCTGTTACCTATATTTGGTGTGTATGTGTGTGTGTGTGTGTCTGTGTGTGTTTCTGGAGCTCATGCCTCGTCTCAGACATGCAAGACATGCATTTTGCCACTGTTATATTCCCAGCCCCTGAATTCTTATTTTTAACGCAACACATATTCTCCGCTTAATAAGAGGGTAAAAGCAACCTTCCATTCCCAACTTGAGTTAGGATTAAAAAATAATTAAAAGCTTTCATTTTAACTGCTAACTACAGCCATCAGAGGATGTCCTTACAATGCCCACAATAACCCAAGGTCCTCTTTCCTCTTAAAATCTCTAGCTGGAAGTATGCTGGGACCTCTCGATGTTGGTGGGACAGGGGCTTTTGGTATCTGGCAGGCATAGGTGTCATTCCATAATAAAATGCCCATTCAAAGATCATGTAGTTTACTGTTTGAATATGACCTGAAATCTCCATGGATCCTAAGACAGTGTCCTTATAAGCAGCAGTCCCACTTCTAGCTCAATTTTCACCACTGTGCCCTGGAAATGGCCTATTTTATGCCAAATTGCCCTGCTAGTGCTACCTTCTGCTTTACCCTTTCCTCAGTTGCTCCCTTGATTCATACTTTCATTCTTTTAATTCCTTTTCATCACATTTTATTCTCTTCTCATTAGCAATGATGGGGCTATGTGGAAGTATTTAAAACTCTCTTAATATGAGACATTTTTAACAACAAGAAAAAAAATGTTTCTTCTTTCTCAAGGGCAATGAAGACCTTTCTTCAGAGCCCAGCCTTTATTCCATGTACAATGAGAGAACTTACAGTGTTTTTCTTGGGAAGAATTGTTCTACCTTCTGAATAAGTCAAACAGATTCAAAGTAAAGATTTATTTTCACAGAATGGGATTTAATTCTATATCCGATGTCTAACATGTAAAAGACTGTGATTACCTATGGACTAAACTCTGTTTCCAGAAATGCTGTGCTACATGGTATTACAGAGTGGATGTTGGAGTTTCCCAAAATCCATTAGTTAGAACTCTATCACAGTGTGACAGTATTGTGAGGTTTAGATGTAATCGTGAGGGTGGGACTTGAAAGATGGAATTCGTGACTTTATAAAAAGAGGAAAATATATTAAATCTCTCCCTTTACCTGTAAAGGGCAGTGAAGACAGGGAACCAGGAAGAAGTCTTTCACCAGAAATCAGAAACACTGGTTCTCAAATCTCAGATTCCGGTCTCCAAATAAGGGAAAAATAGGTACTTAGTTACCACCATTCAAATTTGTTGTGGCAGACTGAGCAAACTTTCCTCCAGAAGTATTCGTTTAGTTTTTACTCATTTATTTATTTCTATCTGCTATTTTTGAATTTAAAAAGCGTCTACTAAGTTCACTTTAAACCTTTTTTTCTTAACAAGTCCTGAAACTCCTGTATCATATTATACAATACCTCTCTCTTCTATGTTAATTATGCTGGGGCAGCAGAAACAAATCATAAACTATCAACTTTAAAACAGCAGAAATATATTACCTTATGTTTCTGGGAACCAGAAGACTCAAATAAAGATTTTGACACAGCTTTCTTCTGAGTTTCTCAGTCTAGTCTGCTCCTGGACTGTTTTAAAACTTGTAGAGGGAGCAGATATTTGTTGAATTCTGCTTGTATCACCTCAGTCTCTGACTTCGTGATCTCGAAAGCTTCTTCATAGTGTGTATATATATATATCAAAATTCTCTCCACCTCTCTCTTAGAAGCATATTTGTGAAAGTATTCCACTTGCATAGGTCATTTAACTTCCTGCTCACAAGATCCTTAACCATGTTGTTTGCCATAAAAGATAATCATTAACTCTTGAACCATGGATTTAAGTTTCTGAGAATTAGAATGAAATTAGGGATGAGTGAATTAAAAAAAAAAAAAAATTCAGTTTCCCGAAGTCCACCCTCTAGTCCCCAAAGATTCATATTCAACTGTCCCACAGGCAGGAAGGCATCCATCTTAGTATCCCCCCAAATTTCAGTCTAATGCAGGATCAATTTAAGCTCAGAGTTTTATCAAAGTATTATTACTATGGAAGTCCCAAATCTCATCATATAAATCATCAAAATCTAGTATATGTGAGACTAAATCTTGTCTGTGTCCATTCTGGGGTAAAATTTCTCTTTAGACCTGAAAAAGCAAGAAAGTTATCATCTACTTTTAAAATATAGTGGTGGCATAGTAAACCAGTTATGGAAAGTCCCAGTACAAAATAGGAAAAATTAAAACTTTGTGGTCTAAGAGCAGTTGCAAAAGTTGGGGCCCAGTCCATAGCCATATCACCAGACCCCGCACCAGGCTGTTTCACTCGGAGTGCCACAGAGCCCTCCCCGCCCCAAGGGACGCAGGCCCAGTAGCAGAAAACCTCCACAATCCAACCACCACCATGCTCAAGGCCGCTCCCCACACGCTCGGGCTGAGCCTCACACACAAGTGAAGTCTGAGAAAACCCAAGTATGCAGAACTTCGTGACTCGGGACACTGGTTTGGAACTGGGAGCAGAGATCCTCTGCCTATTTCCCCCTGTCTACAGCGACCCAGGGGACATGCCCATAAGCCACCTCTTGTCCGGGCCAGATAATCTCGTCATTGGGCACCATCCAGATGGCAGGGCTTTTTCTCCCAAGGGAGCAATATGACGCCCGCCATAGCCATGCCACTGGACCCTGCACCAGGCTGTTTCATTCTGGGCACCCCAGAAGGTGGGAGGGAGAGGGCAGGTGAGAGCCCTCCCCGCCCCAAGGGACCCAGCCCTGGCAGTCAAAAACTTCCACAACCCAATCAGCACCATACTCAAGGCCGCTCCCCACGCATTCCTCCCAGCCTCACGCACAAGGGAAAGTATTCCTGGACCCGCGGCCATTCCTGGCTTTGTTACACATCATAAGACACTTCCTACCCATTCTCCAAGAGTACCACAGCACATTTGATGGGGTTCAAATAGTAGGCAGCCAATCATAGAGGGAAATATATATATTCATATATACATATTTTCATATATATTTTTATATGTCTGAAAGCTCATATCACTCAACCTTTAACCACATGTTAGTGATATCCTAAAGAATGTCTTAATGACCCCTGCCAAAATTGAACAATCTTCGTCCTGTTTTCTGTATGGATAATTTTTTGTAGCATTTTCAGCAGTTTTTCATAACAATACAAAATATATTATTTCGGTTATGCTTTGAGACAAGACTTGGGGTTTGGAATAGAAACATCCCAAATATGTTGGTTTTGATGGTGTAATGGTGGTGAGATTGGTATTTGAATATTAAATGTAATCAAATATTGTGAACTACCTTATAATATTATAAATTTTTAAAAAAGGGGATCCAGGGATGTGACTCTGTGATAGAGCACTTGCCTTGCATGTATGAGGCTCTGGATTCGATTTTGCAACACAGCATGGTCCCATGAGCACTGCTAGAAGTAGCACCAAACTCAGAGTGACTCTTAACTCAGTCATGCATGGCTCCAAAACAAAAACGAACCAAAAAACATAGACATGATTCTTTTCCAATTATACTTGCCATCATAGTTTTTATTGTTTTCCATTATATATCTTTTCTAATTTTTATATATTTTATTTTCATAAAAGTAGTTCACGATAGTTCATTACAGATAATATCCAAATACCAATCCCACCATCAAGCACCTTCTCACCACAAAAAAGGGACCTGCATGAAGGTTGTTGTATTTTATTCTGGAGCCATTTAAGCCCAAATATAAGAGAATACAAGCAAGTATGTTAAAACCAGACAAATGTGTGCTACTTTTGGTAAGTAAGTGGGTTAGAGTATAAGAGGAAATTCTATGGTGCTCTCTTCCAGGGCTTTGTTTTTTATAGTCTCTGGATCTTGGCTGTTGATGAGATTACATGGTGGGCAGGGGTGGGGTGGTGCAGTTTGTGGGTATGAATGCCAAGCTACTGGAAAACTGGAGATCTGAGTGGAGGAGGCCCAGTCCCTATCTGAGCAGGCTTGGAAATCTCAGCCATGGGTCCCACATACCTGGGTTCCTCTGTCAGTTCCTTCATGGGTGAGACTTGTTGGAGCATGTGGAAGAGTGACCTTGGGCATAGCGACAGTTGGGTTCTAGAGGCTTTTGGCTTCTGACGTTCTACTTGGGGCAAGGAGGGAAACTCAACCCGCCCTTCTTTGAGGTGCCCCGGTGATGACAGCCTGGTGCAGGGTCAGGACATTCTGCGGCCTACATATCTTTTCTAACACAAGACCTTTGTCTTGACATCTTCCTAACTTCATTATTAAAATTTTGATGCATATCAAAGGGGCCCAAAAGCAGTGCAGGCATTTTTTGGCAATAGATTCAGGTTTTCTTTTTTTCTGCTTAATTGTGTAACAATGGAGGGAACCTAAGCAGTTTTTCTTGAAAGTCAACCAAAAACTTATATGGGTGTACCTAAAAGCGAGAGTCCTTTATGATGATTGATCAATCACACCTTGCTTCTTTGGCTTTGAAAAGCCTGCATTTCTGGAGATTTAACTTTCTAGTGCCTTTAGTTTTATTTGTTTTGCAGGCAACCAACAATATTCCACATACACAGTATTTCTCATGTCAAAGCTGTGTCAAAGGGTGTTTTGTCACTGTCATCCCGTTGCTCATCAATTTGCACAAGCGGGCACCAGTAACGTCTCCATTGTGAGACTTGTTACTGTTTTTGGCATATCGAATACGCTATGGGTAACTTGCCAGGCTCTGCCGTGCGGACGAGATACTCTCGGTAGCTTGCAGGGCTCTCCGAGAGGGGCAGAGGAATCAAACCCAGGTTGGCTGCATGTAAGGCAAACATACTACCTGCTGTGCTATTGCTCCAGCCCAAGGGTTTTTTAAGACTATTAAAATTACAACTAAAATGAGAAAAACAAACTTACAATAGAATCAACATATATTGCTATACCATTTAAAATGACACAGCTGAGCTGTCACACAGGTAAATGGAACTCTTTCTTCTTGTATATTTGATGCAAGAAGCATCTTGCATCAAAACTTCCTCATCTACTTGTTAACTCTTGGATAACTTAGAAATGAGTTGTAAGATACTCCTCCATTTCATAATTGTTAAAATGAAAATTATATATCTCTTAGATTTAAGCTAATGTTATATTTCTGTATAATTATTCTTTTACAGTAACATTTTAGTAGCTACATTTTGTTTTATTGTCTGAATATACACAACAGTCTCTTCTTATTGAATTGTCATCCTGTTTCCGATATTTCACTAATTGGAGTTTACAGTAAATATCTTTCTACTGACAAAGAGTTCAAATATTTATCATTTATTCCAGAAAGTATCTTAATGGGAAATATGAACATAGTCTAGATTAGCATGCAAATGGAAATGCCAATTTTTATCTCAGTGTGTTTTCTTCTTCACATTTATTTTGGCTGCACAGGAGTTTTTAATAAAATAACAGGGTAGCTCATTATCTCATTTTTCTCACTAACACCTTATCTAAATACTTCTTTGTTAAATTAGGTTGAGTGTACTAAAAAGAGGGAGAGGGTTTAGAGATGTTACTGTGGGAAAAGAAGGATCAAACAGAAAGGCCCTAAACCCAAGCAAGTTCTGTCCCGCACTCAGACAGCATCCTTGGAATCATGAATGGATGAGCTCATTATATGGACAGAAGACTGACAAGAATGAGGGAGGATAGTGGAAGGTTCACTTTGCCTACTTCCTTATATGCCCTCGGAATTCACTCGGTAAGCTTACATAATCTGTGACACCTGTAAGGGAGGCTGAGCCAACTCAAGAACTGATGCTTGAGGGGCTGGAGCGATAGCACAGCGGGTGGGGCGTTTGCCTTGCACGCGGCCGACCCGGGTTCAAATCCCAGCATCCCATATGGTCCCCTGAGCACAGCCAGCGGTAATTCCTGAGTGCAAAGCCAGGAGTGACCCCTGTGCATTGCCAGGTGTGACCCAAAAAGCAAAAAAAAAAAAAAAAAGAACTGATGCTTGAGAGTTAGGAGAGAGCTGTGGGGAAATAGAGGAATCTTGAAACCCCTGAAACTCAGTGATCATAGCTAGATATTTGGGAGGTTCAACCTGATATAGTCCATATGGACATGCCTCCCCCCCACCCCCAAACCAGAACCCATGGTAGAATCTACTGCTGCCTTTTTGTTTAAGGCTTTTCTTTCACTCTTTAATGTGTGAAATCAGGGTTATTGATTTATATTTATATTTGATTTATATTGATCAATAGATCAATAAACAGGCCTCACCCTTCTTTCTAATGTGCTCTCAGTGGTGTCTTTTCTGCTCTGTAATGTAGTTGCTTTCTAATGTATTTAGAATCAAGTTGGATTCATGTAAATGCAGCAGAGGCATGAAAAGAAGTTAATCAGACATAACTATTTTTGGTAAAAATAAGAGATTTCAAGTGGATTTCCCTAATCTACAGAACTGCAAGTGGTGGCCAAGACCTCCTTGAGTCGTCCTGTTTGAATTAAACATATTTATTCTCATGGAATGAGTCCTAGAGAAGATGCTGGACAGGATTTCTGGGAGTATCTTGGCATCTAAAGCAGAACTCATGTGTCTGGACTTAATCCCCAGATGTGGGAAATGTTTTGTGTGGTGAGTGGTGAGGTATAATGTGGGGTGAGATTGGGTGTGCTATGGCATGGCGTGGTGTGGTAGTGGTGTGTGTGTGTGGGCATATGTATGTGCATATGAGAGACAGACAGACAGACAGAGACAGACAGAAATAGAGATAGAGAATCCTGGGCTTTTATCTGACCTGCAGTGCCCCAGAACAGTACTCAGCTTTGTCCAGGTTTCCAAAGCAAAAAGCAGCCAATAGTCTCTTGATAAAAAGCCTAAAATAGACCTGCCTTTTAAAATGCTGCTTGATGTTGTAAAAGCACAAATCTATTTTTTGACCTGCTATAACCACTGGGTCGCTCATCCACAATGTTGCTCTCTAGGATTTCTCTGAATCTGTTTCAGAATTCTTTCTTCAAATAAACCAAGTTACATTTTTTGAGGCTGAATTGCATTGCATTTTTGTTTGTTTTAAACTAAATTTAGTACAGTGTGTCTCAGTTCTTAATGGTGTCTGCACCAGTTCCCAAATTAGAAAGCTTTTCAAACTTCTCTAGCAATGTGTTGTTTTCTTGCCTTTCTCCCAACCTCCTCACTGTGTTAACATAATGACTAATATTTGTACAGGGCTTTATAGTTTACAAAATAATTTCAAACCCATCATCTCCTGGGAGAGAGGGTATTATTAGGAACTCTTTTTACAAAGCAGAAACTGAGGTTTTGAAGATATAACTGGGTTTGTCAAAGACACACAGCTACTAAAAAACAAAGTTGAGACTGAAGCTAGTTTTATGGCCCCAGGCTTCATTTCCTTTATATTACACAGTGCTATCACCCTAGTGTCTGTTCATGTGATTTCACACAAAAAGTTATAGATAGCAAATAGTATTAATGTTTACTAAAGGAATAAATGTCAGTATCAGGAATTATGTTCATACTGTGTTTGGATAAAACTTGGAATTTTCTGTGCATGTGTTCCATTAACATGAAACCAATACACACAAAATTAAAAGATAGTGCTTTAAAATGAAACGTTTTGTGGTGGGGAATCACACAGTGCTAGGATTAGAGCCCAGGACCTTGCACGTGTAAGGCATGTGGTCTAACACTTGAATCATATCCCCAGACTCAGTAGCTTTTGATTTAATGATATCACTAGCTAACATTTTTTGAATACTTGTAATATTCCATACTCTAATAAGTGCTTTTCAAATATTATCTCAAATTAATTGTCATTACAAACGTATGAAGAAGATACTTGCAACTCAGTCAACCCAGATTTCTTTAACATAACACTATAGGAAGGATAGCAATAATAACAGGAATACTTTTTCACTGGACTGGAGCAATAGCACAGCGGGTAGGGGATTTGCCTTGCATGCTGTTGAACTGGCTTCAATTCGTCCATCCCTCTCGGAGAGCCTGGCAACCTACCAAGAGTATCCTGCCCAGACCGGAGAGCCTGACAAGCTACCCGTGGCATATTCAATATGCCAAAAACAGTAACAATTGGTCTCACAATGGAGATGTTACTGGTGCCCACTCAAGCAAATCGATCAACAACAGGATGACAGTGTTATGACAGTGCTACAGTGCTACTTTTTCACAATTCTGGTCTGAAATTCTTAGATGAAATTGCTAGTAGATTTGGTTCCAGCTGAAAGCGCTCTTCCTACTACATAGACAGCATATTTTTCAATGTATACTCAGAGGGGGACTGGAGGGGAGAGAGAGGGAGAGAGAGAGGGAGAGGAAAGAGAGTTCCATGTCTCGCTGTTTTGTTCTTTTAAGGGTACTAATCCTAAAAATTAGTGATCTACCCACTTGACCACATCTAAGCTAATTACCTCCCAAATCATATTGAGCATTAGAGCTTTGACATATGGAATATGGATTTTGGGAAGAGGTCACAGGTCGTAGCACATAATATTCATTCCTATTTTGTGGGTGAAGAAAGGATATTGTAAGAAATTAAAAGTCATATTTCCAACGAGTAAGTGGAGGATCAGGGAACATTGAAAGAATCGACTTCATTGTCCAAATGCTTATCTTAGATTTAGGATTGAAGATGTGTAGTGCTGTAACCAACCTTAAGTTAAATTACAGCTGTAAATGACTAGTGTCACTAAAGTACATAAATATTTAATCTCCAAAGCTCAGTGTTTCTATCTGTAAAGTAATTCATTAAGCTAACAACTATTGATACCTAATTAACACCCAAAAAACATTTGCTAGAGTTGTTTTACTGGTTCTGCAGGACTTCTTTATTTGTCAGTTATATGATGAACTGCTCAGTCACCTTTTTCTGAATGGGAGAAGTGTGCTAAAAGTGGGTAAAGGACCAATCATGATGACCTCTCAGTACCAATAATGCAAACCATAATACCCAAAAGGAAGGGGGAAAGAGAGAAAGGGGTGCGGGGGTAAGCTGCCTGCCGTAGAGGCAGACTGAACTGGGGAGTCACAGGAAAGATTGGGATAATATTGGGGGTGGGAAATACACTGGAGGAATGGGTGTTAGAACATTGTATAACTGAAACCTCATCACGAAAGCTTTGTAACTATCTTACGGTGCTTCAATAATTTTTTTTTATTTTAAATCACTAGCACACAAAGCTATCCAGTCACTTTTTGTTTTCTGTCATTTAGACAATTCTATCATATGGAATTAGAGTTATTCATTTTTAGTACACTGATATTCTGTTGTTTTACATGAGTTTGTTTTTCATTCTCCAGCCTCTCTCTCTTTGTTCTTTGTTTTGCATCAATCTGCTGCATCTCTCTCTCTCTCTCTCTCTCTCTCTCTCTCTCTCTCTCTCTCTCTCTCTCTCTCTCTCTCTCTCTCCCATTCTTTAAAATGCCAAAATTCCTTAGATTTTTATTTTTATTTTCTAGGACCTAGCTAGCGCACTTTTCCGTATGCATGAAGGGAACTGTTTCCTTTACCTATGAATATCTCAGATTTCCATAACACAATTTAAAATCAACATTTCTGTCTCTTTTTTCCTTCTCTTTTGTTATTTCACCTACTTTTCTGTTGATAGACTGCATCATGAACTAATGCCTCAGAGTGAGATGATGGTGCTTAATGCTTTTTTTATACCTAAGTGGGTATTTGTTTAAAGCATGTTTGACTTAACTATGTCTTTGCCCAAGATTTTGTTTTTATCATTTCTTGGTTCTTAGGATTTAGTTGACAAAATTTTGGTTTGCATTTGGCCTACAATAATTTAGTAAAATACTTGACTAAATCTCACTGTACTTCTGAAACGGCAATGTTTTATTTCAACTTATATAATGTATGTCTATATGGGTATAGCCAAGAACAAAATTTTTAAGTTCAATGTCAAATTTGATGCTTTAGTAATAAAACAAATGCAAAATGCCTTTAATTGGAACAGACGCTTTATGATCTGAATATTTCTGTAAACTCGGTCCATACAGCCAATATACCCCAAATTGGAATGCATTAAGAAGCATAAAACTGTAAATTGGACATGTGGATAAGCTTTATTGATACTGTAAAATATTATGGTAAAATTCTGTCAACGCTCCTCATTTTGGTGCACCACATTAAAAAAAGAAAAAAAACAGGCAGAAAGAGTTGTGTATAGTACTGAGATAATTAGAAGTTCAACCTATTTGGATTCACAGCACTCACTCCAGACAATTACAGCTTTAAACTTTCAGCAGATGGCCAGAATTAAGTCCTGGTGAGCCTTTTCCACAGCAGTGGAGCCGATATGCAGTAAGATTTCCCATTGGCAAGGATTTAGCTTCACCTGGAAATAAACTGGTGGATGGAATCTGCTAAATCTGATAGTGTAGCAGTAACATCAGCCTAACAGTTGCTTCCACTGCAAGTCCCTAGGGCCTCTGCATAGGACTAAAACAATGGTCAATGTGGTGAAAAAGCCGTGATTGAATTGGATATGGGTGAAGAGGTGAAAAAGGAGGCAAATGAAGCTCTTGAATGGGATGTTTACTTTGTATAAACAAAAACAAAAGGTTCTTTAGTGGAGGGTATTGCATTGCAAATACATATACTGTTAGTACTTTGTTAACATAATAATAGTCTGACAGCCCTACTGGTAGAAAACAAAAATGGAAGGAAAAGAAGAGAATAAAGAATAATCTCTGGGATATTCATGAAAATTATGCTATGGTAATAGCCAATATTTCAAGTATTTACTATCTGTCTGGGATGGTATGAGTTCTTTAAATAAGATGTGTTTTTAAAATTCTCACAATGCAGATCATTTTTGGATTCGCAGAAAATCTAAAAGTGCAAAGTTATGCTATATGGTTTGGTTCCTGCCGAAAACTCTCTTCCTACTACATAGACAGCCATCTCTTTTCAGTGTATTCTCAGAGAAAACAGAGACACAGAGATGAAGACAGACAGACAGACAGAGATGACCACACTTACATAACCTGAACTATTGCTAACAGCACACACCAACCCCACCGGAGGTTTTGTAACAACATTTGTTATTGATGCCACTGGGATCCCGGGTGATTAATGGAAAGAAGAGAGGGAAGTCTCAAGAGGGGACCTGCTGCTTTCTCCAAATTATGCTACCTCGGAATAGGCTAGGAAGTCTAGGACTGATGATAATGTGGGAGATGAGCCCCTACACAGCACGGACCTGAGGTCCTACTAGCCCCCATCAAGCCACACCTGCTATCCACTTGTTCTGTACAGCACAGGAGTTAATCCCCACCACCCAATTTTTAGGGACCCATGGACTCAGGCTGCAAAATTGCTCTTTGCAGAAAAAGAGAGTTAATCCTAGGCTTTATGCAGGCCTTTGGAGTTCTTCACCTTTCTCCTGAAAAGAATTCAGGAGGAGATGAGCAGTGAAGGAAAAAAAACAGATTTTATTTGCAAGTTTTAGGGAAAGTGAAGGAAGGATAGAGAGAGAGTAGTAACATGCTCAAAAGAGAACACGGGCTTCTCCAGGGACGGAGAAGGAACACAGTACACATCCCAGCATTAAAGTATGAAGTTATGAAGGTACACATCTCAAAAGGGGAGATGCAGGCACACCTGTTCTCAGGTGCCACGTGTGCTTTGCAGCAACACATGGACACAAGAAGCACATGGGCCTGGGCAACATATACACAAACTTCTGCTTCCTTTGTTCAAGTTGGCTTTTGTTTCTTTTTTTTTTTATTTTTATAATTTATTTATTTTTAATTAGAGAATCACCGTGAGGGTACAGTTACAGATTTATACACTTTTGTGCTTATACTTCCCTCATACAAAGTTCGGGAACCCATCCCTTCACCAGTGCCCATTCTCCACCACCCGTAAACCCGGCGTCCCTCCCACCCTCCCCAATCCCATCTCCCCCCCACCCCACCCTGCCACTGTGGCAGGGCATTCCCTTCTGTTCTCTCTCTCTAATTAGCTGTTGTGGTTTGCAATAAAGGTGTTCAGTGGCCGCTGTGCTCAGTCTCTAGCCCTCATTCAGCCCGCAACTCCCTTCCCCCACATGGCCTTCAACTACAATGTAGTTGGTGATCGCTTCTCTGAGTTGCCCTTTCCCCGGAACGTGAGGCCAGCCGCAAAGCCATGGGGTCAACCTCCTGGTACTTATTTCTACAGTTCTTGGGTATTAGTCTCCCACTCTGATATTCTATATACCATAGATGAGTGCAGTCTTTCTATGTCTGTCTCTCTCTTTCTGACTCATTTCACTCAGCATGAAACTTTTCATGCCCATCCACTTAACTACAAAATTCTTGACTTCCTTTTTTCTAACAGCTGCATAGTATTCCATTGTATAGATGTACCAAAGTTTCCTCAACCAGTCATCCGTTTTGGGGCATTCGGGTTTTTTCCAGATTCTGGCTATTGTAGACAGTGCTGCGATGAACATACATGTGCAGATGTTGTTTCGATTGTACTTTTTTGATTCTCTGGGATATATTCCCAGCAGTGGTATTGCTGGGTCAAATGGGAGCTCAACCTCTAGTTTTCTGAGAATCGTCCATACTGTTTTCCAAAAGGGCTGAACTAGCCGGCATTCCCACCAGCAGTGTAGAAGGGTCCCTTTCTCCCCACATCCTCTCCAACAGCGGTTGCTTTTGTTCTTTTGGATGTGTGCCAGTCTCTGTGTTGTGAGGTGGTATCTCATGGTTGTTTTGATCTGCATCTCTCTGATGATTAGTGATGCAGAGCACTTTTTCATGTGCCTTTTGGCCATTCGTATTTCTTCCTTGGTAAAGTTTCTGTTCATTTCTTCGCCCCATTTTTTGATGGGGTTGGATGTTTTCTTTTTGTAGAGTTCAACCAGTGCTTTATATACCATTGATATCAACCCCTTATCTGATGGGTATTGTGTAAATATCCTTTCCCATTCTGTGGATAGTTCAAGTTGGCTTTTGAACAGGGTTTCTTCAAGTTGTCTTGGCTTGGAGCTTTGTGCAGATGTGAGAGTTGATGAGATCCTGTCACAAAGGAAGGAATTTAAAGTTTGGGGGAAATCTCCTTCAGGTCCTTATTGCATCTTTGTCCCTGCTGAAGTATGTCCTCTCTGTAGGGGGGGTCCAGCCTCCTCCTAGTCTGCACTGGTGCCAGATGAAGGCCTTATCAGGCCTTAATTTCTGTGCTCATATGGTTGGCTTTCAAACCCTTGGGGTTATTGATTTTATTACTTCCCAGGAATTCCATTACCATGGGGGCCCTTCCTTATCTACCTGCCTGCCTCATTATCACTGTTGAAGTACCCCTTATCCATCATTATCATGCATTAAAAAACGGAGTTCACTCTTGATGTTATGTATTTTATGAGTTTGAATAAATATGTTATAATATGTTTCTGCCATTATTGGAAAATGTTTTGCATTTTTACTCCTAAAGAAATTAAAACAGGGTCAGAGCAAAAATACAGTGGGTAAGGTGTTTGCCTCTCACACAGCCAACTCAGGTTCGACCAGGCTTCACATATGGTCCCCCAAGCATCACCAGGAGTAACTCCTGAGTGAAGTGCTAGTGCTAACTCCTGAGAATCACAAGTATAACGAGAGAGAGAGAGAGAGAGAGAGAGAGAGAGAGAGAAATATTAAGGAAAAAAGTAAACCACACGATTAGTAAATTTTTGAACTGTACTAAAAAAAAGTATTTGCTGGATAAAGCCCGTAAGGAAGTTATTTTGTTTTCCCTAGAAGACAATTTTAAGAAGCTTGTTCCTTGAGTTAGAAGAGTCTGATTTTTTTACCAGCAAGATCTCTGGAAGCTATCACATGAGCAGAGTTTATGGGCACCTATACATCCATTTATTCCTTGGATGAATGTTTGTCATCGAGACAGTTTGGCTCCATTGTACTCTCAACCATTAAAGTGAGCTACCTCTTGATATTATTATTAATTTAAATATCTTCTAACTTTTAAAAATCATTTCAATCTAATATTGTTTGATTGACCTTACAATCCTCCGCCCCTCTTGGAGAGCCCAGCAAGCTACTGAGAGTATGGTGCCTGCATGGCAGAGCCTGGCAAGCTACCCATGGCGGTGTATTTGATATGCCAAAAACAATAATAACAAGTCTCATAATGGAGACATTACTGGTGCCTGCTCAAGCAAATCAATGAACAACGGGATGACAATGACAGTGACAGTGAGTGACCTTTCAATTTTGTAAGACTTCCTACTCCTGTTTTACATACCCACAGCATAGGCAAAGAGAGATTTCCAGCATCCCACCAAGAGTGCAAAGCAAGTTGCTGGTAAAGTCAATAGGTGAAATCAGGAGCAACATTCTACTATTGAACTTAAGGTTCGTTGGAGCCATTTATCCTTGACTCCGATTTCCACAAATTAGACTGACACAATGTTTGTCTTTGATGATCTTGATAGCCTCAGAGGTGATTGATAGGCTTCGTACAGCTCTATCTTTGACGGCCCCTAATGTAGTAGGTGAAAAAGCCAGTCACATGGTGATATTATTGGATCAAATTAACCTGAGAACAGGAATGTCTTCCTTTTCTGCATTTCATTCTCCAGAACTTGCAAGTTCCACTTGAAGAGTGAAAGCAGGCCTATAAATTCAAGGTCAGAAAGTGAGTCAGTGAGAAGAGCTAGACTGAGGTCTTAAATAGCATGTCACCCCCACTTGTGCACAAGCAGGAAATTTTACTAATTGGTTTATTGATATCTGAGAGTCATGTTTATGGGTCTATAAAATTTATTGGTTGCTACAAAGACTCAGAAACATGAATCCAGGGAGAGATCTCCACAAGAAATTTCCCTGTGATATTTTTCTAGAGCTGATCATTAAGTTAATGTTGGTTGTCTTTATTCACCAAATCCAGAACTCAAAGAAAAATGAAGTAGCAGCGCTCTTTTCTTTTTAATCAGTTTACAATTTTTTTGTTTGTGTTTGTTGCAGACTTATTTGGTGTGTCTGTTTTGACAAGCTCAAATCCAGACCATTAGTGCTTTTAAGACAACAACAACTTTTTATTTGCTATCTACATAAATGGAATAGTAACTTTAGTGGTTACTCGTATATTAGAAAAACAACAGCAATGACTGCAACAAATTTTATGAGTGAGAGTCCCATGGACCTTGTGAGTCCTTGGCCAGGATATCAACAACATGATCCATTTGTTTCTGAGGCTGCTAACAGTTGTGTAGGCAATCTCAACAGCCACAAAGGTCACTCTTAAAAAGTACTCAAATATTGATCTTGGAAAACTGAAAATGATTTATAAATGGTTCTCTTTTAAAATGGCTTTTTTTTTCAACAATCTACTTACTCGAGTGTGATTCCTGAGCCTCTTTTCTATTAAATCAAGAAGATAATGCAAAGAGGAGAAAGAAATGCTCAAAGCCAGTTGACTTCTTTTTATCATATTTCTGCCACTTCATTCTTCAAGTTATTTTCTTATATTTGTTCTTCCACTCATCTTGCTTTGCTTGGTTTTTAACTCTTTCCAAAACCTTCATAATCATTGCCATTTTCTGCCCCTTCATACCTAATATAGTCAGTATTCTGTTCCTCTTCCCTTAACTTAATTTACTATCATTTTCAAGTGTTTGAGGTTATACTTGTTTTTAGAATAATCATTCTAACAATATTCTCTTTCTGAGTAAGCCTGTAAAATCTTAAATATAAAGCAGGTTGAGTCAAGTGAAAGCATGTTCAAGCAAGGCATTAAATCCCCCCTTCCATTTTTCGAAACTATACCAAAAAATAGCTTAGGTCAGCTAGAGAAGCTGTGGCAAAGGTGAAAAATAATAGTGTGAAGAGCTCCTGGTTATATCAAATTTTGCTTTTTTATTACTTTGGACTTAACAATAAATTCCAGAAGCCATGGCTTTTTAATATATTTCCTTGGTCTCTGGAACTCTAGCATTTGTCATATGAAATTCCTGTAGACTGTCTAGAGACCTCTTGCCCCTACAGCAGCTAAACATCTCAATGGGCAAACCATAGAGCAAAAAAAATAAGAATATGAATTTCAATATGTCTCTACACTGTCTTAACAACATAGGCACGGACTACTTATATCAGATAATAGATAATATGTAGCATACTATATGAAAAACAATCTCAGTGGCTCAAAACTGAAGAAAAGGAGGTGGGAAGGGAGAGAGGGAAAGAGGAAGGAAGGGTGTGGGTAGGGAGGGAGGAGGGAGGGAGGAAGGAAGGAAGGAAGGAAGGAAGGAAGGAAGGAAGGAAGGAAGGAAGGAAGGAAGGAAGGAAGGAAGGAAGGAAGGAAGGAAGGAAGGAAGTCTTAGAAACAAATAACACCTCTCCTGCATATTTATATGTATGTTTATATATACAGAGATAAAGCAGATCTCAAAAAGCAATGAAAAATTGTTGAGGATTAGGAGGAAGGGAAAGAAATAAGCGGGACAATTCAATGAGCCTTCACTCTGACCCAAGTACTCAGATATAGCATCACATTTAGTCTTACAATTAACTGTTCTATGTAGTGCTCTTAATGATATCTTTTTTAAAAAAGATAAGAAAATCAAGGCATAGAATGGTTAAGGAACTTGCCAGTCATAAATTTTTAAGTGGTTATCTATGAATCAAGATGCTGATGTTGGTGATAATAATGATGTTATTATTGAGGAAGAAGCTGGGGCAATTAACACTATTGATCAAGACTAGTATTTCACACATATTATCTCATTTACCATAACTTCCTAAAGTAGATAATTGTATTGTTTTCATTTTGTTAATGAGCTTAAAGTGTCAAATGAGTTATCCAAGTCAGAGTTAATGGTTTGAAGCCCCAGAATTTAATAAAGCCCCTCTGACTTTAAGTCCCACACTACCAACTTCTCCAGATCCTCATGCATTTCACTATATAACTATGTATATGTTGATTTTTAATTTTAAATGAAAATTTGCAAGTTAAATATATGTATATATATTTTAGTTTCACTTTTAAGAAAAATGATGATTTTCAGGCTGACGAGATATTCAGTGGGGTAGAATTTTTGCCTTACATACCTCTGAGGCCCACTGGGAGTGATTCCAAAGCATAGAGTAAGCCCTGAACATTATTGATGTGCTCCCCTCAAATCACAGTACTTTAATAAAATTTTTAAATAATAATAAATAAAAATTCTGTTTTATGCAAGATATGAATGTGAGAGTTGGCCCACAGAACCAAATTATTGGTAGTGGTGGTAGGGTGTGTTATTTGAAAGGGACTTTCGTGGAGGGAATGAGATGCTTTGGTGATGGGTATGGCGTTGGAATGATTTATGCATGAAAACATCATTAACAGTATTTTAGATCACAGTACCTCCATAAACATGAAATGTCTTTTTTTTAAAAAAAGCGTTATATTTTGACAGGAGAAATAGTAGAACAGGTAGCTTGTTTGCCTTGCAAGTGGCACACCCAGACTCAATCTTGGGAACTTCATATCATCCCCCAAACATTGCCAAAAGTGATGATCCTTGAGCATAGAGCCAGGAGTAAACCCTGAGCACCGCTAGATATGCCCTCCCACCAAAATAAATCATTTTTTGTTGAAGTACCATGATTTACAGAAGTACTAAATGCAATGTTTTTGCATACAGTGTTATGTAATGCACCTACCACAAGTGTTACAAATAAAATCTTACAGACATTTATAAAAAAAAGTACATATAAATGATAAAACTCAAGACCAATTAAATAAATAAAAAATATGAATGACTTTCTGATGTAACCCAAGTCCTGAAAGGGTTATAACAAAAGATAATTCAACATTCCTGAAACCTGTTCACAATCTTGTCTCTACTACAGTGCATAGGTCTCTTTCTGCCTGTTTGGGGGATCCAGGGTGATGGTAAACATGGGATAAAAGCAGTCTAAAAATTTCAGAGTCATTAAATCCAGTTAATGCTGCTACACAGGCAGAATTAGTCATTTGCTATTAAGCTGGACTACAAATTCAAAAGATTGCAAAAATTCAGCTAAAGTAAATCCAGATGTTAGAATTACAAACTGAATAAAACCTGTGATCTCATTCTAATGAATCCCTTTTAGAAGATTAACACAATGAATGGTACCCACACTTTCCTTTGATAAAATTACCCTTTAAAACAGTGCAATACATAAAAAATACATATAATACATTTCTCAATACACAACTTCCAATAATTATCCTTTTACCCATTTTAACTCCTTAGACTTTCTTCCTTACACAGTGTCAAGTTTAAATAAATGAAAATGTGTAGACTTACAGAAACATGTTCAAGAGTATTTAACTGTGTTAGGCATTGTGCTAAGACCTTGCAGTTTTTTATGTAAAGTAGATATGAAATATCTGCTAGGAATGTGAAGAAACAATGGCTTAATGAGATTAGTTAATTTTCTGTATAACATAAATAAAAAGAGCTTGGCTTCAAACCCTAGTCTTTCTGACTACATAGGTTGAGCTCTTACTCAGTTTTCACTGAATTAAAAATGATCAAATTATCTTACTCAAAGGTGTGGATTAGTTGATCATTACCAGTAATGAAGGGCTGTGTATTGTAGTTTTTTTTTTCTTTTTGGGTCACACCCGGCAATGCACAGGGGTTACTCCTGGCTCTGCACTCAGGAATTACCCCTGGCAGTGCTCAGGGGACCATATGGGATGCTGGGAATTGAACCCGGGTCAGCCGCGTGCAAGGCAAATGCCCTACCCACTGTGCTATCGCTCCAGCCCCATGTGTATTGTAGTTTTAAAGGAATTCAGATCAATTTCTTGATTTGATTTAGTCATCCCCTTGAATTCCCATATGATAGAAGGCAGACAGGTCTATCTTCTTCTTCCTCTTCTTCCTCTTCTTACTAATCATTTATGTAAGCACCATTCCTAAGATCAAATCACCACCCGGAGACCTGACTTCCTAATGTCATCTCATTAAAGCTTCTACATGTGAATTTCAGAAGGGTTCAAAAATTCAGCCTATAGCAGAAGAGAACCAATAGCAGCTGACATCAGCTTAGTTTGAGGAAAAAGTTTCCACAGAAGCCATCAGTGATAATAGTTGAATGTCAAACGTAACCCAACATTGTAGATTCTGCCTCAAGCCAGAAGAAAATGCATGGCAGGAATTTTGGAAAGCAATTTTAAATATAGGGTAGCACTGTTGTCCCATTGTTCATCGATTTGCTTGAGTGGGCACCAGTAGCATCTCCATTGTGAGACTTGTTACTGTTTTTGGCATATCGAAATCACAGGTAGCTTACCAGGCTTACCAGGCTCTGCCATGCAGGTGGGATACTCTCGATAGCTTGCTGGTCTCTCTGAGAGGGATGGAGGAATAGAACCTGGGTCGGCCACTTGCAAGGCAAATGCCTTACCCGCTCCAATCCTAAATATAGGATAATTGATTTAATTAGTTGCACTTTACAGGCCATGGACACATAAAATCTGGTATCCCTTGTGGGATGCCATGGCTCAAACCTGGGTCAGCCACCTGCAAGGCAGGCACCCTACCAGCTACACTATCTCTCCAGCCCCCAACTCATTTTTTAAATGCAGTAAAGGAAACTTAATGATGACCCCAAGAAAAATGAGAGAACCCTTTAGCAAATATCTTGAGCTGGGGCACTTTCATCTTAAACTTCTCTCTTTTTCTTTTAATAGCATTATAGTATGACAAAAATAAGTTTTTATTTTAATAATTTTCAAATATGTTACAGGAATTTACCAAAGAGAAAAGTGGGTACATATCTGAAAAGTAATAGGGAACATATAAGATCTCTTTATACAAACATTCTGAAAAGTAAAATATTACCAAAAAAATAACCATATACAAAAATTTTTTTTAGGAATGAGTCATGTACATTTGATCATTTTCTGATATTCTAAGTTCTATTTCAAGCTAAACCATCACTGCTTATATCACTAATCAATTACACTTTTTTCCTTTCGTGAGCACTGTGCTGGAGTTCAATTTCTGTTCCCACTTCACCTGTGAAGTATTTCAGCTTTCCTTCCAGTTTCTGCAAGTTCCCCTCTTCCTTGGCTCTAGCTGTTGCTGACTTAAGCACATGAGGTCGAGCACGTGATTTGGGAGATAAGCTTCGTTCTTTTCATGACAATGTTTTGGTATTGCTCGACTTTATTTCTGTCATGAGTGAGGACTTCGGCAGTCTCTGGAGTTGTTGGCAGTCAGTTTACATCTATTCAGATGATCTGGCACTCAAAAGTAGAGTTGTAAAAATAAAAAGAAAGTGAGCATTGGATATCCTTGTTCAGTCACTAAACAAAACCATGTACTTGTGCCACTATATCTTCTTCATTTTAATATAATTGTGAATTGGAGTTCTGTTTATGTTTCATGAGGCACAAACAAATAAAATTTCTGTCTTCAACAACTGTCTACTAAGGTCTACTAAGTGCTAAAATTTTGAATAAAAGATAATCAGTGTCATTTCCTTCCCTCAAAGAAGTTATAATCTCGTAGGAGAATGGGAAAGTAAGTTTAATTTTTATTTATAAAATGAAAATTTTGGTTTTTAAATACATACTTCAAGGCATCCACAACCAAAGTTCCAGTGCCACTTATACTATTCAATTGACCTCTTTACCTTCCTTCCTACCTCCTGTTCTCTTCCCTTCCTATAAACACCATATTGTTCACAAGCTAAAATCTATTTTGATTATGTTTTATTCATTTTTCTTTAGTTATTTATATGACACATATGAGAGAAACCATCTGGTAATTGTCTTTCACTTTCCTATTTTACTTAACATATTCCTTTCAAGTTACAACCATGTTGCTTTGAAAAACAAGCTTTCATCTTTTTCAATACCTGAATGTTCATCATTGAATATTTATTCCACAAGTTCTTTAGGCAGTGTATACTTACTTTCTGTCAAATACTTGTTTTGATCAAGTGATTTCAGTATAATCTTCATTTATTGTAGAATGGAAGACAGTTGCTTCACCATTATGGTTTGACTGTTCACAGCATGTTGGGTGCAGCTTCCACTGAAGTGTGCACACAAGTAAATATGGTATGTGAAAATTGGCTCCAGAGAAGCTCAACCTCACTGGGGTGCTGAGAATGGCTGGGTTTCACATGGTGATTCAATAAAAAAATAATAATAAAATAAAATAATTATTTTTTAAAAAAGAAAAGAAAAAGTAGGACAGACACAGAATAACTGTACCATTTGTGATATATAATGTAACATAATAAGAGAATAACACCTAAGGATAGTAGAGATAAGGGCCAGGGAGGATAGCCCCATAGCTAGGAAGCTTGTCTCATGTTCTGGGGGAAAAGGCAGATGGGATGGAAAAGAGAACACTAAGTAAATGACGGCTGGAGGAATCGCTAGGGATTGGTAGATGCATGCTGAAAGTAGACTATGTCCAAACATGATGGCTGCTTAGTGCATTTGGGTGTTATGGTTTGCATATACATTGCAAACCATAACACCCAAATGGAGAGAGAAAGAGGAAATGTGTCTGCCACAGAGGCAGGGGTTGGGAAGGGGTGGGGTGGCAGGAGGGACACTGGGAACATTGGTGGTGAAGAATGGGCACTGGTGGAGGAATGGATATTCAAATATTGTTTGATAGAAATGTAATCACAAAATTTTGTAAGTTTGTATCTCATGGTGATTCATATACATATATATGTGTCTAGAGCTGCAATTTTAATAAAGCTCTTTTATTCTATTCTAAAAAAAAGTGAATATATTTAAACCTTAGGATATAGCTTAAGAGAAGATCCAAGAGAAACCAAAATACATTAATACATTGTATATTCAGTGAAAGAAATTTAAGTCACACAAGGGGCAAAGAGAGAGGGAGGGAGAGAGGAAGAGCTAGAAAGAGAGAGAGAGAGAGAGAGAGAGAGAGAGAGAGAGAGAGAGATGATTGTCTTGCATGTAGTGAACCCCACAGCACCACATATGGTACTACAAGCACCACCAAAGCGAAGAGCCAAAAATTGCCCCTGAATACCTGCAGGAGCGTATAGTTCTAAAGATTATATTGCCTTGGGGCTGGAGCAATAGCAATGTGGATAGGGCATTTGCCTTGTGTGCAGCAGATCTGGGTTCGATTCCCAGCATCCCATATGGTCCCCTGAGCACCGCCAGAGGTGATTTCTGAGTGCAGAGCCAGGAATAACCCCTGTGCATCACCAGGTATGACCCAAAAAGCAAATATATATATATATATATATGTATATATATATACATATATGTATGTATATATATATTATATAGCCTAGTTTTTCTTAATTGTGAACTTTATAAAAACTACTTCATACTGTATCAATGGCTAGTTTTATCTGAAAATAGTATTTAAAAATGTGTTGGTATGTGGTTATTTTAACTCAATTCATTCATTTTTATTACTAAAATGTCAATGTGACTATGCCACATTTACATATCCATTCCTGCTAATGGACAATCCAGATTTTTCTTAGTATAAGAAATATCTTCAAAAGGCCCTCATCTGGATTTTCTCAGATATTTGCCTGAGAAGTTTGGTTATGTTTATGATGGTTCAATCTTATAAAATAGTTATATTTTTCTAAATCAATTAAAACATTATAAATATCAACCCACATTGAACAACAAAAGTAGCATTTTATAGTCAGATTTCTTGTTTTTCTGCCAAAAAGGGAATGAACAGAATGTTTTAACTTTAATATATAATGTGTGATTATATCTTAAGATATGTCTATTATTACCTCTGGCCTTATTTCGATTAAAATGTTCTAATATTGGGCCCAAAGCAGTAGTACTGCCAGTAAAACACAGGCTTTGCATATGACCAACCTGTGTTTGAAACCTGGCACCCCATATGGTCCACTGTACTTTGCCAGGAGTAACCCCTGATCACAGAACTCTAAGAACTTCTGGGTGTGGTCAAAAACCTAAAAATAAAATAATAAAATGTCCTAATAGCCACTTAAGTTTTCTTTAATTTAGCTACATTTGGGAAAGTAGTATTTCCTATATATTTTATCTAAGTTTTCATAATTTATATATTTATTAATATTTGAATCTTCCATTTCATTTATATTCTACGTGTTTTTATGTATGCCCTTTCTCTTTTCTTATAGTAATCTGGACAACAGTTTTTCTGTTTTAATAGTTCTTCAAAGAAACTATTTTTACTTTGTTGAAAGTCTAATATGTGTCTTGTATTGATTGTTTTTCAAAACTTGTCTTCATAATCGCTGTTATTCTGCTTTCCTTATACCATTCTGTTTTTCTGGATTTTTAATCTGATGCCTTGCCACATGCATTTGACTGCAGCATTAGACTGAGTACTGTATCATTGTATTGTAATGTTTCATTTCAGTATTTTCAATTTTCATTAAAAACACAAGTTTTAAGCCAGAGAGAGTACAGTGGGGAAGGCACTTGTCACGCACATGGCTGACCCCACTCCACACGCTCCAGAACTCACCAGGAGTGATCTGTGACCACAGAGTGAGGAGCAGTCCTGAGCACTGCTATGTGTGTCCCCCAAACCAAAATAAAAGGACCACAAATTATTCAGTAGTGAATGTGTTTTCAACTTGCAGTTACACAGAGTTCTTTAATTAACCCTTTGGTTAGTATCTTCTAATTTATTTTAATCATAATTAAAGGTCTATGTATACAGATTTTTTCCAATATTCAACCTTGCCTAATGACTGAGTACGTGGATATTTAAATGTCCCACATTTCTTAATAAGGACGAAAGATCTCTAGTTCTATACAGGATTCAGTAAATCAAGCTTAGCACTTATTTACAAACCATTTTATCTATTCAGTAGTAATTTCATCTGCCTCATATATTAATAAAGTAAAGCAGAAGTCCCCAAACTTGTTTGGTCTATTTCAGAAAAAAAAATCATTTAGTGTCCCCTTGGCAATCTACCCTTTTTATGCTAACAAACAGAAAACAGCCCCCAGTTGTGTCTGACTGCTACCATCCTCCTGGACATGTCCACTGGCCCTCTGGGGAGGCAGTATCAACCATTTGTGGAAATACTGAAGTAACAGATTATATGGAAATTTTTCTTATGTTATAACGCAATGACTGAACTGTATCTGTAGATATTTTTTCCATGCTGTGTCTGATGTTGTTATTAGTTGCATGCAAATTCACAGCCATCATTTTGACTCACTAGGTGAAATGATCCTTTTATGAATGAACTCTTCCTATTGCCAAAGACTTTTTTAATCTTTAGGAATATTTTATAATTTCTAATTTTTTTTTTTGGTTAAGAAAAAGTTATGTCTTTCCCACTCAGTTTTTCTGTTTTCCTACAGGCTTGTTGCTTATGATCTCTGAGGCAGATATACATCTCTGTTTTTCTTTTCATATTGAACCTAAATCATCTTTGATTTTTAAATGACAATTTAAGATCATTTCCATTTATTATGATTAATAATTTTCTTGGACTTATTTTTATGATCTTTATACTATTAACATGACTTTTTCTTCTTCCCTTATTTTTGCTCCCTTTTTATTGCAGTGGATGGGAGATATTTTTTATTTCATTGTTTTCCATCTAAATACTTGAAAGTTATCTTATTAATATTACTTTAGTGGTTGCCCAAAAAGTTTTACCATGAATAAAGTGAATTATTTCACGTACTCTAACACTGGAGAATCATTTTGGAACATTTATTATTGATTATTGCCTGCTCTGTCATAAGTATTAAATTTTTAAATTTTCTAAATTACAGATGGTTATGTTTATTCATGGGCTAGAGCGATAGCACAGCAGGTTGGGCGTTTGCCTTGCATGTGGCTGACTCGGGTTTGATTCCTCTGTCTCTCTTGGAGAGACCAGCAAGCTACGGAGAGTATCCCGCCCTCTTGGCAGAGCCTGGCAAGCTACCCTTGGCATATTTGATATGCCAGAAACAGTAACAAGTCTCACAATGGAGACGTTACTGGTGCCCACTCGAGCAAATCAATGAACAACGGGACGACAGTGCTATAGTGCTATGTTTATCCATGTAGACAGTGTTTAGTTCACCAAATAATGCTTTATAAATAGTTTATCATCAGTGTTTATTACATTTTAGATTATCCTTTATTTTTATTATTTTTCTTTGAAGGGTATGACTTCATTATCCCATACCTAATAATTCCCTCTTGCTATATACATTTTGTTGCTCATTTTGTTTTTAATAGAAATTAGTTGTATTCTCATTGTTGAAAAGTAATTTCAATGTTTATGTTGAAAACTATTTCCCTCAGCACTTTGAAGATATTTTTTTGACATGGATTCCATCATTGTTGAGACTTTTTTGGCCAAATATTAGTCGTTTATAGCTGCTCATTCAGGCTTTCTCATTCTGCTTGTATTGAAGACCTCATTATCTTTGACTCAATGCAGTTTAACTGGATACATCTACATGTGTGGAATTCTAAACATACTATCTTAATAGCGTGTCTGCTTTTATTATATGTGGATTTATGTTTTTGCCAATTCTCAAAGCTTTATGACCACATATTTGCTTAAGTATTTCATTTCCTCTGTTCTCTAAACTCCATGTGATTATGATTGCACATTCATGATTAATTGGTTGCAGATATAAGTGGGAAAGTAGGTGATGAAGGAAGAGGTATAGTGATTTCAAAGGCAGAGAAAAGGATTAATTTCTATCCTACATAACATATATTAGTAACCTTTTATTATTATAGTTCTCTTTGTTGCAGACTAGAAAATTCAAACTATTCACTTAATCCAATTGAATTATATGAAAATAAATGAGGTTTTCATTTTAAAAGAAAATTAAACTCTTGAAACAAGATGATGCCGAAAACCTTGTCAGCTAAAGTTAGTTTTTGAATATGTGCTTGTGTTTTTGGTAATAAATCACAATTATTTTGTGTGTTTTTTATTGTTCATCCTATATTCTGAAACCAAATAAACTTAAGGCATCAATAATATATATATATATATATGTATATGAGGATAGAGTAAGATCTTTATTAAATTTCAAAGTTCAGGTAAAAAAATTCATTAAAATATGAAAATATTAACAAACATTTGCAAATAAAATAAATTTACTGCTTTTTTTTTTCTAATGTGGAATCTCTCAGGCTCTTCTGAATCTTTTCCCCACATCTATAGAGGTATGTTTGACCTAGCCAGAGGCCAGCAACTCGTTCTATTTGTGGTTGATTGTTTTCTAAAAGGATAAAAAAAATCATGAATTTATCTGCTGCTGAATTCTTCTGTGGAGCAAATTCATTTCCTATTGGCTTCTGAAATACATAACTGCAGAACTGTTTCCCCACCACTCTTACAAATGACAAACTGGTCAGACACTTCAATTAATAATAATTTGGTGAATAGCCTTGAGCTGCCTATTTGTCAAAATTAGTATTTCTTGTCTCACATGAACTTAAGATCCAGAACTACAATTATGAAATCTAATCCAGATTATAATATATTTTATTGAACTTGAATGCATCTATCTTAAGAGGGGTTTAAATTCCTCCTCCACACTCACAGATTAAGAATTTAAAAATCTTTTAATTAAATAAAATGGATTAATGGACTAAGTCGATAGAAGCTCAGGGTCAGGGCACATAACTTTGTCCCCCCACCCCCCAACACTACAAAGTGAAACTTTGGAGGTCCCTTGTCAGTGCTAAACTGCTGGGCCAAGGTTTGAACTTCCAGCTAAATTGCCCAAGTATCAAGAGAGACCTTGGGCCCTCTTACCACAATTTGGTGACCTCCAAAAATGGATTAGCACATAGATTTTGATTTAGAAGTTATTTCAAATATATTCATTTGGGTCAGAGAGATGACTTAAAGGACAGGGCACCACATGGTCCCTCTGGAGCATCGGGAGTGACCCTGAGACCCAGGACTGGGCATATCTCCTGAGCACTGCGAGTGTGTTTCCCTGGAAAAAAGTCAAACAAGCAAAATATATACATTTCACATATATAACAATATTCCATACTAGCATCTAGACAAAAAAAGATACTTCTTTTAGGGCCAGAAATGCAGTTCAGCAACAGAGCAGTTGCTTTTCATATGTGAGACCCTGGGCTCAATCTTGGCAACCTCAAAGGTTATTTTTTTCCACCCTTGTATTTTACAGTCTTCTTTAGTCTTCCTTTCCTAGCTCTTTTCCCTTTAATGGTTTTTTCCTTCCCCATCTTATCCTATCAAGTCCAGAAATTATTTGGAGTCACTGTGTTGACATTTTTTCCCTTCCGTAATGAGTTCAGCATCTGCCAGTGTCAGCATTTGGGCTTATATAGAAAAATAACTTCTTGATTATTCATGGTGATAAAAGGGGACAGCATTGTGGGAGTGGCAGTTCTCTGCACTGTTAGAGCTGGCCGCCAATATGATGAGGTTGGAAGGCTTTCTGACCCTGAAGGCCATCCCTGAAGACTTAAATTCTACCATTAGCAATTTGATTCTTTGGGTTAGGGCATTGCCCCTTATCAAAATGCAAATCCCTGGGTGCCAGAAATTGCCTTAAGCTGCTATCATTCATTAACTTCATATGACTAATTCATATATTGGAATCTTTCCAGCAGAACTAAGCTAGAAGCATATTTTGTGAGAAGAACCAGAGAGATTCACTTTGAGAAAAATTCAGGACTAGATGAGGTCAGAGAACATCCAAGAGAAGTAGGAAGCTATTGCAGAGGGAGAAAAGAAAGAGTTTTGAAGATACTCAGAGAAACTCACCTAAATCCCATTTTGACCCACCCTTACTGTAAATGCAGACATTCTTTAAGTGGAGAAAAATACATGCACATGAACAATAGCTCAACCTAAACCAGAGGTCTTTATTTCCTGCATGATTTTAGTTTGGATTGCATGAGGCCAGAATCATGGGGAGTGGGAAGCATTAAAAAAAAATGACTTATAGATGATGAAAATCACGAAAGGGTAAAGGACAGAGGGAGAGATAAGTTTCATTTATTGCATTTGCAGGATATGAGAGTAAGTATTCTAATGATTATTAAAACTAGTCAGAAAAACTAGTCAGAGTCTCATTTCCCTCATAGTTAACTGTTCATTTTACCAATAATAATTGGGTATATCGCTCCAGCCTGGGCTGGAGCAATAGCACAATGGGTAGGGCATTTGTTTTGCATGCCGCCAACCTGGTTTTGATTTCTCCATCCCTCTCAGAGATGCTGGAAAGCTACTGAGAGTATCTCACCAGCACAGCAGAGCCTGGCAAGCTACCCAGGGCGTATTTGATATGCCAAAAACAGTAACAAGTCTCACAATGGAGACGTTGCCGGTGCCCGCTCGAGCAAATTGTTGAGCAATGGGATGACAGTGATACAGTGAACTGGGTATATTTGTAGATGATCTCATGACCTTAGTTACATTTCTAGCTCTTGTTTGTATAGGTTTTATTGCTAGTATTCTGGGGAGTACCATTAATAAGAGAAACGAAAGAACTATCACCCCAAGTAGCTGCCAAAATATTACATAAAGAAATAAGGCAATAAATATAGTGTAAGAAAGACTATGATGAAAGATCTCTTAAAAGCACAGAGAAAGCACAATATATTTTACCAAGAACATTACATCATATTCAATCCTTTCATTATGACTAGCTTATTCAGCTACTGTTCTAAAGATTTGAATTTTGGGACCAGGAGATGTCACTCAGTGCTAGAGTCCTTGCTTACCTATGAAGTCCTATGTTCACCTTGAGTATCCCAAGGGGTGGTCCAAAACAAGGGGAAGGATTATCTTTGGAGAACTGCCAGGTGTGGCTGAATAAAACAAATAAAAATATATTCCATAGTGCCCAAAACGGGGGGAGGAAGAGAGAGAGAGAGAGAGAGAGAGAGAGAGAGAGAGAGAGAGAGAGAGAGAGAGAGAGAATAGACAGAGACATACAGAAAGAAAAAGAGAAGAAAAGTGTCTTCCATAGAGGCAGCCTGGGGGTGGGAGCTGATGGGAGGAAAACTGGGATCACTGGTGCTAGGAAACGTACACTGGTGAAGGGATGGGTGTTGGAACAAAATATGACTGAAATATAATCATGAACAACTTTGTAAGGGTCTATCTCACAGTAATTCAAGAATAAAATCGTTGTGTGTGTGTGTGTGTGTGTGTGTGTGTGTGTGTGTGTGGAGAGGCATTTTTCAGGAATATCATTAAAAGCAAGCCATCAGTTATCCACTGTGATGAAACATGACCAGAAAATGTGGGGAATTTGCCATTGATGAAGAGCCTATCACACTACCTTCCTAAATCTCTGAAGATCCATAGATTTCAAGGAAAGAAACCAATTAAAACATCTCTCAGTTTTAAAACATCTCTAATTTTCTCTTAGAAAATTCTAAGACTGTTACTTCTGTTTAAATATCCTTCCTTGTCATAAAAGCTTAGTACTGGGAGTTGTAAGATGCCAGAGAGGTAGAAATTAGAGCAGAGACTTATGAACTGAAGTAGCAGATGGCACCAAGGTTAAGGGAGGGTCAAAGTAGACTCCTTAAGAGAGTCATTATCCAGAAATTTCAGAGGAGAAACTTCATGGACCACCTCTTTGAAGAAGCCAGAGGTAGGTATTTAAGACAGGATTTGAAGACAGAATTTTCCAAGTTCGTCAAGTTAACAACCCTCTTTGCATTCATGACTTTGTTGAGTATAGGAGAGAAAGGCATAACATTAAAAGTATTGGTCCAAGGGCTGAGTGCATATTGCCAACCCAAACCAGTGTTCTTTGGTCAGCAGTGTTTTCCTTTATGTTCTCACACTGCTTAATAGAGATCATAAGAATCATTCTTGCTGTTATGTCATCTATGCTACATGCATTTCTTAAAAAGCTATTATGTCCCAGGGTCCATGATGAGTATATATAGAGTCAAGTGGAAGTAACTGATGTTAAGGAATCTAGAGTGCCGATGACAGATGTAAAATAAAGACAATCTCCACACATAGCTAAATTTTGTGTATTTTTCCCTGAGACTGATTTTAGAGGACTGGCTTCAACTTTAAGTAGATATAATAATTACGCTTTCCTTATAATTCACATTATTTCTTATAAAGGTCCTTTGATTTACAACCTTCTTGTTGACATCTTTATCAAATTGACTTTGAGAACACATGTCTATAAAGGTCTAATGAACAGAAAACAAATGTACACTTTTAAGATAATATTTAGGAAACTTACTTTTGAAGGAGGTGACACCCAGTGATTCTTATGGACTATTTCTGATTTATTGCAGGGTGTCGAGTCAGCTCCTGACATTGTTTAGTGGAGACCCTGAGGTGCCAGGGATAGAACTTGAGTCTCTTACATGCAAACTGTGAGCGCTAATTTTTGGAGCTCTTGCCCCAACCATTCAGGGAATTTCCAGAATTCTGAATATGTTCTTTTGTAGCTCATGCCCCATCCCCCATCCATCTGTTTCTTTCACTCAAGGTCTGGGAATTCTACACCACTGGCAGTATTTTCACTTCTCAATATAGAACGGTGTGCCTCATGGGTCAACTAACTTCCTGAGCATATATCATTGTCCTTGTATTTCCTAAGAGACAACCAACATTGATTTTGTTGTCAACATATGTAAGACTCTGTTCAACAAATTACATATTTTAATGACTAGTCAGTGTCCTAAAATTTTGGGTTATTCTCCCTGAGAGATCAACTGTTAGTCAGTTATTGATTACAATTTGAGGGCTCTGTGTCCAGATTAAATGCAGTGTGACTTATCCTACGGTAAGTAACTCCTCTTCATTTGAAGTTTGAAGTTGTTTTAAATGTGTTCAACCAAGTTTCTCTAACAGCGATGTCAGGATTGTGACATTTTATGCTAAGTTTGCAGCGAAAAGGATTCTTTAGCAATGTGTTGAAAGGCAGCACTTGAGTCTTTGATTATGTTTAATAGCTTTGCTGTCAGACGGTGAGTCATGATCTTTCTCTTCTACTTTACAGTTTGTATTTACACCTCCTTGCATTTGATAAAAGCAATGTAACAGTCTCTGCCCATTGACAATGATGACTCCTTTATTTTAATCGGTGCAAGGAAAAAAATAAAACCTGATGCAATAAGGTGTAAAACCCCTTTCTCCCTCAGCCATTTTAAATTTAATAGTTAACCCTTATGACTGACTACTTTGTAAAACTAAATGTCAGCATATCCAGTCATTGTGACCTTTTTTTCCTGTGAATTTTGCTTTTTACTATTCTGTTCAATTTAGAAGCAGGCTGTTAATGGGGTGGGGAGGGTAGTGGAATCTTGTTTATTTGTAAACCTTGACAACATATCCATTTATAGGCATGCATTTAAATTATTTTAGTTTGTCGAGAAATTAATTACTAACTTTTTCTCCCATCTAGTGGGACTGTATTTATCTCACAGCAGGGTGTAGTCAGAAAAAAATACTAACCAATGTTGAGGGAGACTGGTTCTTCTGAATCCTTTTGTACTATAACAATTTCTGATAATTCATTTCAGGATTGCCTCTTTTGCAATCTGATTTTAAGTATTCCTTGTAAAACTGTTGAGCTTAGCTTTGTGTTTTCTATATTGTTTTTTCCATTAACTTATTTCTCTAGACATATGCCATTAATTTTAAAATAGACTCTTTTATTTTTGGGTAAAAGAATTTGCAGTACTCTAAAGTTGATAGCTGGGTACTAACCCCCTGGGTAGGATCTGAAAGCAAAATAAGAGATGCAGTAATGAGTAAGCATAAAATGGATTTTGACAGTTTTTCTCTTATAAAGCGTCAGATAATAAGTAGTATTTGCCTTGTGAATAGTATGGTCTTCTTCAGAACTGTACAACTCTGCTAATATAACTCAAAAGGTGCTTAGAACCAAGAGAGATCGTAGGACTAGAGAATTTGCCTTATAATCAGAGGCCCCAGATTCAACTCCTTACATCATATGGTTCACTGAGAAAAGAAGAAGCAAACTGAATGATGATTGTGACTCTGTTAAAAAAAAAAACTTTATGAACAAACACAAGCATGAAGGATGTGGTCTATGTACCGAAAATTAATATTTTCTGGTATAGCATATTAGCTTGTTGGGGATTATATTTCCACACATTAATAAGAAATAATGACAGCATAAGTCTTCCCTTGTCCTTCAGAAACATCATTAGCACTTCTTTGGCTATAGAAGTTATTTAAAATGTGTCCTTAGGCCAGAACAATAGTACAACAGGTAGTGTATTTGCCTTGCTCACTGAAGACCAGGGTTTGATCCTCAGCCACACATATGATCCCCCGAACACTGCCAGAAGTGACCCCTTTAGCATAGAGTCAGGAGTAAGCCCTTGAGAGCCACAGGGGGTATTAGGAAACTAGCATTCAAGAAACAGCCAGGTAAGACCTGGGCAAAGATACTAGATTATCAAATAACATGCTGTCCAGGATGTTCAAAATGTGAGGCTGTGTGTGTGGAAGTAATAGTAGGGAGGAACCTGAGACAAGGTTGGGGCACATTCAGGATGCGATAACTGTGGGCTCAAGAGGAGTCTGGATGTCGGAGAAAGTTTGGGCCAGGGACTGCTCTTACCAATATACCCATTCCAAATGAGATCACATTGGATGGAATGTAAAGTAGAAGGCAACCAATCTCAAGTAAGAAAATATTAACATACAAGACTTAATCTGTAATAACATGTTAGTAATCTCTTATACAAGGGCTTAATGGCTCTAGTGTGAGATACAACAATCTTCACACACTTTTTCTAAGGAAACTTTTTTGACCATTTTTAGTGAATTATTCATAACAAGCAATATAAAATAAATTATTTATAGCCTGCTCCTGGGGAAGGCTTGGGTGTTGGTTGGGAAAATTGGTAATAATGGTGGTGAGAAGGCGCAATGGCGGTGGGATTGGCATTGGGATATTGAAGGTAATAAATCATCATGAACAACTTTATAGAAAAATAAATTTTAAAAAAATAAGAAGGAAAGAAAATAATATTGAACTGCTCAGGAGGCACCATTTTGGACTAACAATATAGAGAAGGAGGTGCTGAGTGATTTTATAGAGGTAAAGACTTTGGAGAAAGCAAGGAGTGGTTATTTAGCAGGTAATTTAGATAGCCCAGTTTTCCCCCAAACAACTGTTCCTGGAATATAACAAGATCTAATTAAGGCGCTGCTGGAGTGTGTGTCCAGGATTCTGACCAGGTCGGGTAAATGTCTGTGATAGCACTGTAGAGGCTGGGAAAGGGGTCATTCAGACCCAGAAACTGGGTCACTGCTAACCGAATTAGGGTGGCAGGCATTATGCTCACAGGAGACAAAAATCAGTGAGGAGCCAAAAGAAACCCTTCTTTTACAGTCTCATTTGTATGTCCCCGGGAAAAGCAGGCACCTTGTCTAACACGGCATTGTTCCATTGGCGTATAAACTACTGAAAGTCATTTGTCTGCCCCCCTCCTTTTTTGACACATAAAGAAATTTTACATTGTAAAAAGATTTTAAAAGATGCACTGAGAATTGAACTTAGAAAATGAAGCATTTTCAAGATGAAAAGGAAACAAAGAACTGCATAATAGGCATTCTGTGCAGTAGACATTTCAAGTTAAGATGAGTTATTGTACTATAGAAAAATTTTAAATAATGAGAATAATACTCTTAACCTTTGTGTATATATTTAAACACTCATAAAACATTTCTACATTTCATGGCAAGAATTTCAATCCACTTACAAATGAATGTAAAGAAAAGTGTTGGTACTAATTGTACAAATGCTATATAAATGCAGAGCATATTGCATTGTTATCCCCTCTGTCTCTGTATAAGTTTGTGTGGTATTGACATTTGTATGGGCTTATTTTAAATTTTCCAAAAAGAACTATTCTATTAGTCCTTTAATTCAGTGCACACTTTGCCATCAATAGAGAATAATAGCCACCCTTTAACTTTACAATTAGTGGTTTCTCTAGATAAGATTTGCCTGAGAGGAAAAGTGTGCTTCAGTTCTACAAAATTAACATCTCCTAGGTGAAGTGAGCTCTAAAAAGAAATAACAAAGAAAAGTTCTGCTCAAAACTTTGCAGTAGTTGGAAACAACAAAGCCACGTCTCTGTCTTGTGGCTCTTAAACACCCAGAGTTGTAAAGTTGCTGTTTAACAGAAGTAAAAGAGCTGAATTTGCAATAAATAGGACAGAGTTACTCCCTAAGTAAGGTGAAGAGATGACACAGCTTAAACCATAAAGCACCTAGGTCCCCTAGGATTGATTTAGATGTTAAGAATAGCGTCTATTTGGAGTCATGTGAAAATACCGACTGTCCTATCTGCAGATCTAGAATATAAGTATACACCAGGCAACCCACCAGCATTGGCAAAGTTCCTACACTATACAAAGCATTTTCAAGAAAAGCACTCTAGTAGAAACTCGGGACATAAATCAGCTACCCAACATCTGAGTTTGAAATACAGCAATGTGAGTGACAAACATTTAAAGTAAAAGAAAAGAAAACGTCATTCTCATCTGTCCTGACTAAATGAATTCCCAGATCCGACCATCTCTGCTCAAACTGCTTTCAAGCACCAGACCTTCCATCTGTGCTGCTACTGATCGCAAGCCATGCTGGGCATGGAGAATCCTCGTACAACCTGAGCACAAAACCTGCCACGATGTGGCTCTTTGGTTCTTGCTCAGGATTACTAGTCCTGAATTACTTGTTTAAATTCCTGTTTTTCATGCAGAATGAGAAGTTCATACACTGAGTAAACCCTTGTGGAGCTCTGTCTTTATCTTCATCTTTGGAAGCTCTTGTGTATCTACAAAAATAGCATCCTCTGTGCTTCTACTACTTGGGTAGTCCCTGAGCACTACCCCCATTTTAAAAAAGAAGAGGAGGAGGAGAAATTGGAAGAGAAATTGAATAAACATACATAGATGCCTAGGAGTTGAAGGAGAGGGAGGCTGTTTATAATAGTAGAATTCTTTCTTTCTTATATGCCCATCTCCCCTAAAGTCAGTCTCCCAGGTTTTCAGGGCTAGAGAATTAGAAAACATTCTATTTTCCCAGTCTTCCTATTCCTCTCTCTGAATTTTCCATAAAAATGTGGGATGGTCAGCTTTGCATCATGTGATGGTTTTCATGCCAAACAGTTCAGTTTATAATTGGTTTGATTGCAATAAATTAGCTTGTCAATAGTTTTGGAACAGATAGTCTTGTTCATCCAAATGTCATCCTGACAGAACCAATGTGGGAGCTTTTAGAGAATTCTTCTGGTGTATAATCTGAGAGAGAACTATAGCTATAAACCTTACTCAGTATCAATATTGTATTTGCACTGTGATAAACTAGGGTTTACTAGATTTTTGCTTTCTTTATGCAATAGGAATAATGAAAATAAAATGGATATGTTGGAACAAAAGCAGTAAAGCATTATTATGGCTAAGGAAGGAATGATTTTTTTGAACACCAATTGCTCACAGGCCAAACTTCTTTGTAAAATTCAAATAATAAATGGTTACCATATTGGCAATGTAAATATTCTCTTATTGATCTTGTATGGAAATCAGATTTTGGATATAAAAATGCCTGACATACTTAAGAATAGATTCTATAACTAGTATTGATAATGAATTTTTATCAAGTTCCCAACTTGCTTGCATTACATTTTCAGAAGTACCTTGATACTTAGAGTTGTCACTATTCTCAAGTTACTTTGATTTCTAGCTTCTGTGGGTTAATAAAATTGCAGAGTGAAAGTTTCATGAGTCAGACAATCAGAACAAACCCACAATGCTATTGTTCTGTTATACTGCACTAAACTATCTTAGAGAGTTTATTTAAAACACAGATTTCCAGCAGAGATCCTCCAGAAAGTTGAGTCAGTAGAGCAAAACTACCTAGGAACCTGCATTCTCTTGAAATTCCTTGCCTATAACTATGCTAGTGGACCTTGGTTATATTTAAAAAAAAACTGCAATGAACTATATTCTTCTTTTGAATCAAGTGTCCAAGAATACATGCAGGAAAACAGACAGAAGGTTGAAAGTCTTAAAATAGCTGAAATCAGAGTTAAGATCAAGCCTTTGATTAGGAGTAGAGTGTCAAAAGGAAAGAAAAGGATAAAAAGAAATATACAAAGCCAAGACACTGACCTTGCTTCCTTTTTCCTGATCTACATCAGTTCATATTTTACAAGAAATCTCATAGTTAATCACACACACACACACACACACACACACACATACACACACATACACACACTACCTTCCATGGACCTACTGAATTCATCTCTCCCTTCTTCACAGATATAAAGTCAGGTTTAATTAACGATCACTGAATTTGTAAAGAATATGGCTACCCAATACCAAATGAAGGAAGGTAATCACATCAGCATATTGTTTGCCCAACTAACTACTTTAAAACATCTGAATAGCATGCTTTTTCTACATCTCTTCCAGGTTAATGATCCATGGGACATCTTCAGGTTTTTTGTTTTAATGTGTTTTAATAGTCAGTGTCAGGTGAATGTTTTGTGAATGTAGAATATAGGATGTACATATAGTCTATATTCCTGTACAAACCTCCCAATTTCAAATGAAATATATTCCAAAGGTCAATCTGTAACTTAGATTTTCAACATCCAGAGCAAGATTTCCTCTAGAAACCCTATTATTCCCACTGGCAATTGTCAGGCCAGTCCATAGATGTTTCTTTACTCTATAACATAGCTGTAGGATATGGATTAAATTACTCAGTTAGTTTATTGAAGAAGGATGACACCTTGTATCCTCCTACAAGAAGAGAAGGAATGGAAGAATTTTTTTTCTCATTCTAGTTTCAGTATTACACTGGGAAGAATTTTGAGGGCAAGATTGCTTTTGATGTTGCATTGTTCACTATCTTAGTGGCAATGTCCAAGTCATTCTGTGCTCTCCCTACTAAAAATCTACTTACTCTTTCTTCCCTTCTTTTCCGTGAAAATTTTTTTTATTTTTTTTAAATTTATTTATTTTTAATTAGTGAACCACTGTGAGGGTACAGTTACAGATTTATACACTTTTGTGCTTCTGCTTCATACAAAGTTCGGGAACCCATCCCTTCACCAGTGCCCATTCTCCACCACCAGTAAACCCAGCATCCCTCCCACCCTCCCCAATCCTATCTCCCCCCACCCCACCCTGCCACTATGGCAAGGCATTCCCTTCTGTTCTCTCTCTCTAATTAGCTGTTGAGGTTTGCAATAAAGGTGTTGGGTGGCCACTGTGCTCAGTCTCTAGCCCTCATTCAGCCAGCAACTCCCTTCCCCCGCATAGCCTTCGCCTACATTATAGTTGGTGATCCCTTCTCTGAGTTGCCCTTTCCCCAGAATGTGAGGTCAGCCTCCAAGCCATGGAGTCAACCTCCTGGTACTTATTTCTACAATTCTTGGGTGTTAGTCTCCCACTCTGTTATTCTATATGCCATAAATGAGTGCAATCTTTCTATGTCTGTCTCTCTCTTTCTGACTCATTTCACTTAGCATACTTTTCATGCCAATCCACTTAAATACAAAATTCATAACCTCCTTTTTTCTAACAGCTGCATAGTATTCCATTGTATAGATGTACCAAAGTTTCCTCAACCAGTCATCCGTTCTAGGGCATTCGGGTTTTTTCCAGATTCTGACTATTGTAAACAGTGCCGCGATGAACATACATGTGCAGATGTCGTTTCGACTATACTTTTTTGCCTCTCTGGGATATATTCCCAGCAGTGGTATTGCTGGGTCAAATGGGAGCTCAATTTCTAATTTTTTGAGAGTCATCCATATTGTTTTCCAGAAGGGCTGAACCAGTCGGCATTCCCACCAGCAGTGTAGAAGGGTCCCTTTCTCCCCACATCCTCTCCAACAGCGGTTGCTTTTGTTCTTTTGAATGTGCGCTAGTCTCTGTGGTGTGAGGTGGTATATTGTGGTTGTTTTGATCTGCATCTCTCTAATGATTAGTGATGTAGAGCACTTTTTCATGTGCCTTTTGGCCATTCGTATTTCTTCCTTGGTAAAGTTTCTGTTCATTTCTTCGCCCCATTTTTTGATGGGGTTGGATGTTTTCTTCTTGTAGAGTTCAACCAGTGCTTTATATACCCTTGATATCAACCCCTTATCTGATGGGTATTGTGTAAATATCCTTTCCCATTCTGTGGATAGTCTTTGGATTCTGGTCACTGTATCTTTTGCGGTGCAGAAGCTTTTTAGTTTAATGTAGTCCCATTTGTTGATCTCTGTTTTTACTAGATTGCTTAGTTCTGTGTCACCTTTGAAGATACCTTTATCTTCAATATCGTGGAGGGTTTTGCCGACCTTGTCTTCAATGTGGTCTAATATTGAGGTCTTTAATCCATTTTGATCTGACTTTTGTGCATGGTGTCAGGTCAAGGTCTAAGCTCATTATTTTGCCTGTGGTTGTCCAGTTGTGCCAGCACCATTTGTTAAAGAGGCTTTCTTTGCTCCACTTCACATCTCTTGCTCCCTTATCAAAGATTAGATGATCATACATTTGGGATTGTGTGTAGGGATATTCCACCCTGTTCCATTGGTCTATGGCTCTGCCTTTGTTCCAGTACCATGCTGTTTTAATTGTTACTGCTTTGTAGTAAAGTTTGAGGTTGGGGAGGGTGATGCCTCCCATCGTCTTTTTCCCAAGAATTGTTTTAGCTATCCGTGGGCGTTTGTTGTTCCATATGAATTTTAGGATTGCTTGATCTATTTCTTTGAAGAATGTCATGGTATACTTATAGGGATTGCGTTGAATCTGTATAATGCTTTGGGGCTATTGCCATTTTGACGACATTGATTCTCCCTATCCACGAGCAGGGTATATGCTTCCATTTCCTCATGTCCTCTTTTATTTCATGGAGTAGCGTTTTATAGTTTTCTTTGAAAAGGTCTTTTACTTCCTTGGTTAAGCTGATTCCGAGGTACTTGATTTTCTGGGGCACGATTGTGAATGGGATTGCTTTTTTCATGTCCCTTTCCTCTGCCTCATTGTTTGTGTATAGGAAGGCCATGGATTTTTGGGTATTGATTTTGTAGCCTGCAACGTTACTGTATAAGTCTATTGTTTCTAAGAGTTTCTTAGTAGAGGCTTTAGGCTTCTCTAGATATAGTATCATATCGTCTGCAAATAGTGAGAGTTTGATTTCTTCCTTTCCTATCTGGATGCCCTTAATCTCTTTTTCTTGTCTAATAGCTATCACAAGTACTTCCAGTACTATATTGAAGAGAAGTGGTGAGAGCGGGCATCCTTGTCTTTTACCTGATCTTAGAGGAAAGGCCCTTAGTTTTTCCCCATTGAGGATAATGCTTGCTGTAGGCTTGTGGTAGATGGCTTTGACTATCTTGAGGAAAGTTCCTCCAAACCCCATTTTGTTGAGGGTTTTCATCATGAAAGGATGTTGGATCTTGTCAAATGCTTTCTCTGCATCTATTGATATGATCATATGGTTTTTATCTTTACTTTTGTTGATATGATGGATTATGTTGATTGATTTCCGAATGTAAAACCATCCTTGCATCCCTGGAATGAATCCCACTTGGTCATGGTGTATGATCTTTTTGATGAGTTGTTGGGTCCTATTTGCTAATATTTTGTTGAGAATCTTCACATCGGTGTTCATCAGGGATATTGGTCTGTAATTTTCTTTCTTAGTGGTGTCTTTGTTTGCTTTTGGTATTAGGGAGATGTATGCTTCATAGAAACTGTTTGGGAGAGTTCCTTTTTTTTCAATTTCCTGGAAAAGTTTGAGGAGAACTGGCAACAGGTCTTCTTGAAATGTTTGGAAGAATTCACTGGTGAAACCATCTGAATAGACACTTCCCCAAAGGATACATATAGATGACCATAATACATATAAAAATGTATTTAGCATTATTTGCTATTAGCTAAATACAAATCAAAATAATATAAAATATTTCATACCAGAGTGAATGGCACATATAAAAAAGACTAGACACAATAAATATAGGAGGAAATATGGTGTAAGAGGAACCCTCTTACAGTAATTTAGAAATGTTGTCTTGTCAGCCTCTGTAGAAAACAGTATGTAAATTTCTCAAAAACAGTAGGTAAAGAGTTTCCATGTAGTCCAGAAATTACACTTCTTGAAAGATTCCAAAAATATTAAAACATTAATTTAGAAAGCCATATGCATATCTGTGTTCATTGTAGTTCTAAATGAATAGCCAGGATATAGAAACAAGTAAATGTCCAATTATAGATGACTGGGTGAGGAAATATTTAGTCATACATAATGCAATACTGTGAGTTCAAAGTGTGGGTGCATGAAACATGCATTCAGTGGCTGAGAACTGCCTCCCTGGCAGAGGAACAGAGAGACAGGGGACCATATGCTGAAGGACAAAATGGCCCATGTAATGCATAGCTGTTATCATACTTATAGAACATCTGAAGGGGATAGAGGTATAGGACTGCATACAGGTGTGATTGATCATTTACAGAGGTAAAGCATTTCAATGGAGGCAATTCTCTTTGGGGGATTAACTCAGGAGACACTCTGTCTTCTAAGGACATTTTTATTGCTTTTCTTTTTCCCTATAGTTGTACATATTAAATGATGATTTTTACTTCTTATTAATACTGGCAGTTATTTGGATAAACACAGCTAGATATATAAATTCCAAAACCTAGTTCTCTGGACCCCAATGGCAAGCAAGTCTTTTATTATAAATCCCAAACTAAGTTCTCAGGCCAGCTCAGCTTTTCCTTCCCCATGGGTGTTCTGTCTTCTGCTGTTATGCTTTCTGTACTGTCCCATTTCAATACCAGGGTAGCTTTGTGCTTGCCCTGAGTCTATCCATGGCCTATGATGGGACCTCTCTTTTTGGGGTGTTAGGAGCTATGGCAACTGATGCCTAAGTCAATTAAGTATGATAGATGCCCAAGAATAGATATATTTCAGAGTCCCTCAACTCTCAAAAATATTAGGAGCATTAACAGTCTTTTGTGTTTAAGTAGTGAAATATGAAAAGTTTTAGGGGAAATAGAAAAGCAAGTAATTCGCTACAAATGTAAAGTCCAGAGTTATCAGAAGGTTTTGACCTATAAGTTACCAAGACTGACTTGGGGAAATGTGACAATGAGAGGTAAAACTCAAAATAGAAGTCAAAGTTAAATTCAGGGAATTTGGTGTGCTTATAAAAGCATGGTAATTTTTTCTAGGGGAAGGAATAGGGGCAAATCAAGATGAAACCTAAAGTACTTAGGTTTGATATACAACATAATACAATTAAATTTTGAGTTAAGATGAAATCTTGTAATTTGCTGCAGTATGAGTTGAACAGACGATATCATGTTAAGTGCAATAAGCTCAGAACAATATAAGAGGATTTTACATTCTATGGTATATTAAAAATAAATAATATCAAGTGATGACAAGTTCTTGGCCTTTGATTGCAGAACTGAGATTGGTAGATAGTGGGACAATAGTGGGGTGGGGGAAGAAAGGTGAACTAGATTCCAGACAATTACAGTGGTGGAAAACCTTGGGCCTTTTGGTGCTTGTTAAGGTGATGGATAAGTTTTATACATCAAAACTATAAATGTTAACACTTTTATGGCCACAAAAGTATATTAAACTAAAATAAAATAATCATAAAAAGTTTCTTCCTGTTTTAAATTGATTTCTATAAAGTGAAATGTAAAGCAGCATACTTTAATATTAGAACTACATGACTATAAAGAAAACTATTCACTTTCCTTTGGAAAAAAGGGAGACTTTGGGGAAGTTTGAATCATCTCCTATAGAGGAAGTTTGAATCATCTCCTATAGAGGAATTCTGTAATTCTGTACCAACAATTTCTGTTTCTCCATTACCAAAACATACACATTATGTTTTGAAATCACTGATATTAATGTGTTTAAGCCAACAGTTGTGTATGGTGAGTAGGGATTGGGCGGCACAACTTATGAATCATTCCTAAGGTGAATTATGCTGCTACATAAAAAAAATGTATTGGCCTGTGTATATAAATGTCCGTGCAGATTATACCTAAACATATTTAATGATGATGGTGATTCATATTAATTAACCAGACTAACAGAACTTAGTTACATGCTTTGAAAATCAATAATGGCCTATTTTAATAATCCTCTCAAATTAATTTGACTCAATAGGCTAAAACTTCATTCTCTACTCAGAGAATGGAATTTGAAATATACATTGCTTTACTTTTGCAATAGCATGGTGAATATAGATTAGCTTTGATTGATGAAAGAAATCATTTCACATCACTTCTCCCATCTGTGTGTTTCAACCAGAGAAACTTAGCAATGACCAAAACACCCTCTCATCTCTGCAGGAGCATTTTCAAAAGTGGAAAGATAAGTAATGTGGGTATCCAAAAGAATATTGGGATTTAAGTAGTGGGACACACATCAGTTTCACTCCATTCTAAGAGTGAAATATCTTTCTAATTTGGGAAACAATGTACTGAAGAAATAAATAGAGGGCTTACAAATCCCAGTGAGTGGATTTAAATCCCACCTATTTACCTTTAATTGGGCTGGGCTATTTGAGACTAGTTGCTTATTTTCTCAAGTATCCTTCTCCCCATCTGTAACATGGGACTAATAATAGTTATTATCATCCACTACCTCAGAGGAAGTGGTAAGGAAGAAGAAATGCCTTCCCAAGACCCTGTACTTCATAAGTGATTCACAGAATGTAAGCTGTTATTAGGTTGAGGGACCTTGTTTGCTTTGGTGACCATTTAATGCAATGTAATAAAGGGTTGTATAGAACATCCTCTACAACACCGGTAAAATCTGTATTCAAAATTAGTACATCCATTTCTACAAAACCCTGACCCTGGGAATCTGGAGTGACCAGATACCCTAATTCTCAAAATTGCCATTCAGTGACCTCAAGCTTCTAGATATATAGGTAGTTTGGTTACAGTCTGGAAAAAAATGAGGAATTAGTTTCTAGAAGGATGTCATCTTCTTCATTGTAATCTTAAGGCAGGACTGATATCCATCTGAAAGAGAGAGAAAGAATCCTCTCTCTCTCTCAGTTTTTTGGTACAAATAGGTGTCTGCCCAAGGTTGACTTTATTTGATCTCATATTTACTCCTTAACTGTGGGGCCAAATGTGTGTTTTCAGTCAGGCTAAAATTTTGTGTGATTTTCATCTCCTTAGATGAAAGAAGAACTGCGTTTCCTTGCTCAGAACGGAAGAACTTGCGTGTTGCTCTTCATTATGCAGTACTCTAACCCGTTTACTCTTTGTTCCTCACTTTATAAGCATCAAACTCATCAAGAATACACTGAGATGGAATTTATTAAACATATTTTTTAAATGTTTGATTCTTTTTGAACACTCAGGCAATTACAAAAATATGTGATTTCAAGTGGGTGCAAAATTATAATAGGTTTTTGTTTTTTGGTCATCCCAGTTTCTATCCTTTTCCTAACTCTCTGCCCGCTCCATTTCCAGCTGTTTTAGTTAGGTCTTGGGAGAACTGTAGCACTACACTGTAGCACTGTCATCCTGTTGTTCATAAATTTGCTTGAGCGGGCACCAGTAACGTCTCCATTGTGAGTCTTGTTGTTACTCTTTTTGGCATATCAAATACTCCATGGGTAGCTTGCTAGGCTCTGCCATGCAGGCGGGATACTCTTGGTAGCTTGCCAGGCCCTCTGAGAGGGATGGAGGAATCAAATTCAGGTCAGTTACATGCGAGGCAAATGCCCTAACTACTGTGCTATACATGTCACAATTTCCAGGAGCCCCTTTCAGATATATATATATATATATATATATATATAGTCATATTTCTGTCTTGAATTATGATCACCTAGGAACATCTCTACTGGCCTCATTTGGTCAAAGGATAACCTATTTTTTCATCTCTGAAGAGGTTTCTTCCTCTGTGCATCGTCCGAGCTATCCCAAGATGATCTTACTGGTGGGGCTACAACAGAAGAAAGGTGTCTACGTGGTAGTCTCAGCCACTAGCAACTGGTGCTTTCTAGAGTATTGGTTCTTCTTTTGGGGATACTCCTTCAACTTTGTTGGCCAAACAGTGACTCCTGCCTCCTCTTTTTTGTTGCCTCCAGTTGCTACCACTCTTGGTGCTTAGCCATGTAGCACTTTTGCCTTAACAAAGACAAAGAAGCTATGCTGAAGAGATAGTATAGCAGGCAGGGCACTTGCTTTGTGTGTGGCCAACTTGGATTCCATCACTGGCACCGGATATGGTCCCTGAGCCCTGCTTATAATGACCCTTAAGGACAGTTCAGAAGTAAGGCCTAACCACTACCAGGTGTGGCCTCCAAACCTAAAGAAAATAACGCTCAAAAAAGTTTTCTTACTGGTTAACCAGTTTCAGTGTCTGGGCCTTATACAAATAATAGTAAATAATAATAAATGTGTAAAATGTGAGCATAAGCCTGATATAAACGTCAAACTCCAGCACCATGCACCAAAGGAGAGAATAATTGACTAAAATTCTGCCTCCTTTCTCAAGCTGCAGCATCTTAAGATGCCACAGAGCAGAATCTTACAACAGTGGCTGTGAAAATGGGCTTTGGACACTTTTTCAAATCATGAACTTTTTCATATCTGAGTAACCTAACTTTCCCAGGCTTCAGTTCCCTCATTTGTAAAATGCAAATGGTAACAAACAGGGAAAGGGAATGCTATTAAGTAGGCACCTGGTCTGGTGCTCTGTGCAAGGCTGGACCATGGAATAGCAATTCCTTGCTTGAATGATGTTATGATACATAAAGCTGTGCATAACATCACTTGCACAGTCCCTGACACACAGAGAGATCTTAATGAAGATCTGCTTTATTATATAATAGATCATCTATTATCTTATGCAACCTAAATGTTACAATGGAGGAATCTATAGGGTGCCAGAGAAAAGGGAAAAGAAGACAGAGGTCTGAGAGTGAGATGTTCCAAATAGGACAGCAGTTGGTGGGGCACAAGGGTAGGTTTTTCCACTGAGCTTTTTGAGTTGCTGTGGCTTTTCTCTTCATTCTGATAGGAAGCAAGAGACAGCCACACCAGGTAAACTCTGCTGTGCCAGAGTGCTAAAGTATAACTGTACCATATCCGTACTAAGCTACACTCATTGCAAAATGCAAATCCTGTAATGATGGGGAAGCTCAGAATTTCTGTTGATTTGCTATGGTTCTGTGTTCATCGGGGCTTATTAGGGTGTTATTATAGCTGAGACACTATTTCGAGGGTTTGTTTACTTAACTGCTCCTGGGGAAAGCAATGTGAAAAATATACAACTGCATTCTTGAATTTATTTAACTTAGGTTTTTCTATCATTATTAGAGTTTTAAACCAAGGTACTAGTTTGCGAGTCTAATTAACAGCCAAGAAGGTCATTAGAGAAGGACTTAAAAGTTCACTGAAGGATACAGCCATACTTAGTTTAATTCACATGAAAAATTAAACACATAAGTAATAGGCACAAAGATTTGTTTTTACACTGTGATTGTTTTTAGACCAGAAGGAGAATACATCCTTGTGTAAGTTTCTGATTAAAATAAAAGATCCCCTTCCCTGAAAAATGAAGGGAATTAATTTTTGGCTAGAGGTCACTATTTGTAATATTAACATGCCCAGAATCATGACAACAATGACACCTTTGTGAATCACTGAGACTATAAGGACGACTTCAGTAGGGAAACAAATTGTTTTGATGAATGAAGAAAGCTGGCTATCACCACAGCAATTGTCCTCTGCAATAATCAAGCCAACCTACTAGCTGCAACATGCTGAGCAAGTAGTTAAACAGGGACAATGCAATGCATTAAAATGACAAGAAGGATTTGCCAAAAATCAGACCCACAGCATCATAATCACTTTTTTTCTGAGAAAAAATAATATGCTGCACTTTTTTTCAGTTCCTGGTATCTTTCTTTCAAGCACAAGAAAACTGTTTTCCTGTTATCAGATGAATTTTACGTTCCAAATTTATTCAGACATAGGCTTATCTAATGAATAGCACTTGACGCTTTCATGCCTTTGGCTTCTCCAGTAATTTCTTGTTACTTAATTAGTATATAATTCATTTCTTATCATTCGTGCATTAAGATGCTTAATAAATACTATATGATCATAATATAATGATCAACAAAAGGAATAAATGGGAACTAAAGATGTCGGCCACATCTTTGGCATTCATGTTTCAATGTTTACTCTACTTTTTGTTTTTCTCCATTGTATGCACTGGAAATGGAATTTGGGATGCAGCACACTTGAGCCCGGAGGGCAGTGGCGTGCTTTATAATCCAATATCACACATGCTTAGTTGACCTTCAGTTCCCCCTTACAGCTTCTCTTCTGTGGTGCTTTTCTTGGCAGCACTGTTGCAAGGTTATAGATAGATAACTTTTCCAGATGCGAAAGTAATAGAAATAGTGGACACCTAGTAATAGTTTCACCTGCTATCAGTACTCTCTTTGTAATAATAAAAACAAGTTCAAGTTTGAATTTTGGTGGCAGAATTTTCTGCTGCTGCAGAAGATAAATCTTGAAGTGATGATGCTGAATTGATACTAAGCACTTTCTCCCTCAGAACGTTCTTGCTGCCATTATCAGATCCTCCCTCTGAGGAAAAATGGCACGCGTGACAAAAGAGAATCTTTATAGAAATTCGAAATACAATTATAGCTTGTATATATGGACCTAGGAAGAACATATTTCAAAATCAGTAGGTGTCAGAGAATTTTCTTTTCCTGTGTGTGTGTGCATTTAATAATTCTGCCCATTCTTTTGTTGTTTTGGTGCTATTTGATGATACTATAAACCGAGGTTGTTTTTAATGTTCACCAGACATTTAAGGGGAGGCAGAAAGCAGAACATGAGAGGAAAAAGTATTTGAGAGTCAGGGACTTAGCACCATGTCATGTTCATGCAAGGCCCTTTTCCCTCCTAATATTGGAGAGAGAGAGAGAGAGAGAGAGAGAGAGAGAGAGAGAGAGAGAGAGAGAGAGAGAGAGAAAGAGAGAAAGAGAGAGCCTAATGCAGTAACTAGTACTGGTCAGTATTTGGTGGAGTGGGTTGGGTTTGTAACTACTCAAATAAAACACTGTTTCATAAACATCTTTCTGGGCTTTTTTGCTTGGAGGTTCAAGTCTTTCCAAAGCACTAACATTCAACACCTGGAAATACACATAAGAAATTGATTCTCTCCCACCCTCATCCTCTCCACAGACTAAAATGTTCGACTCCTAAGAAATACATTCAACCAACACATTTAATCTGCACATATTTAATAGCAGTGTCAAGTCTCTTTTCTGTTAAATATCCAAATTCCGAGCAGTTCAGCCTCTTGTTTACAGATCTTTATCATACACCAAGCACACAGTGGGTATAGAGTTGTCTTTCATGTCATTGATATATAGCTTTGAGGGGTGAGGAAACTCAAATGTGAAAGAAGATTGATGAAATCCCAACTACTCTCTTTTCCTTCACTAACCAAAAAACTAAATGTACATATGGGAAAATACATAAAATTTGTTTGCTTTCATTAATAAGTAATTAAGAAGTGAATATTCCTTTGAATACTGTCCAGTAGTGTACTTTTTGTCTTAGCCTCATAGTAGTGCGATTTTATTTCCTACACTTCTTAAACACAATGACATGCCACTTAATACTTAATTGAAATGAAAATATGAAAATAAGAATTATTTTTTGCAAGCAGTGTTGAAGATTGAATACAAGGCTTTCTGACTGCCCTGCCACTGAGCCTTGACACCAGCCAAAAAGGAAAATTACATTTTAAATTATTCTTATGCAGATGCACTCAAACAATACCAATACTTATCAGCATATGAAAATCAGATTATCAGATTAAGACTGTGTAATGTCAAAAGAAATTATTTTCTTTTCTACTCTGATTTTTCAAAGTTAAATTCTCTTTTGTAAGTAGAAATACTATCTTCATGATAATATAAAGATTATAAACATAGAATTTCCCCCCCCCCAATATTACAATGACTTTTTTGTTCTGGGGAGGGGCACCTTTTCTGCCACTCATGTCAACCCAATGGTCTAGCTGTCTTTGAGACACCAGAAAGACTGGCAGTAATCAAAAAGAACAACAGCCTTTGATGGTGAGGATGTGGAGGAAGAGATACCATAATCCACTGCTGATGGGAATGACAATTGGTGGAATCCCTAAAAATCTAGGAATTGAGTTTCCATATGATCAAACAGTTCCGCTTCTTGGAATATACCCTGACAGCCCAAAAGCACAATGCAGAAACGACTTTGCACTCCTGTGTTCACTGCAGCACTATTCACAGTAGCCAAAATCATGAAACAAACCCCAGTGTGAAAGAATAGATGACTGGATGAAGAACCACGGTACTATGCACAATGGAAAAGATGGGGACATGCAGTTTGCTGCTACATGAGTGGATCATGCTGAGTGAAGTTAGAAGAAGAAACACAGACACAGAATGATCTCTCTTATATATGTGAGAGATATGTGTCAGAGGGGAATAACAGATGTTCAAAGACAGCGGAACTGTCTTCAGTAGGAAACTTGCTACTGGGATGGGGTGAAGGACTTAAGTCAAGGAAAAGAGCAGGAACACTAGGACAATGCAGGAAAAAACAGTGCCTGCCATAGAGGCAGACTTGGGAAAAGGATGGAAACTGGGGACAATGGTGGAAAGAAGTGGACACTGGGATTGGTGTTGGAACATTGTATGCCTGAAATTTAATAATATATTATTTTGTAACTCTGTAATTCAGAGATTCCATTAAAAATGCATTATAGAAAAGTAAATTGTTTTGTGAATAGAAAATGTTTGGTTCTCTTTGAACTCTTAGGCAATTACTAAAATATGTGATTTCAGTGGGTGCAAAATTATAATAGGTTTTTTGTTTTTTTGTCATCCCAGTTTCTATCCTTTTCCTAACTCTCTGCCCGCTCCATTTCCAGCTTTGTCAGTTATGTCTTGGAAGAACTGTAACACTACACTGTAGCACTGTCATCCTGTTGTTCATCAATTTTCTTGAGCAGGCACCAGTAACGTCTCCATTGTGGACTTGTTACTGTTTTTGGCATTTGATCTGAACAAAATTAATAAACTGTAAATGAAAGATAAATTAGATGGCAATGGCTGCTTATTGATGAATTTATGTGCTGATTGAGTTGACACCCCCTTACACTTGAGTTTTGGATATGCTTGAGCTCTTTCATAAAGGAAGGACACCCCAAAATTTCCCGAAAAAGATTATAAAGATTATAAAGGAGTCTAGGTTGAGCATTTTGTATGAAGAATTTCAAAAAATGGTGATTCAATTTAGCTTACTTAAATTTGAAATAGTGAAGATAAATAATACCCCAAAGGCAAAATTTTTTATTCCATAAAAGCTACTGTTTGGCAGAAATCTTTGCTTTGGAGCACAAAAATAGCTCAGCTTAACGTTGTGATTTTAAAACAATTGCTATCATTTTTCCCTGAAGGTGAATAAATCTGAAACTCATCAGCTATATAATAAAATTATATCTATCTATAAAATGAATTTTTCATATAAGGTGCTTGTATATATACTATAAATGATCCTAGATTTTAAAATAATTATGCTACATTTATGGTTAAAGCAGTTGAAAATAATAGACACTTATCATCGAGTATCTAAGTTTTATATAGAGAATAATATTAGCTATTTTGAAAGGCCATAAGTATATATATATGTAATGGGCAAACAGTCTTATAAATGATGAAAATATTTGTGAAAGTGAAGATTAGGGAAAGTAATGTTTTCTTTCAGGTTTAGTTAGCTCTTTTTGTAATTAGTGATCTAAAAGGCACAAAAAAGCCCTTTTATTTGAAAAGTTTATCAATACATGTAAATAAACACTCTTTGGTGTTCATTAATGGCTAAATGTTTCAAACTAAGCATAAACTATATAATGTGTATAGAGACAAAAAAAAAGAGACAAATTATGGGCTACTCTTCCTCCTTTATGTCCACAGGATCATTTTGAAAATTCTAGTAAACTATTCAGATGTGAAAATAGATGCTAGATAATTTTAAAAGTAATGAGTAAAATTGAAACTAGTGTGTTTTTATTCCTAAAAGAATTTTGATCATTGGATTCATCCTAGGCCCCCAAAATTAAAAGATGAGTCAAGGAAAACTCAACTGCATGCACATCCTTGAAGATAAAAGACCTTAGTCTGCATAAGTTCTCACACAAGACCAAAGTTTTGCAATAAAATACAGCAATCTGATTCACCCTCTCTGGAAAACTATGTGGAGATTGCTTAGAAAAGTAAGAGTGGACTTAATCTGACCCAGCAATTCCACTTCTTGACATCTACCATTCCCAACACAAAAACAGTAATTAGAAAACATATATATATATATAAACCTATGTTAATTGCAGCATTTAGTACAATAACCAGGATATAGAAACAACCAAAATATCAAATTTCAAATGAGTAGATGAAGAAGTTATGTACATACACATAGTGGAATATTATTGCAGCTGTAAGAAAAGATGAAGTGATATAGTTTGCTGCAACTTTGATGTAACTGGAGAGCATTATGTTAAGTGAAGTTAGTCAGAGGGAAAAGGACAATTACCAGATGATCTTATTTCTCTGTGTCATTCAGATAAGTGTACAGATCCCCTTGTTTTGAACAAGGAAATAAATAGAATCGAACAGTGACAAAACCTTGACCTTGAATAACAAAACTGAGATTGTCAAACTATTGAGAGAGAGCTGTAGGGGAGAATTAACATCAAACCAGATGTGACATAGGTATCTTGGTGCAACATCCTTAACATTTTGGTGGTTATTGATTGTAGTAGCTTTGTACATGAATACCATAAACTTTAATGATATTATAACCATATTACCTAAACTATAATAAAACTGAAATTAACACAGCAGAGTAATTTACATGGAAATGTAGGAGATGCCTTTAGAAATGAAATTACTCTGTAGTTAGAAGCTATGTAATATAAAAGACTTGATTTTTTTGTTCTGTTTTTTTGTGTCACACCCAGTGGTACTCAGGATCACTCCTGGTGGCACTCAGGGGACCACATAGAATGGCAGGGGGATGGAACCCAGGTTGGACACATACAGGGTAGGCATCTGACCCACTGTACTCAGACTCTAAAGAACTGGATTTTTAAGTGGCATCAGAAGAGTTAACCTTCCTGTATAGTTGCAATTATCTCTATTTTCAATAGCAAGATTTGATGCCATGGAAAAATTTCAACTTTGCACATTTAAGAGCCCAAATAACACTGCAGTCTACTTTAAACATCAAATACTCTTTTCCTTTACAAAACTTCTCTAATATGTTCAAGTCATTTGAATCCCAAATTATTGTCATTGGAGTACTATCATTATTTCCCCTTTGCCATATTTATAAATTAATCCTAACTATAATCCAGTCCTTCAAATTTGGCTCCTCATTTTTTCTTTTCAATCATACAGTACAATCTATATTTTCCACTACCTAGAGTGACAAATCATACAAGTGAATTTATATATAGTAAATGTCTGCATGCACAGATGAAGAGGTAGGTCTCTAAATATAATTATGCAGAAACACACTGAAGCTCAAGGACATGATTGGGTTAGTCCCAGATATAGGATATAGTCCTATGTTATTATTGTTTACAGAAGTCTAAATTAGGCTGGCATAAATACCCCCCGGATTCTTTTTATTTATGCATCTTAAATACTCTTTTTTTAACTATGTAAAATGAACATATTTTGAGAGTGTAATGAGTTTTATAATTCCATTCCAAGATAAGCACACTTTTTGAGTAAAAAAGAAAAATAATTATTTTTTGATTTAGCTAAAATTAGCTGAAGGGCCCAAAACATAACAGAGCAAGTAGTGAATGCAAATATGACTTTACATATTGCTTTCCTTCAGCCCTAGATTTATTAAAACATGAGGACAGAAATCTATTCAATTACTTTAAACTTCATCTGTACTGGCTGACTGATCCTAGGGTATGAGCCAGGGATGTCTTGTAAATCTGTTCATTACAAAATCCAAAGTAAAAAGAGGTTGGGGAATGGGGTTTTTCTCCTTAAATTTTACTGTATCCCCTGCCCTTGAAGGAACCATTACCATCACCAGATAAAGTGAAGATAGTAACCTTGAAATTCTTTAGAAAACACGTCCCACTGGTCTTTTGAAAGAAGTAGGGAACCTATCTAGTTCTTACGTTACCGGGTTAGGCTTAGTATTTGAGGGTACCATCAGGGTATTTAGTATCTTACTACTCTGATGGTACTAACGCTATATGACCTAACGTCAGCAAAAATCAGCTTGGAGATCCCGCATGGTATAAGGTTGATTTCTATCTGTGATCGGACTGCCTCCTGGTTCCATATTCTTATGGAATTATAATGTGGCTGACTTATGATTGGTTTTTGTATGTGTGTTTGGAGGGTGACCCTGATAGATAATAAGAACCTGGATAGATAGGTTTCTGAGAGCCCTCTCCCCGGTAGCTCACTTGGGGCTGTGGCCATTCTGTGAGCCCAGAAGGGAGTGAGAGCTGCTCAGATATAAGCACTATCGATGCTGGTTGGCACAAATGACATCTTGCTGGTAGGGAAAATAGAAATGTTCAGTAAATCCCATGGTCCCAATCCCCTTGCCTCTGTTGTATCAATTTTTTTAAAAAATCAGTAGAAAGAGCAAGTGCATTTTCAATTCTGGCTTAGACAATCTATGCTCTTGAAAATCCTTTAAATCACAAGTTTGAGTTTAGATAATGTATCTTAGAATGTGCATTTTCACCAAATAAAGATAGAACAAGCCATGCACATGAACTCTCTAATATCACTGTATCACTGTCATCACGGTCATCCCATTGCTCATCAATTTGCTCAAGCGGGCACCAGTAACGTCTCCATTGTGAGGCTTGTTGTTACTATTTTTGGCATATCGAATACGCCACCGGTAGCTTGCGAGGCTCTGCCGTGCGGGCAAGATACGCTCGGTAGCTTGCCCGGCTCTCTGAGAGGGGTGGAGGAACCGAACCCTGGTCGACCGAGTTCAAGGCAAATGCCCTACCTGCTGTGTTATCGCTCCAGCCTTAACTCTCTAACATAAAATGAATTATTTACTGGCACCATAAGTTTTCTTCTTCTGATACTTTTTATCATACTCTTGTTAAAGATCTTCCAGAACATTCAACCTCTGATGATATCTAGAATCATATTGTTTTAGAAATGAGTAGAACCTTAGTGACCGACCAGTTGGTTTGCTGGTCCTCTCTGCCTAGTTCTGGCAGTGGCAAGAGGACTAGCTAAAGGAAAGGAGTCTCCTAGACATGATTCTCCCATATAAACACTAAGACTGGATGCAAAGTGTGATTCCCTCTAAAAATCTTTTTTTGTACTTGGTTTTGTATTTGAAGAAAGAAGGTGCAGTGACTTGGTCTAAAAAATATATCAATAGGAAATCAAAGTTGGAAACAGAGTCCAGAGATTTTCCTGAGGTAGCAGGATCATTTAAAATTAAGTGGTGGGGCTGGAGAGATAGCACAGCGGGTAGGGCGTTTGCCTTGCACGCGGCCGACCCGGGTTCAAATCCCAGCATCCCATATGGTCCCCTGAGCACAGCCAGGGGTGATTCCTGAGTGCAGAGCCAGGAGTAACCCCTGTGCATCGCCAGGTGTGACCCAAAAAACAAAAAAAATAAAAATAAAAATAAAATTAAGTGGTATGATTGAAAATTTGAATCAAAATGACAGTGGAATTCTTACACCAGTGAGAAGGACCTATTATCAAAAATTGTCTGGAAACATAAGTGCTGAAGGGGATGTCGGAAAAAAAAAGAAAAATGAAAAAAGAAATCTCATTGACTGCTGAGGGGACTATTATCTGGTTTATTTTCTTTGGAAAGCAGTTTGGAGACCTCTCCGGAAAATAAGTTCCATATGACCTAGGAAATTATGTCCTTGGCATCTACCCCAGAATGAACACCATACCTCCCTTGCCCCTCCAACCCATAAATTCAGAAAGATATATGTTCATCACAGCATTATGCGCAATAGCCAAACTCTAGGACAATACAAGTGCCCAATCACAGATGAGTTGATAAAGGACTTATGCTATATATACACAATGGAATACTACTAAGCTATAAGAAAAGATGGTTTTGCAGTGTATTGCAACTTGTATGGAATTGGAGGTGTTATTCCATATAAAATGAGCTGGAAAGTAAAAGATAAGCACCAATGAGCTCTTCGTATATGGAGTATAGACAAAGGGATTAGACAATCTTCAAAGGAAACAAATCCTGAGAAGTGATCATTAGAATTGGAAGCTGAGGAGGCTGGTGTTGCAGGATGCAAGAACATTGTTGAAGGGAACATGACTTGTGATGGGAAATAGCGAATATAAAAATTATTTCAATACTATAGTAAAATGTACTACCTCAAAAAATAATTTGAACAACTAAAATGTAATGATACTAATACATCAATTTCAGCTTACTTGCACTGCTTCTATTCATTACTTCTAGAAAATAAGATAAAAACCAAGGGAAATAAACCTTTCAACAGAAACCATAGCCACAAGGAAAACTCACATTTGTTTCTTAACCTGCCGGCAAAAGAGGAAAATGCACAATTGAGTTAAATATAGTCACAAATAAATTCTATTGTTAAGTATATTCTAAGTAGAATATATATTGTAGCTTAAAAGTTTACAAATCTTTACTCTAACTGCAAAGTACTTTGCTAAATAAAAAAATAAATTTCTAAACCTTATAATGTGTTCACTCCCAGGCTCCCCAACAAACAAAACTTTCTCTGAATAGTAGAATTGTATGTTTGCATTTGGCTAGAGATATTTTTCTTTTTAAAAGAAAATCATGGTCTGAGAAATGGTTGGCAAAACAGACCTCCCCCATTCAGTATTTGTGACATTTCATTCTGATGAAAGCCTGTTAACTTGTGTGGCATATCCACTCTAGGTGAGAGGATATGGAAGGATGATGCAGTTATAAATTCCACTCATAGTAGAGGCAATTATTTTGATGACAGGAACACATTTACTCTCAAATATATCAGCACATAAATTAAAACGTTAGGTACTCAAACTGACATCTGGAAAAATAAAGGTTATTCCCTGTGTGTAAAGTGGAGATTTGCTCTGACAAGTTCACGAAAAGCATCTTTTTTCTGGTGTTGTCACCTGCAAGTCATCCAGACACTTAAAATTTCCCCACTTTTAAAATACACCTAAGGTTGCCAGAAGCATAGGAGAGATGCTGAAAATCACAAGGTTTGACTGTGCTTGGTAGCAATTGTGGAAAGATTTTAACAATAGTCAAGGTGCCTTTGAATCATATTTGCTTTTACTAATGCCTCGTTCATAAATTAGTTTCTTGGGACATCTGCTAGTCCATTTAGGACATTATTATATAATAGGGTCCTTGTCATCTCAGAAAGGTAATTTAGAGCCAAAATTGCCTTATATCCTCACTTTTAAATAATTAGCTAATAAAAGATTTTTCTATTTAGTCTATCTTTGAAGCTAGGTGGCAGCAGGGAAAATACATACATTTGGAATTCTCCTAAATTAGTTGGGATTTTCCTACCGGTACTCCGTATCCATGGACCAGCAAGCCAATAGCTTTGGGGCTAACCTCAGCAATAGCAGAAAAGCTGCAGGGTCTTGACATTTTGTAGCTTTAACTTCTGGTCACACTTTAACTTCAAGCCTGGAGAGTATAAAATGCTGTGTGTGTGCTGTGAGAAATAAGGCTGGAGCCAAATCCCAACCTTTCCCAGGCCAAGTAAGGAAGAAAAGTCTGAATCTCTGCACCTTCCTTTTACAAATTATTGTGTTTTTTTTGTTTTGTTTTGTTTTGTTTTGTTTTTTGTTTTTCTGGAAAGGCTAATTTTACTAATTAACTGTCTGGTACAAGTTGTTTTGTTTTCTAAATTACTGATAAGCCAATTAAGGACACATATAAGTATCAAATAAATGATTAAACACAAATTTAAATGCTTTTGTATTTTGCATATTTGTTTCATTCCCCACAAAAAAACACATGGAGTTTATTATTACCTACATATAACTTATATATGTGAAAATGTAAACAATACAGTAGAGGGTTCTACTCAAGACAGTATGAAAATTTTCAGATATGAAATTATGCTGCCAATTCCATTATAATGTTCTTCATGATTTTATATATTAAGTGAAGATTATAAACTGTGTATTTGTCAAAAATGATTTCTGTTTTTGTTATTGTTCCCCAAAGGCTGCTTAGGTTTGAATTAATTCAAGTGAATGGGTGAAGATTTTTTCAAATTGCTAAAGGAAATGCTGGATTTAAATCACTGATGATTAGTTGGATGACTGTGGTGACTTTAACCATTCTCTCTAGTGTATTTTTTCTTTTTCTTTTTTTTTTTAACGAAATATTTTATTGAACCACCGTGAAAACAAGAAAAAAATACAAAGCTTTCAGGTTTAAGTCACAGTCAAATACTGATTAAACCACCATCCCTTCACCAGTGCACCCGTTCCACCACCAAGAACCCCAATACACCCCCCTCCCACCCCACCCCCCATCTAAGTAGCTAATGATATTCCCATTATTCTCTCTATATATTGAGTACATTTCATATTTCCATACAGAACTCACTATTATTGATTGGAAATTTTCCCCAACAATCAGGCCTGCTGAATAAGCATCATCTAATAATTTCTCTTCATTGCTAAGAGTGAAGACTTTGTGTATCACGGCCGCGCGGTTTTGGGTTTCTAATATTTTAGCTCAGTTCACAGTCAAAATGGATGGCTGCAAGAATCTGCTCTGGTGCCAAAATGGGTTAGGAGACCTCAGGATCACAGTCAATAGGCGCGGAGGCTCTGCTTCTTGTGCTGCGGCTCTCGGTTCATCTCTGGGCGGAAGGCGCGCCGGGAACACCCCCCCTCCCAGGACCACCTACAGGCTACGTCACTAAAGAAAGTCCTACCTCCTGGTGGAGGGGTCTTAGAGGGTGGCTCTCACCGCGTGGCTGCTGCCGCTGCCGCCATTTTCGCTCAGAAAAATGGGGTGAAGAGGGAAAAAAATCCCTCCCCGGGCTGCACAAGGTTGTAGCTCAGTTCACAGTCAAAATGCATGGCTCAAGCATCTGCTCTGGTGCCAAAATGGGTTAGGAGACCTCAGGATCACAGTCAATAGGCACGGAGGTTCTGCTTCTCGTGCCGCGGCTCTCGGTTCATCCATACAAATTATTGTTTTAAGATTTCATATTCCTCTTTTAAAATTTTGTATACAGCAAGATTCACTTTCTGATACACAGTTTTATGGTTTCTGATAATTGTGTGCTCATATTACCAAGTAACAATAAATATTCAGAGTAGTTTTGTCATTCCTCCTGTTCTCCTAAAAAATTCCGTCATGCTACACTTTTTATTCAAGCTCTTCCCCATCCTTAACAGGACATAACGATTCTCTGCCTCTATAGTTTTGTTATTCCCAGAATATCATTTAAGTATAATCATACTATTTATAGCCCTTTGATTCTAGCTTCTCCTGCTATAACAGTGCATTTGCAATCTATTCGAACGCACTATATGTGATATGTACGTAAGTATATAATATATATATTTGTATATTCTTACACATATCAATAGTTTATTCCTGTTTATTGCTTACAGTTCTACCACCATTTGTCTATTTTCAGCTGAGGGACATGGGATTGATGCCATGATTTAGAGAGATATGAACAATTCATTCAGGTTTTTGTGCCAATGTGGATTTTTATTACATCTGAAATACCTAAGAATAGACTTTCCACATTATCTACCAAGAAAAATGTTTAACTGTGCACCAAGTTAAGAGAGATTGTGCCATTGACATTACACCAGCAATGACCATTCTAGTTGGCTTGTATTCTCCACATTTGATGTTATAGGCTTGCTTGTTCTCTTTAGTTTCTGTTTCAGTCATTCTAATAGGTTCGTGGTGATATTTCATTGTGACTATCCTTAAACCAGAGGGAATGAGTTATTTGCCTTTTATATATTCTTTTAAGTAAGGTAACCATTCATGTCACTTGTTCAGTTTTTAATTGGTTGCCTTATTGCTGAGTTTTGGCTTTTATTTTGTGGTTCTAGGTATTGAACTTAGAGCCCCACTTATTCAAGACACAGATCCATGCTGTCAGCCCTGATGTAGAATTTTGAAAATTCTTTAGCTAGTTTGTGTACAAATTATTTGTCTGATATGGGTTTTGCTGATATTTTCTTCTGGTGTTTTGTTTGTGGCCATTCTTTTTATTTTTTTAATTCTTCTAGTATCATCTTTCTCAGAGTAAAATTTTATTCTGATAAAATTTAATTTATCAACTCATTTCTTCCATTAATCATGTTTTGGCAAAAAACCTAAGAAGTCATTGCTTGATCCTAGGTCACAAAGCTTTTATTCTTGTTTGTCTCTGAAAGGATATAATTCTTACACCCCTGCCCCCTTTTAATGAGGCCATTAAGTACTTTTGTGAATTATGAGTATTGTAAATGGACATAAAAAATTTTAAATGTCAGAGAAATTTTTAAATGCCCAATTAGATTTTCAGCTCCCAGGAGTCAAAGACGACATCTCACAGTGCCTTTCCCTAGCACCATCTTCAATAGCACTTAGGTGTTCAGTAAACACTTATTAAGAGTTGATTAATCCTCTTGGAGAAGTGAGCGTTTTATTTCATTATTGCATAGTACAAGCAAGAGAGGCTTTTCCAGCTGTTCTATTTTCAAATTGTAGTTCTGTGTCTTGCAAGCTCTGTCCCTGGGAAGGTATTTTGCTTTATTTTTTCTGGGAAGTGTTTCCTGACTTTAAAATACAGGCCATTAATGCATTCTAAGATTTTGTGAGAATTAAATGTAGTAACATGTGGAAGTGTCTTCACAATGCCTGATATGTACTAGAAACTCTCAGGAGGGTTATTTTCTACCCCTCCCCACCCCCACTCTCTCTATTTCCATTCAACACTAAATATGTATGTGTTTTTTAGTCTACTAGCTCTGGTTCTGAATAACTGAAAACTCTGCCATACTATGATTCAATGCATTCTTTGTCTGCTGTTTGAATGTATTCCTTAATATATGCATAACTTTTTAGCAAAGATGACTAAAATGGTTCCTTAGGCTATTTTCAACAAATTGTCTTCTTAGAACTAGTCTTTACTGTACAAAAGAAAAAGAAATGAAAGGGAAGTCAAGCAAAAGGAAAAGTCTGGAGTGTAGCATTCATGTAAGAATTCCCTCTCCACACTATCGTTCTTCATTCATTCACATACGTTGGAAATGATAGGACAGTCATGATCAGGACCTGAAAATTAATAAGCCAACTATTTAATATAAAATGAAGGAAAATGGTGCTGCTCGTGATTTTCTTACCAGATCATTACCAATAACTTGACAAATGTAAGTTATGCTATATATTATACCTGTATCAATTTTTATTGAACTAAACATTTCATTTATTTTATAATTTAAATAGCTCATTAGTGACTAACTAAAAGCTGATTTAGCTTTTGGGTCCCAAACATTGGTCTGGTAAAATGCATAATCATATTTGTTGATTGCACAGTTAAGTGAACTTCATGGTTACTTTAGAAGGACAAACCAATGAAATATCTTGAGGTACTTTTAAAAATACTTATTTTAAACCTGAAAAGAAAGTCATGAGGACATTTTTTTCCTAATGATAGCACTATTTATGAAGCACTTACTCATTGCCAGCTAGCATCATTGAGGATTCTTGTGTATTGTCTACTTTAATTCTCATGACAATCCTGTGGAGTTGGTGTTATTATTCTCTTTATTGTATGAACAAGGAAATTGCAAGTGTGGGTTAAATATCTAACCCAAGTCATGCTATTAATAAATGACTAATTTCTTGAACTCAAGGCTCTGAGAATAGAAAGCCCTTATCTTAACTGTTCTGCATTATCCCATACTCGGCATGGTTCACAACTTACAAAAATATTCTTTCAAATATTCAGTTCCATTTTGGAAACGATGTGAATCACTAATGTTCCTAACTTTTATATATGTATCGCAGGGCCTTTTGATTAGGTGCTTGTGTATTTAAATTTGCAATCACAATACTAACGGTCACTCTCATTTTTTGTTTCTTTATTAATCTTCTAAACATTTTAACACTTCTAAAGGCATAACATATCAAGTATGTTCCTCTTCTCAAGTTCTTGAACACATAAGCAGTGACTCTGATTAGGCTTTATTGATACCTGTCAAGTGTAATTATCATTTAATAGAGCTGTCCAAATGTTTGCCAATTTTCTTAATGCAGAATTTCCCCAGCCAAAGTAAACATTCTCTTAATCTCTTAGAACAGGTATAGAATTTCTAATATCATTTTTATTAAAATTATTTTGTTGAGCTTCTTAGAGAAAGGGAGATATCCAATTCATTACAGAATGGTATATTTTGTTTGAGGAAAGATTAAATGTGGTATTGATACATCAACAACTAAATGAACAAATATATCTGTAACAAATTTAACTTAATGTTTATGTAATAGATAAATCACATTCAACTATAACTGTATAGTCACTGTATCACTGTATCACTGTTATCCCGTTGCTCATCAATTTGCTCAAGTGGGCACCAGTAACGTCTCCATTGTGAGATTTCTTGTTACTGTTTTTGGCATATTGGATATGCCATGGGTAGCTTGCCAGGCTCTGCCGTGCAGGCGAGATACTCTCAGTAGCTTGCTGGGCTCTCCGAGAGGGGCGGAGGAATTGAAACTGAACCAGGGTCGGCCGCGTGCAAGGCAAACGTCCCACTCACTGTGCTATTCGCTCCAGCCCATTTATAAATTTTAGCTTGTAAAAAAAAAATAAGATTTATCTCATGAAGCATTAATGTTTGCCCTATTTTGGTTTTTGTATTCTGGGCTAGCTATGCCTGGCTCTGTGCTTCAAACTGATCCCTTGCAGTATTGGTGATTCTAGACAGAGTTGGTGAGATACAAGGCAAGTGCCTTGACTCCTGCACCATCTCACTGGCCCCATTTTTGTAATTTTCATTGCTTGAGCAGGCACCAGTAACGTCTCCATTGTGAGACTTGTTGTTACTGTGTTACTGTTTTTGTCATTTTACATATTAAATTTGGGCTGGAGCGATAGCACAGTGGTAGGGCGTTCTCATTGCATGAGGCCAACCTATGTTTGATTCCTCTGCCCCTCTCAGAGAGCTCGGCAAGCTACCGAGAGTATTGAGCCTGCACGGCAGAGCCTGGCAAGCTACCTGTGGTGTATTCGATATGCCAAAAACAGTAACAAGTCTCACAATGAGAGACATTACTGGTGCCCTCTCGAGCAAATCAATGAGCAACGGGATGACAGTGACAGTGATAGTGACATATTAAATTTATAGCTTATGGACAGGTGTGCCTCACTAGCATTTTAAAATGGTTTTTTGATTAAAAAGACCACTTTTACAAAACCCTGCATAAAAAGTTACCTGAACGATGGAATTCCCAAGAAGTAAAGTGTTAGGCTAATTGCCTTGTTTGGACATGTGATAGGTAAAACACAGGAGAAAGAAACTACACAGGATCAGACTTTTACCTGCATGAGAGTTATCAGACTCTTCAGTTTTACAAGAGCCTGTGGGAACAGAAGGACCAAAAGTCAGTGAGCACCTAATTTCAGTTTCCTTGAGCAAATTTCTCACCACACATATTCTGCTCTGTTTCAGGGCTTCTGAAAAGAATTTCAAAGGTAGTGGGAGTCACATCACATTGTCAGTATTTATATGTCATCACTCTCTTTTTTGTTCTGTTTTTGTGTGTTTTGTTTTGGGCTCAGGGCTTACTCCTGGTTCTGCTCTCAGGGATTATTCCTAGTGGGATCTAGAAAGCATAGGGATGCTGGGTATTGAATCTAGGTGGGCCATGTGCAAAGCAAATGCCCTACCCACTGTACTATAGCTCCAGCCCCTTACCTCTCTTTGGTTAAGTAGTCCCAGAGAAATAGTATGGGAATAGCCAGAACCAAGCCCAAGTCCATTCTTGCCAGCTCATCAGTCTGAAGAATAGTTATTCTAGTGATTCAGCTCCTATCCTCATGTATAATTTATGAACTAATGGAAAAGGCTAAATTTATAGTTTCCTATTCTGAGTGCTCAGTTTAAAGACCTGTGCTTCAGATATTTTCCTTGAAATGGTGGTGTCTCTGTGTTTCTGGGGTTTCTTTTTGTTTTGGTTTTTGACAGTCTCTAAAACATATTGCTTAAAGAGCACTGTGACAGAACCTTTTACTTTCATAATCAAATGTTAAATTGTTTATTTGCAGAATCATCAGTTGGTTGTTAAGCAAGTAATAATGCAATCACTGAAAATTTGTAAGTGCTTCAAGAATCTCATCATAAAGTAAACAAACTATGTGACCCAGAACCTTCCAATTCTGTAACAATGTTTTCTGTCACTATTAAACCAAAGAGGGATTGAAGAAGCAAATCCCTAACATTTCTTCTAAAACTACCTTACACGCACCTAACATCCATAGCAAAGTGAGAATATTAGAAAACATGAAAGAATAAATAAGTATTTCACATATATTCTCATTCTAGTGTTTTTACATTCTGTATAAATGAGAATAAACCACTTTCCTTTGGATATTTGCTTCTGTAGTATGCCTGTGTTTATTCTCAAAACTTGAACGTAAGCTAATGAGCTGAGTTTCTTAATTACATTAATATACTTATTAAAAATCAAAATCACTAACAATCAAACGAATGCAAATTAAGGTAGCAATAAGATATTATCATCTACCTCTCAGAGTAGAAGCACTAATTTTTAAATGATAATGTTTAATGCTGATTAGTTTACTTTAGATAATCATTCCCCTGCACAACTTGCAATAGTAAATTAATATTCTTAGAAAACATTTTCTGTGTTTTTGCTTTTTACCCAGTAATCTGAGTTCTAGAAGTACACATCACGGAGATAAATATAGATAAGAGCAAGCAAATTTTTGGAATAAGAAATGTATTTTTTCCTATTAAAAATTTTATTTCTTGGGCCTGGAGCAATAGCACAGCGGGTAGGGCGGTTGCCTTACATACGACTGACCCAGGTTCGATTCCAAGCATCCCATATGGTCGCCTGAGCACCGCCAGGGGTAATTCCTGAGTGTAGAGCCAGGAGTAACCCCTGTACATTGCCAGGTGTGACTCCCCAAAAAAAATTGTTTTAGGTACACGATTTATAATATTGATAGTGGCAGGATTAAAGGAAATTATTTATATTATATTTTATTTGGAGGGGGTTGTTTATGTGGGAGGTACACCAGTGGTGCTTAGGGTGAATTCCTGGCTCTGCCTTTGGGAATTACCCCAGGTGATACTGGGGACCATATGGAATGCCAGGAATCAGCCTCATGCAAACAAGTGCCTTCCCCACCTTCTATCTCTTCAGTCCTTTTATATGTTGTGTTTGACAAAAGTTTTAAGCTTGTTAAGTGTTCACAATAGGAAATTATTTAAATTATAATGCATACAAAAATAACATAGTTTTATCCAGTAAAAGATATTTTTTTTAAAAAAGATGAAATTCTCAATCACTGTATCACTGTCACTGTCATCCTGTTGGTCATCAATTTGCTTTAACGGGCGCCAGTAACATCTCCATTCATCCCTGTCATGTGCTAGTGTAGCCTGATGGTATACTGGGGGCTCTTTCAGGATCAGGGGAATGAGGACAGTTGTTGTTGCTGTTTGGGGCATATCAAGTACACCATGGGTAGCTTGCCAGACTCTGCCGTGGGGGCAGGATACTCTTGGTAGATTGCTGGGCTCTCTGAGAGGGACGGAGGCTTTTGGGGCAGCTTCTAATCACCTTTACAGGTGTTCCCAGTCTACCAAATGTAAGCTTTTGGTCGACTGGCATGTTGTAATGATCTGCACACTGACAAACACACATCTGCCTGCATCTCTGGGCAGCACCTGGGACATCTGCGGCCTCAAGTTGATCTTTTTGAGATTGATGGAGTGTGCCCGGAGGTTGTTGAGCAGCAGGCAGTGCAGGACCCTATCGCAGAGGCTCTGTGCCAGGTGGAACACCTGTGCCGAACCCCAGGTCACCCAGTGGTTGGCTGACAGCACCCGCAGTGGATGAGCCATGTGTACACTGCTGCCACGGCTCTATGTCTGACAGCTCTGCAACTCAACCTGGCTGGGGCAGGTGGCAACGCTGCGGCTGCTGCTGTGGTTTCTCCATGCCCCACCAAGCCATTCTGTCCAAATCTTGCAAAACAGCCAGCGATGTCCATCAGGAATCACACACAGAGTTCTAGCAGGGATCACGTATAGAGTTCCATGCCTAGCGTACAGACCCACACATTGTGTAAGGCACAATGGTGAGCTGGGTTCGGGAGAATGCGAGGGTTTTGGGCGGTGTTGGTGCCATCTTGCCTCCAATCAAATATGGTGTGGTAATTATTGAAAATGAGTAGGGAGAGTCTTACGATGTATCACGTGGCCACTTTCATGGCTGCATGGATTAGGAATATGTTCACTCATATGTGAAGCTCAGACTGAGCATGTGGAAAGTGGCCTGCAGCGTGGCAGTGGTTGGGTTGTGGAGGTTGGCTGCTGGGGCTGGGTCTGTTGGGGCAGGGAGTGCTCTGACCCGCACCCCTCTGTGTGCCCTGAGTGAAAACAGCCTGGCACGGAGTCCAGTGGTATGGTTATGGGGGCCTCATTTTAGAAGCAGCCATGAGTTCGGTGGCCAATGAGGAGATTATCTGGTGCTGGCAGGAGGTGGCTTATGGGCATGACCTCTAGGCCGCCCAGAGACTGGGGGAAGCAAGCAGAGGATCTCTACTCCCAGGTCCTGTTGAGCCCAGAGTCCAAGATCATAAAGTTCCGCATTACCTCACACATGAGTGAAGTCCCATGGAACGCAGGTAATGCAGAAATTCTCAGTGTTACATGAAAACATAGACTGTAACTATTATAATTATTTTTTAGTTTTGAAAACATGCAAGCACACACAAAGATACAGGTACATACAGAAAGACTGGCAATAGAGGAGGAGAGAGAGGGGTTGCTTGTATCTGGAAATTAAACTTAAACCAACCACCTCAAACCAGAGATATAAGATTTAACCCTGAACTATAGGTGATACTCTGTTCTCTCTTACAGTTTTCTTTCATTTTTGTGTCACATATAGTAAACATAAATGTGATAATTCCAAAATAATTATTTGGGGGCTATAGAGCTAGTATAAGGGATCTTGCACACTGCAGGTCCCAGTTTGGTTCTCAGCACCACATATCCCCTGAGCAATGCCGGGAGTGATCCCCAACCACAGGTTCTGAATACTGCCAGGTAAGGACCAATCTTTTGCTTCCAAATGTAAACAATTATGTTATTATTTATAAAAAGTCAGCAATATATAAATAAGTGACATGGAGTTTACAATTATCAAAATACAAAGATATGAAGATAAACAAGTTCAAAGCAGATGATGAGGTAAACTATGGTGCGGAATTATTTTACAATCATTAAAATGTCTCCTCTCCAAGCGTATGATTTTTAACTCAGGGACAAGCAATGTTCTTACTAACAAGATTTTAAAATAGCACATTGTGAGCATTTCCCGAGCTTCCTGCTATCTATATTGCAAATAAGATTGTGCAACTTAGAAATGTTTTAAATTATGTAGTATTCCCTGGGCCCTTATGAAACTTAAGCAGGTGCCTCCATACCCAAATTCATGAAGAAATCATATTGCATGTATTGCCGACTTCTGCACAACTGATTATAATGTTTTTAATGAAACTCAGACAAGTAATAGAAAATGGGTTTTATTACATGCAGAGCTCAGCTTTAGCACCGTCAAAAGACACAAGAGCAAAAATCAAGGGTCCTTACCCTTCTAAAGCTTGTAATCAAGTGAATGAAACTAGAGCCCCTTGACTGCATAACTGTGCACTCATACACAGGTACACATATACAGATGCATGCACAAAATGGTATCTAGGATGGAGATTCCCCCTTTAAAAAATATGTTCTTTAATCTTCTGTGCTCACCCTCTTACCCTTAGCCTCTTACCCTCCACACGGGGATGTTCTCTCTTCTAGCTTTGAGTTTTCAGCTCATTCACAGGACTTGAATATGAATGTGAAAAATGAGGGATTCCAGAGATGCAATCCACGTAAGACACTGCTTTGTGGAGAAAATTCTACAAACACATTTGCCCCAACTGCCCATCCTGGAAATAAACATGAGTGGAAACCACTGACCTTAGAATCAAAAGACCTGGTCCACATCCTTATCTGCCACTCAGTGTTTCTTGAACATGGGAAAATTACTTTAGGATGCTAAGCCTACCTGCTCCTATAAATAGGAATGACAGGACTGATGACACCAGGTTTTCTGAGCAGTAAATTAGAGAACATAGGTGAAAGATCTGGATGCAGTGCTGACCCCTCATAGGCACTCCATAAAGTTGGTTCAAATTGAATGTAGAGCCTGGCTGTGGGGTAAGCAGCAGTGTGGCAAGTCTGGAACTCTATTTTCATTGCCTCTCCATCTCTGACATAATCTTTGACCGACATGTCACAAGCATTTCTCTTCATCAGCCTCCTGCCTTGGTTTCTGAAACGAGAACAGTATGTAACTTTAATTCTGCTTTTTATAGATATAAAAGACTATAGTGGCAAATATGAATTAGCTCATAATAGAATCAGGAGTAACATTTAGAAACACTTTATAAATTATTGTTAAAGGTTTATAACTTGATTTTGCTATTATTCTGCTTTCTTGTACTCTCGGGGCAGATAACTGCTTTTTTGTTAGAACCTTGACTTTTGGTTTTTGGTCTCTTCTTATGTATGTTGCTTCTCAGTATGTGATCTGACTACGTTTTGGTTTCATCTTTGTTTGATTGTTGTGTTGTGTTGTTTGTTTGTTTGGGGTTTTCTTTGTTTTGATTGTTTTGTTTTCTGAGGTGTGGGGGAGGCACACCTAACTCAGTACTAAGACATTTTGCCAAGGCCCAGCATTAGGGAGTGAGATGTCAGGGGTCAAACTGGAGCATCCACATTGCCATGCATGAGCATTAGCCCTTTTTAAAAAAATTTTATTGAATCACGTGAGATAGTTACAAGCTCTCATGTTTGGGTTATAATCACACAATGATCAAACACCCATCCCTCCACCAGTGCACATTCCCCCCCACCAATATCCCTGGAATACCCCTTTCCCACCCTCCCCCGACTCCATGGCAGACAATATTCCCCATACTCTCTCTCTCCTTTTGGGCATTATGACTTGCAACACACACACTAAGAGGTCATCATGTTTGGTCCATCTACTTTTGGCACTCATCTCCCATCCCGACTGATTCCTCCAGCTTGCATTAACCTTTAATCATCTTCCTGGCCCTCTGTTTTTTAAGGTCAGGTAATCATATACTAGAATAAAATGAAAGTAGATCATAATAGTATCATAGATCAAGTATCAATAAATAAAAGTACTAACTTCCCAATGACTATTGGCAAGAAGAAAAAGGTACAATTAAAATCTTTCATTTTTCTAGAATTTAGGCAAGTAATAGATTTCATTGATAGCTAAACATGTACAGTCTGACTCTTTAATATTTTGGGGAAAACAAATTTACACTAGAGTTTTTATAATAGAAAAATTTGTAAAATCAATAAAAACCCACATATGTTGTATGAATGATATCCAGTAATGTTTATCAATATCATAACTACAAATGTTTGTTATGAATCATTGTATCTACCATCTAAGTAATGTTATGTAACATTTAAAGTAAAGGGCATTATTTTACAGTTTCTCAAAAGGAAGATATTGGTACTAATCCCTTGAGAACAGCTAACTAAAATATTTCTCAAATGCAAACATTATAGCATATTTTAATTTTGCTCTCTATGCATTTATCATCATTAATAACCAAGTACATTTATAGCAGTGTGTATATATAATCCCATGAGTACATATGCCTAGAGCAATACTTCTAAACCAAGGACAATTTCCCTCAGGGACTCTTGGCAATGTCTGGAGATATTTTATTTATAATAACTGACGGGGACCCTGTTGCTACTGTAATTCAGTAGGCAGAGGCCAAACATGACACGAAACCTCCTGCAGTATACAAGGCAGCCCCATACAACAAGGCATTATATGCCTCAAATTGTCAGTAGTTTGAAAGCTGAACAAATTGATGTGGAATATGAATGAATTTAGAGAAGATCTATAACATATCCTTTCATCAGATCATTCACCTATTTCGATAGCAACACAAGGAACCACAAATACCTTTATAGTTTCATAGATGGGCTTTTTCTGTTGAAAAGTAAAACAGTAGGCAGTTTTTTCTGCTTAGCTTTGAGTTGGTTCTGAGCAATCACTTTGCCTCCTTTATCTTTTCTATGTTCCATGTCTACCTCCTATCTCATCATCTGCATTTTCTTATTTTCTTTTGATCAACTTCTCTCTTTCCTCAATTCACCCTTCACCTTTGTTCAGAGAACAAATGAAGGTAGAACCTTCATTTTTTTCCCCCTTTCTCCTCTAAGATTGAAGTGCTTGGACATTCTTTCCTATCAGTTTGCAAACTGTATGGAAACATGGAACTTGTGTTTACTGTGAATTACTTTCATTTGTGTAGACAGATGACTAAGGACTATGCTTCTTCCATAAGAATTTAGAGATACAACAGCTTTTGATATTTTTTTCTGTTCTCTATCAAAAACTCTGGAAACAACCAGGACTGGTGGGGATGTGATTTAAAAAAAAAAATTACTGTCACTCACTGTTGGTGACACTTTCAGCTAGTTCAGTCTCTATGAAAAATAGTATGGAGACTTCTCAAAAATTTAAAAATAGAGCTGCCATATAATCCAGTGGTCCCACCCCTGAGCATTTACATCAAGAATGCAATGTGCATCCTTTGTTAACCCAATGACAGATTAAAGAAATTGTGAGGTTTCTTTAATATACAAATGCAGTGCTACTCAGATATAAGAAAGGGTAAAATCTTGCCTTTTGCTACAACTTGGATGGAATGTGATGGTGTCATGTTAAGTCAAAGTAGTGAGAGGGATAAGGACAAACATTAGATGATGTTAATCAAATATGGTCTATAAGAAACAAAGCAAGGGAAAGGACAGTATTGGGGAAAAAATATCCTAAGACTCATTCATCAACAGAACTGAGGTTCCTAAGAAGGACTCAAGGAAGAGCCAGGGTATATCAGAAAGAACCAGACACATAAGTAGAGGTTTTGAGCACTTAGGTGGTGGTGGTAATACATAACATTGAAAACTAAAAACTTAAACATTAACATTATTGTAAATCAAGTTACCTTAACAGACGTAAGTGAATAAAGAATATTGTCTACTCTTTCCATGTATGAGTATTTTGAGAAAGCTCTGAATTTCTAAGCACTATGTTCATTCAATAAGAAGAATTTCAGCTTTTATTTTAAGCCACATTTTCATAGAAAAAGAGGAGTTACAAAGATGTAGCAACCTGCCCAAATGGCAGGTGGTAAATCCTGTAGTGTGTAGTAATAAAGAATTTAATACAGAGTTTTCTCTAAGATATAAGATAAGTCATCATATCTTCATGAACTAAAGCAGTCCCAGTGATATAACTCTCGAGCATCTTCTTGAAGAAGTAAATATGCATGGGCTGATTCTTACCCTCATTCTCTGTTTGCTTCCTGAATAGGATGTAGGAAGTTTTTTCTGAGGTATGTATCAATTAACAATTGTATCAGATGCTAAGTTGTAGGTCACAAGGTCAGGAAGAGACTAGATATGTGCAGATGTACCATCAAATGAAATAAAAGAGCATTAAAATGCATATACCAAGAAGAAATACATCTTTTTTTCATTTATTCACTTTTCCATTAATTCATTCAAATCATGAGTGAGATATTTGGATGGCATGCCCAGGTTATTATTTTCTCCCACTCTCTACACATTTTTTCAGGCTTTTTAAACAAGCCACATTGCAGAAGAAAGACATTTGGAGTCACTTGAAATTGCTTGCCATGTGTAGATAATCTGAATTTAATGATCTGCATGATGAGAAGGGAATGGCAGACTCATCAGAAAAGTAGTGGAAATGTTTCAGGCTGCTAAATATTTTAAGACCAACAGATTTCAGTTACCTGCTATGATAGGTATTTTTTCTATTCTGAAAAAGCCTGGCTTGCATAAAACACATTGACAGTCATTTCCTGTTTTTCTGATGCAGTTAGCTCAGATCAATACTCTTTTTTTCCCCCATTGCTTTGTATTTATTGATCAAGCTACTATGCTGCAAATGACTGTTGAAATACAGAGCTCTGGGTTTGCTTGCTCTGAGGGGCTGTTTGTACCTCTTACTGATTTGTTGGTATTGGTCATTTTGTGTGTCCAGGGATTCTGTGGTTCAGTGCATAGCAGGAAGAGCCAAATCTGAATGTCTGTTTATAAAAACAGCCATCAAAAAGAACAGTAAGAACTGGAGCATCACATATTGTATTATTCTCACAGTGCCTCTCAAACTCATAACTGTTATTAATTTCAGAGTAATCACTGAATGATAGAATTCTATCCATCTGTTCAGAGAAATGCAGAAAGCTATTAAAGATTTCCACATATGTAGCCCCTACCAGTTAATATCACATATCCTAAAAACATTCAACATTTAAAATTTTACATTAAAATGTTTGTGTGATTGTTTGAAAAATAATTTCATTTCAAGCTACCAACATGTCTCTCACTGCATGGATCAAAATTTTCAGACAAGTTTCACAGAAATCCAAGACATATAATACAAGTGTTTTTTTTTTTAAGCTGAGCTATAGAGACACCATATTCAATAGTGCCTCAAGACAGTGAATCAAAATTTCAAAGTAATTTTTACAAACACAGACTTTCTGTGACTAAGAGAGTCTCAACTGACAAATACTTATGGATGATAGTACACTGTGTCTGTTTTAGCTCAACTCCTTCAGGAGAGTGAGTTGAGGTTCTGAACTCAGTTTCTTTTATGTGTCGCTTCTGAGGCAGAGAGTGGCTAGATTGCCTGGTCCAGACGTGTCCAGTCAGCTTTGACCATTCACCCCATTGGACTGCTCCAATATAATTTTCTTTGTGTATTCGCAGAGAAAATGTTGAAAGCACTTCTTTAAACAATCAGTTCCACTAATCCTGCTCTAAGGCATTTTGTACCGTTCAGGGCCCACTATAATTATAAGAACTCACCAACAAAGAGAAGGTTATTATAATGACATCTATGCACAGCTGCTCGTTGCCAAGCACTTTCCAATAGGCAGCCAATTCCAACAATAGTATTCTGGCCATAACACTACACATCTTTGTGTTAGTACATCTTCACATAATCTTTTAAAAGCAGGACTATGTTGATAAAACTCCCCTAATTGATAAGATATCTCTATTTTGAAAGCTCAGTTGTCCCTGGAATTATTTCCTATGGGGAAACTTGTTTTCAAAACACCACTTTTCTGAAACTAAAACTATAAAAAGTGGTGCTGTCTGAGTTTCATTGATGACCTTAAACTTAATTTTAGCTCTGCAGGTATTATTATACAGAGTATGGGTGCAACATATAAACTACAATTCACCACTTGAGAAAGAAGCAGAGAAGATGAAAAAACAAGGACAGGGAAATGAAGGTGGCTGTAGGAAAGTTGGAAGAGCAGTAGTCATGTCTCTGGTGATTTTATTAAGCATCCTCATTTGGGTCTGGGTGAGTGTGTAGGTCTTACTTAAGGAGGCCTTGGAAGAGAGGCATAAGGAACGGAGAAAGGATGGCAGGAGGCAAGGCATGACATCTTCTAAATAACCAGGAAGCAATGTCAGCATCTGTCTGATAAAATGGGACACAACCCCTTCTACCCTGAGAGATAGTTCAGATGTTTCCAAAATATGGATCCATCCAATCTTACAGATATTCTTTTCAAACAAAAATAACTTAAATTAACAAAAGAAAAAGAGGATTTATTTATCAAAATGGATGTGTTGTGTTTATTTGAGTTATACTGTAAATAAAAGAATTTAATTCCTAGAGGGAAAGTTATTTTAACAGAGCATGTACTGTTAATATTCTCAGAAGAAATGATTTCAAGTATTTTTCTAAATATAATCTCTTATAGCCCTTGATTGACTGTGAAACTTTCCTAAGTATGTAAATACAATTATGTTATCTAAGTCCTTTTGAAAACTGAGTTTGGAAGGTTATGGCAAAGGGAAGCAGACACACTGTTGGAGGGTGTGGTTTGTGAACATTGGATGTATGAAACCGTGTCATTAACCACATTGTAAATAACTGTGACTTAATTTTTTATAAAGAGTAAGGAGAGAATAATGAGAAGTATGAAAGAAACAAGCATTTTAAATTAAGTACAAGACACAACTCTGACTGTGTGATTCATTTGCTAACTGAAGAGCTCCCCTAAATATATGGCTATAGACTTGTAGTATGTTCAGTGAATGGTGGTTTGACAGAAGGCAAGAAAGCGGGCTGTCTTCCTTGGGAAATAGGATACATGATTTAAAATTTATCACTTCTACTTTTTGTTATGCCCTAATCTCATCTATTTTTTAAAAAGGAAGTTTGAAAGAAAAGGAAGAAGTGATGAAAAAGAATATAAGTATCAGAAAAAAGAAAAATAAATTTAAAAGAAAGAATAAGAATATCCAAAATGTGTTGCCTTTTTCAAATAAGTTTAATGATTGAGTTCAACAAAATTACGTGGTGGGGGAAAGGGAGTGGGATAAAGATGAGGATGGAGGAGAGAAGGCCAAATGATTGGGCCACCATGGGCTATCTTTCTTTTTTATCTTCTTGTCAGCTATAAGTAACTGTGGTCAGAGAAGAGGGAAAGAGCTGAGAACCCGGTGTAATATTACTTTCTTGTACCAAGTAAGGTGCAAGATCCATTATATTTCCTTCCCACCTCCACCTAACGCCTGACTCTGAGTCACTATGTGATGCTTCCACTAGCAGAGTGGGAGTTATTTTTCTGGAATCTGAAAGGAAAATATATAGACATTTTCCACACATTGTTTTACTGTGTGCTAGTTAGGATTTTTTTTTCCTTGAACAGTTAATGACTTTAGAGGCAAATAATAAAGAAAAGGAGATGACTATTTTGTGTAGAGTGGGGAAGAAGGGGAAGAAACTCTATGACCCTGTCCATAGGGCTCCCCAGTGACTCTGGAGAGGGCAGGAATATAGGTCAAAGAGACAATGTACCCTTCGAGCTAATCTTGATTTCAAATGTCAACTCCTGCAGTCAGGTGAAATGGAATTCAGCTAAGTTTCTGTGATCAGTCACTTCCTCTGTCTTAAGGACAACACCCATCTCATTAAATTTGAAAGCAGTTTTTCCAGGCCAGTAGCATAACCTCTGGCCCAAGCAAGGACTGAGGACTTAATAAAGCAGAAATAAGCATGACATTTGCAATGGCACAATGGGAGGATCAGTGGAGAAATCAATAGTGGGTGCTGAAAATGGGTATGAAATTAGAATGCATGAGGAATTTGAAGCTGGAAATCTTGTGAAAATACCAAGCCACTGAAATAAACATTTCCTTCTCCAACTCCTAAGTAGTTGCTACCTGATTTTATTTCCCAAGAAGGCCTCAGAATATTAAATTTTAATAGATCAATTGAAACAAACCATGATCATGAGACCAACTGATCAGCATACACTGTGGCACTAATCACTGGACTTTCAATTAATACCAGATTAGGAGACAAGAGTGACTCTGAGGAGCCCTCTAACCACACAAGGCTGCAGAAAAGAGAGCTTATAGATACTTTCGTAGAGCTCTGAAACCATGTCACTTTTCATAACAGTATAGTGCCTTCTCAATTGATAATGGCATAATTGATGTATTGTTTTTAGAGAATTTTCTGGTTCTGCGAAAGCTAAATAAAATGATCATGCCCTTGGAGCTATTCCTAATTTGAGGTATTATGTAAAAGAAAAAAACTTAAGCTTTTAAGTCCCCATGTACCAGTATATTTACAGCAATCTTGTATGACGCAGCTCATGATTGGAAACATCTAAGTATTCAGCAGTTGGGGGTGACTACCAAACCGTGGGGCTTCAATTTTGTGATAAAATCCATGGCAATTAAAATTATGAGTATAATTTTAGGGTAAATATTTTGAATGCCTGGAGAAACAGTACAGTGAGTGGGTAATGTGCTTGTCTTGCATGCAGCTGACCTACATTCAATTCCTGTGCTCCCCAAGCATCACCAGGAATGAGTCCTGAAAGTAGAGCCAGTAGTAAGCCCTTAGAACTTCTGGCTCTGACCCCAAAATAAAATCAAATAAGTTTTTAAAATATACATTTATATGTAGAGTGCCTAAGGAAAGCAATACATTTTAAAAAATGAAGAGGATAGAGAGAGAGCACAGGGTTTCAGGCACTTGCTTTGTATAACCAACCTCAGTTCAAATCCCAGCACCACATACGGTCCCCCCTAAGTACTTCAGGAGTGAACCCTCAATGCAGAGCCAGGAGTAAGCCCTGAGCACCACTAGGTGTGGCCCCCAAACAAGTACATAAATAAATGTAATTAAATAAACAGGAGAGCTCACACATCCCAAACACAGTATAACCAAATACTATTATAATGATGCAAAAGAATATTCATTCTGAACAATAAGAAAGCAACATCTTACATATAAGTCATGCTCAGTGTGAATGAAGATTTTCTATTTTATGATGGTTTAAGTGGCTTAGCATAAATATATGAATACTTAATACAGTATTTATAAATATGTTTATAAATGTATTCTATCAATACAGTATTTGAACGTAATACATATTACTGTGGTGCGAATATCATTGAAAGTGTTCACACATATTAATTTGTCCATTCATTTGATACATATTTGATAAGTTTTATGAGATAACATCAGTTGGTGACCCTGGAGATGCTCATGCATTTGAATATATATAACCGGCCTTACCTAAAGTTAAGTGCTAACTTTGATTGCAGCCATAGTCACCTTTTTTATTCAAGATGTAAGTGAAAATCAGAATTCTGTAGTTGAATAATTAAAGGGAAAATCAAAACTAGACAGCCATTTCTGAGTTGGAAGCACAGTAAGAAATCTGTGAGAAGATGAGGTTAGGATAATCCTATTAGAACAGAGGGAGCAAAGCCAAACCTACACCTGCATGTAGAAAATCAATTGAGAAGCAGATTCCCAAAAGGGCTTTTGGGAATCTTATCAGGTTATCATCCATCATCCCATATTTTGCCTTTAGTCCTGCTTCTTAAATTATGGATGATTGTGACACAGGGTACCCCCTGGACAAGATTCTACAGAGTTTACATCTCATTCCAATCAGATTGAGATACAGTTAACAAGTCATAGGAATACTGAGATTTAATAAACAGCAAAATTTCCAGTGATGGACAGTACAATGCAGTGGTGTATGTCTTATTATTAAAAATATTTTCCTCTTGCTGGAACAATTCAAGGATGTAATTGGAACAAAAAAGCATAAAATCTTTTAGTATTGTGCTTCCTTAAATATTTAACAGTAGTACTTCGATGTAGAGTTTTTCATATAAGAATTTTATATGAATTTAGTGGTTTATGAATTTAGAACTCCAAACTGTACTATTCCAGGGTACTCATTTAAGCTGTAGCATTGCATTTCACTCTTCTCACTATTCATCGCTTCAAATAATGAGCGAACAGCTTTCTCTGTAAAGGTTGATAAAGCTCTGTTCACCCTTAGGGACTTTTGTACAACTATTTTTTCTGATTTAATATCAGTAAACTTTTCCCCACTGTTCAAATCAGCAAGAACCATTGATTCATGGGTACTACATTGAAAGCAATTTCCACTGCTCATTTCCAATCATTCCCACTAGTCAGCTTTTCTGAATCACTATAGCTATTAAGTCGATGCAGATGCAAATGGCAGATCTGCCTCTTACTCTGAATTTGGATAAGTTTTGACATCAGGAAAGATCTCTCGATTCTAGATCATTTGTTAATGTGAAATGGTAGAAAGAGAACTTTTTTTTTAATCTAGAAAGTCTGAGTTTTAATTTCAATTCAAGTAAGCCGTTTATGCATGGAACCTGGGAATCTTTACTGTCACGCAGCAGTGGTATCATCAGATATGCCTTTTAGAGATGGTAACAGGATTCGATGAGAAAAACGTGGGGACAATTTTATTTGATTCTTTTTAAAGGAGTGATGTATTGAGACTTGGTTCACTTTCTGTACTGACTTCAGTCTCTAGCCACGTTGTAAGAGTATAGCTCAGTCGTGGAGTGAGTTAGCATCACTGAAAGAGAATTACCAAAGTGATAGGGATTTTTCAAAGCTCTGTATTTTATGACACTGTGCTGGACCAGAAGAGATCATTTCTTTGACTGCTGTTCTTGCTCTTGCTTCACTAGACTCTCATTTGTCCTTCATTCCTTCTACATACCTATTAAGAACACTTCAACCCTCCTTTTGGGAAATATAATTGGACCCAGTGAATTGGTTTTCCCAGTGTTTTGCACCTTTTTTCCGAAGAAATATTTCCATAAGAATGAGTTGTTTAATCTAGAATAACACATTGATGGGATTCAAGCAGAGGAATCAGGGTGTACTTGCACATTCTATATCAATTGTCACTTCTAGGCCAGGAGAGAAACTGTGAGTGTTGTTTCATTTTATATGTTCCCCTAGGTAAGCAGTAACCAGTTTGTCCATTATTCTGAGACACAAATAACTATTGGACTACACATGCATACTACAAATACCCTCAACCCACACAACTATAGCCTTTTCAATACTAACTTTAATGTGTGGCTTTGAAATTCAGAATAGGAAGGCATTTCTCTAACTGACTTTACCTCTCTCATCCCACCCCAGAACAGGATCAGTATCTAAGTTCTTTTTCTTTTTTTGTTTGTTAGTTTTTGTTTGGGGGCCACAACTGGCATTGCTCAGGGCTTATTCTTGGCTCTGCACTCAGGAATTACTCCTGGCAGTGCCTAGGGGGACCATATGGGATGCCAGGTATCACACCCAGGTGGGTCATATGCAAAGCAGGCACCCTATCTGTTCAGCTATCTCTCCAACCCTAGTTCCTAAATTCTTATACAAAATAGGTTAGTTCCTTCTTTCAACTGTCAGTTGCCCCTTTTTCTATTTGGTAACAATCCTTGTTCTATCAGTTGTGTGTGTGTGTGTGTGTGTATGTGTGTTTGCTATTGGTCAGGAATTTTTTAAATAGTGGTCTTTTGTTTGATAATTTTCTTTGCTTTGCTTTTTAATATCTGCTTCTTTAGCTATGGAAAACAAAGTACTCCCAGTCAAAACTTTGAAATGGCCAAATGACCATTTGTATTGACCTAATTAAGTTTCTTAACAAGGTGCCTCTCTTTACTTTTATTTACATTATTACTTTATTTTCTTCTACTTGCCCTTTTATGTAGACATGGCAGAAAAGCAAAAAACTCTATTTTAGATATTTTATTTGCCGGAACTATGTTAGGAAATGAATACAAATTGCTGTTTATCTACCAAGCACTTACATAGCACTTCTGTGTGCCGTGCAATATTCTGTTTCACAATGACATATTTAATCTTCATGAAAACTCTATAGATAGGCAGAATTGTCACCCTCACTCACATAAGGGGAAATGAAAGCACAGGGATGTTAAGTAACTCAGTCAAAGTCACACAGCAAGTAAGTTGTATGCTCCATATTCAGGCAACTTTGCTTTGAGAGTCCTATAATCAATAGACAGTCCTGCCTATTTATATCATAATGCCACTTTCTTAGTCTTTATTGCAATTAAAAAATTTCCATGTAAATGATTTATTTTGTCATCAAATTTGACATGGAAATATTCAGTGTTACTTTTCCAAGTTAAAATCGGGAAAATCTCAAATGTGAACATTTTTTAAATGTTCTGAAATCTGGCTATAATATACTACCTTCTGTTTGCCTGGGTCTTTTCAAATAGGCTCTGAAGGATACACATGAAGGGATTTTTGCTATAGAATTTTATTTCCTCACTTGACTTTGCTGTCAATATATCGTTGGATCAGGCCTCTAATGCAGGACACATGTGCCCAGAGGGTCATATAATGAATCCATTTTGCAAATTGCAGAGAAAGCTATAAACTATCTTCACATAAAGTGAGCTCAGATCTAGCATGCCATATTTTCAAACATTGTGATATAACATAATCAAAATTGTATTTTCTCTTTTCAAATGGGGGTGAAAATTACATTATTTTGATGTGTAAATCAGTGCTTCTTGTATTTATTCATATACTTCTCAAAAAATGCAGAGATTGACAGCCATTTAACCTGCTCCTAGAAAGAAAAATGTTTTAAATACAAAAATATTGAACACGCAACTGATATGCAATATTTACTTTAAAGATTGAACTGTTGAACAATTTGTACTATAATCATTATTTAATGCAATTTATGACTTCTCGTATTCTTAAATGACTTTTCAAAGAAATGAAAGTAAAAAAAATTAATTACTCTAATTTAATTGATAATAATTGGGCTATTGTAGTGTTTATCTGCCCCATGGTATGATGTAACCATTAGTTGCTGCAGGTAAAGGACAGATGTTATATACTCTTACCTCCTTGTAGCCTAAGCTTTCATGAGTGAAAATTTCCCCCCTCTGCTATCTATGCCTCCCTCTATAATTAATCACCTTACATATGTACATATGTATTAAATACCTCTTTTTATTAAATCACTGAATTTAACACAAGAGAGTCATCAATAAATAACACATAGCCCATGACTTCAAAGAGTTTGTGGATTACTGAAGACAAATTCTTGAGCAAAGCTATTGTGATATATATATATATGTATATATATATATGTACATGTATATATCTGTAAATTTACCTACAGAATACTGATATGGCACAAAGAGAAAATGACCCATTTATGGTTTGAAAAAACTCAGCAGGGACTTTCTGCTTTTTAACTTGGAATCAATTGAACCATGCCTTAAAAAGAACATTTCAGCATCAAAAACTTGGTAAGAGCCAGATTAGAGAAGCTTGTAAACATGAAAATAGTTCAGACTTCTTTTCACTATTACTAACAATGAGAAAATGTTAAAGACTTTAAGTGGAAAGTTGATGTGATTGATTTTTCCTTCTAGAAGCAGAGATAGAGGAGTTAGCAACAGTATAATGGACAGACAAAACAATGATCACAGGCACACTACATGCTATATATATATATATATACATACATATAATACATAAACACATATGTATGTGTTTATGTATGTATACACATATGTGTTTATGTATGCATGTGTACATACATATATATAGCATATATATCTATATATATATACCTGACTACATATATATCCTGAGCCTTACTGGCTATAGCTCAAAAAAAATAAAAAACCAAATAAACAAGAATACAGATACCACACTATCAAATATGTTTTGAAATAGTCCTCTCTGTCCCAATGGTAATTTCAGTAGTCACAAACCTGTCCAGTGCATTAATAGGGGCTGTAAATTGACACCAAAATTTAAAGCAGGTTCTTGGTGCACAGATTTGTTATATGTGGGGGTGGTAGTTTTTCACCTATTTCTGATGCAGGTTATACAAAGCAATTGTTGTTCGTTTAACTGTATACCACTGTCATTGTAGAAAGAAAAATGTTGTAGCTGTTTTGTTAACATTCTGGATGCTTCTATGTAAATACAACTTTTTATTTAAAAAAAACAAATAAACAAGACCAAGGCTGGAAACAGGAATATTAATTAGAAATTATTTTAAGACCCCAAAAGGAAAATTTTTTTATAACAAAACAAAAATAAGGAACAGAATGAGTCAGGTAGGGGGAGAAGGTATGTGCAGGGGGATGGATAGGAAGGATGATGAAGAAAAATTGGAAACTAATTCTCTTGACTCTGCACTCCTATGTTTGGGGAAATAACGATATTCTCTGGAATTAGGATATTTATAAGTGGGCTGCTTTCAACAGCACATAATAGAAAACTCACCTTAATGACATAAACCGAAATGGAATTTATTATCTTGGATAGCCACAAGAGTGGTTGTCAGATGTACCCAGGATCAGTCAATTCGTGCACATATATCTGAACCTAGGTTCCATTTCTTTCTATTCTCCCAGTGTAACTGCTGCCCATGGGCACAATAGATGCTCACTCAGAGGTACAAGGATCACAGGTGAGCACATAAGCATGTGGGAGTGTTAACAGGAGGAAATACACTTGGTGCAGTTTTTTCCTTCCATTCCTAGAATCTCTCAAAAGAACTACCCTCAAGTCTCATGGCCAGACCTGATTTAAATGTTCCTACCTAATCCAATTGCTGACAGCAAATCAATATGAAGAAGCAAAGATCAGTGCCACCAGCTGAGCAGAGATCTGGTGCTTCTGGAGAACAGGGAAGGTGCAGAGCCCTTTTACTAAGGACGAGTCAAAGCAGAGCAGGGGAGTAAGATAGAAACTAACCTTATATGCTACACACAAGATGACTACTTTGATGTGACTTCTACAGGCTGGCTATGGTGTCCAGGCACGTGGGGGAAAGATAAATCATTTTTTAAAGACCATAAGTAAAATTTGCCCCTCTAGGAGAGTCCGGCAAGCTACCAAGAGTATCGCGCCCCCATGGCAGAGCCTGGCAAGCTATCCGTGGTGTATTGGATATGTGAAAAACAGTAACAATAAGTCTCACAATGAGAGACGTTACTGATGCCCACTCGAACAAATTGATGAGCAACGGGATGACAGTGACAGTGACAGTGATAGTGACATAAGTAAAATTTACCAAGAATATAAATAAATCAAATAACTGTGTTTCTGAAGTTCAGAGGATAAAGCTGCTGACGTATTCCATAATTTTATACTTCATAATCAATCACAATCACAATATCCCGTTAATCATTTCTTGGGCGGGCTCAGTAACATCTCATTTTGTCCTTTCCCTGGGATCTTAGAAGTCTATCTCCACTTGGCCCTCCTAACGATGTTGCGCTGGGGGCTCTCCAGGGTCAGGGGAATGAGATCCAGCTTGTTACTGGATTTTGCATATGAATACACCATGGGAAGCTTGCAAGGCTGTCCCATGTGGGCAGGAAACTCTCAGAAGCTTGCCAGTCTGTCCTAGAGGGAGAAGTAGGCTAAAGATATCACTTCTGAGAGCTTGCTTTTAAGTCTCTCTCTGGATGTTGGCCGTTGATGGAATTACACACACCTGGGTTCCTCTGCTGGTACCTTCATGCATGACGCCTGTCCGAACGTGTAGAGAGGCGCCTCCAGCATGGCTGTAGCTAGGTTTTGGTGGTCTTCGGCCGCCGGGAGCTCTGCTCGGTGTGGGGAGGGAAGCTGGAGCCCATCCCCTCCAAAGGACCCCAGGGAAGACAGCCAGGCGTGAGGCAAGAGACTCTCTCTCTTTTATACTTATAAATGAAAAATGAAGCTCCTAACCTGATGTTGACCTGCCAAGAAACTCAAAATACTTAGTTTCTCAATGATAAATATTCATTTGCCTTTTTTCAAAAGATAGAATTTCACAATCTTTAGACTGTATCTCTGTAAATTTCCAGGACATCTTCCATCTCTTAAGTAAATCTCTCCATTACTCTCCCAGAGGAATAGATAGAAAATAGAGACTTTACCTTTAAACAAATTTACCTTTTTATTTCAAAGTAAGTCCATTTTCAAACCCTGAAAACTCTACCAAAAATAAGTAAATTAAATTAAACTTCTTAGAAACAATAAACTAGTACAGCAAACTAGCAGATTACAAAATTAAGAAATAAAAATCTCTAGTATTTCTGTATGAAAGTCATGAATTACAATAAAATTAAATTAAAAATCACAACCTTTTTTCAAATAGTGTCCAGTTGTATCTCACAGCATTCAAAAAATAAATAAATTCTAAGTGTTTTAAAGACATCTAGATTAAACCAGAATTTGTAAGGTGCATTAAGGAAAACACAGGCAGAACTTTCCAAAAACCTGATCTTTGAAAGGTCTTCAACAAATCAACCATAGAAGAGAAAACAGCAAAAACAAAAATAAACAAATGAGTCTACATTGAATAAAAAAAATTCTGGGGACTAGAGGAATAATATAGTCGGTAGGGCATTTACCTTGCATGCAGCTAACCCAGACTTGATCCCTAGCACCATATGGTCCCTTTTGAGCCCACTATGAGAGACCTCTGAAGATAAGAGTAAGAATTAAGCTCTAAGTACAACCAGGTGTGGCAGAGAAACCAAAACAAAACAAAATAAAAACATCATGCTAAATTTGAAAGGTTCTGTACAGCAAAAGAAACTCATCTAAATTAAAAGAATACTATACTGAATGGTAGAAAAGATTTGCACAGTATTCATTGGTTAGAGGGCTAATATCCATGATCTATAAAACACTCAAAAAATTAGCACTGTAGCACTGTCATCCTGTTCATCGATTTGCTTGAGCAGGCACCAGTAACGTCTCCATTGTGAGACTTGTTGTTACTGATTTTGGCATATCGAATACACCACAAGGAGCTTGCCAGGCTCTCCCGAATTTTTGATATGGGAAGTATAAATCAAGCAATGATACCATCTCACACCAGTGAGAATGCTGTATATCAGAATCTCTGGAAATAGCCAGTGTTGGCAGGAACATGGTGAGAAAAAAAATTTCATTCACTTTTGGTATAAATGTCTTTTGATTTATGGAAAGCAATAATGAGGTTTCTCGAAAAAATAAGAATATGCCAGTAATACCACAAAAACATTAATTTGAAAGGATATATACGTAAGTACTGCAGTGCTTATTACAATAGCCATAGCATGAAAGTAACCTGAATGTCCTACTATGTATGAATGAATCAAGAAGTTGTGGTATATATACACAATCAAATACATGCAGCTGTAAGAATAGGCAGAATCCTGCAATTTTCTGTGGCATAGATGGAACTTGAGGGTATCATGCTGAGTGAAGTGAGTCAGAAAGAAAGGGATAGATGCAAAATTATCTCTCACATATTTTTTCCTATTCTATAAAAATAAACAATTGGAGGCAACAAATGGCTAAAGGCAACAGAACTGGAAGATTTGTCTACAGAACTGGGCTGTGGGTGTTGAGTGATGGGGGTATAAATGTTAAATGGAAGGGTATTTTTGGACTTTGGTGGAGGGTGTTGGGCACTTTGATTGTAGGTGTGATATTGGAATGATTTATGCATGAATCTGTCATTAAGAGTATTGCAAACTACAGTATCTAAATAAGTATTTTAAAGCCCAGTTGCAAATGAGGTTTACCAAAAAGCAGAAGCTTTGAAAATCCTCCAATACCAGATACTTTAGTAGTAAGATGCATTAACAGACATATTATGCACATTATGCTACTTAAAATCCCAGTCCATTGAGTCCTTCTTCGTTCTATAGATCTTTTTCTAACTTGGAAATATTTCTAATACTTCTTGAAACATGACTTTATTCCCCTGTGTTCAACTACAGTTCAACCTAATTATTTTTCAGCTTCGTTATCACTGAATAAGTGAAAACCCTACAGTGAGCCTAATGAATAAATGTCAGTCTCAAAAAACTTGGTTGATTTTATGTCACTAATAAAGAAACACACACTTGGGAACACATTGCTTTGGTTTATAAAGTAAAGGAGCAAAATGATCTCTGTTGGTTCACCATTGTATAAAAGCCAAGAGTACAACTACAGCCAGCAATTTGTTGCATTTTGCATAACATTAACCAGAGAACTTAATAAACCAACTATATATTTAAAATGTTCTATTTGTCAGGAGCTCAATTAATGACTGAATATTTTTGACCCTTCTGTGGATGGTGCAGTGGACCAAATCACCAGAAAACTTTGCTGTAAAGTATTTATTTCCTCAATATTAAAATTTTTCTGTCAGGCATTTAATAAAATTCTTTTGATGTATCAGAAAGGTCAGCTTCATTGTCACTGTTTATTTTACCATGCTGTTTGTTGATCACATTCTTTTATTTCCTCCTTTTAAAAGTATAAGTTGGAACACATTAATGTGATAAACTGTTGACTTTCATCCTGGTCACCCAGTTTCACAAAGTTATATGATCAAAGAATCAGCTATTTCTCATCTTGATTTCAATCCATTGCCTTCTTGAAAGATGGAAGGTAAATAGTCCCACGGAGTTCCAATTACCAACATCAAGATAAAAGAAAAGATTTTTCTTTTCCAACATCAAAATTCTATGTTGATTGTTGTAAGATCTAATGTCTAATCTCTCAAGTATTTGCTTGATTTCTGACCACAAACAATGAGTTCTTTTTTGTTTGTTTTTGGTGGAGCATACTAGGAAGTTCTCATAGCTTCTTGCTCAAGGATCACTGTTGGTGATCTCAAGGGACCATGGAGGGTATTGAGGATTGAACACAGGTCAACCAATTGCAAGGCAATTTCCCAACCTACTATACTCCCATTCTGGCCATGAACAGAAAGTTCCTTAACAAGAACAAATGAATGATCCTCCTGGTACTCATTTCTACTATTGTTGGGTGTAAGCCTCCCATTCTGTTACTTTGTATTCCACAAATGAGTACAACCTTTCTATATCTGTCCCTCTCTTTCTGACTCATTTCACTTAACATTATACTTTCCATGTTGATCCACTTATGTGCAAATTTCATGACTTCATCTTTTCTAACAGCTGCATAGTATTCCATTGTGTAGATGTACAAAAATTTCTTTAACCAGTCATCTGTTCTCGGGCACTCAGGTTTTTTCCAGTTTCTGGCTATTGTAAATAGTGCCACAATGAACATACAAGTGCAGATGTCATTTCTACTGTGCTTTTTTTGCATCTCCAGGATATATTCCCAGCTGAAACATAAGCACGAAAGTTTGTAAGTCTGTAACTACCTCACGGTGATTCACTTAAAAATAAAAAATAAAAATAAAAAATTTTTTAAAAAGAAATAGAGGAGAAAAAAAGAAAAGAACCTTTCCTTCACAATGTTGGTCAAATATTGCAAAGTGTGAAAAATAAAATGGGCTTTATCTTTCAAAAAATAAAAGAAGAGGACTTTGAGGTGCATGAGGAGACTAGGATGATGGAACTCTGATGACTGGGACTACGACCAAAACCATGACTATGACTGTGCTGTAAGAGAGAGATCAGACTACAACACAGAGTAGAGAGAAATAAACTACCAACCCCCAAAAAAGAACAAATGAATGAGTGAGGAAAAAGAAATCACCTGGTGATTAGATAGTGTCATGATAGTGTCATGACAACACAAGTTTCCTCTGTCAAATTTAGCTTTCTCTATTGTTTTTTATATAAAAGTTCTACTGAGAAAGTGTAGATTGTTATCTTCCAATGAACCTATACAGCAGATTTATGGTTAAGAGAGTTTAGGGGTTATTTAAAGATCTATATTTATAAGGAAAGATTGTAACATGATATTATTTAACCCAGATAATAAACTAGAGGGGAGGATATTCTAGAACCTTTGACACCAGTGCTTTGAAAATTTTAAATGATGAAAACAGGAAGGTCAGGGAAAGATAGTGGAGAAGAGAGCCTTTTTGAGAGGGCCACAGGTTCCCAGAAGAAGAACGGCAGCAAACATATAAAATGAAACACAGAATCCTTCATGTTGCCCTGCAGAGGATAAGAGCAGGAACTCCCAAAATGCATCTACTGCAGTTTTAACAGTTGTAAGGAGGGCCACTGAAGCTAATAGGAGCATGCCCCGCTCACTAATGTATCACTGTATCACTGTCATCCCATTGTGCGTCGATTCACTTGAGCGGGCATCAGTAATATCTCTGTTCCTCCCAGCCCTGAGATTTGAGCAGGCTCTCCTTACTCATCTTTCTCAATGATTGGAGGATCTTTCAGGGTCAGGGGAATGAGACCTATCGTTACTGTATTTGACATATCGAATATGCCACGGCTACCTTGCCAAGCTCTGTCCATGAGGGTGGGATACTCTCAGTAGCTTGCCAGGCTCTGCGAGAGGTAAGGTATATATATGTATGTATATATATATAATTTGTTGACTACTGTTTGAACTCCATCAAATATAGTGTGGTAATGATGAAAAATGGGTAGGAAGTGTCTTATAATGTGCCCGGAAAGCAGCCTGGGGCATGGCAGCAGTTGGGTAGTGGAGGTCGGCTGCGGAGGCTGGGTTCCTTGGGGTGGGGAGGGTTCTCACCCGCCCCCCTCTGGGGGACTACTCGCCAGGCTACTTTCACTCAGGGTGCCCCAGAGGGACCCAGCCCCGGAAGCTGACCTCCACTACCCAACGGCTGCCAGGCTCCAGGCCACTTTACAGTTGCTCCAGCCAAGCTTCATGCATGAATGAAGTCCCACGGGACCCAGGTAATGCAGAACTTTGTGGCCTTGACTCTGGACTCAACAGAACCCAGGACCCAGAAGCGGAGATCCTCTGCCTGCTATCCCCCAATCTCTGGTGACTCAGGGATCACACCCAAAAGCCACACCCTGCCGCACCCTGCCAGCACCAGATAACTCCTCACTGGCCACCCTCCAGATCTCAGTGGCTGCTCCTCCCAGAAAGGAAGTATAAAATAAGGCCCCCATAACCATGCCGCCGGACTCCGAGCCAGGCTGTTTTCACTCACTAATGTACATGCACCAAATGAAAGATCATCAAAATATATAAAACATGCCCAACCTGGGTTCAGTACCTGGCAACATATATGGTCCTTCCTGAGCGCAGAGCCAGGAGTAAGTCCTGAGTACTGCCAGTTGGCTCCGCCCCCCCCACACACAAATTATTTCATCTAAAAAAATAAAATGTCCTGCCAAAGAGGCAGGGTGGGGTGGAGGGGATGGAGTTGGGGTGGTGGGAGGGATACTGGGACCATTGGTGTTGGAAAATGGGCACTGGTGGAGGGATGGGTACTCAGCCATTGTATGACTAAAATGCAAACACGAAAGTTTGTAAGTCTGTAACTGTACCTCACAGTGACTCACTAATAATTTTTTTTTAAAAAATAAGAAAATATACTAAAAAAGCTATCTTAATTTAAACTGTATGGTACTGGAATAAAAACAGACTCTTTAACCAGTAAAATAAAATTGAGAACCTAGTAACAAAACCTTATATGTCTGGATGGCTAAATTACAATAAAAGGGCTGAGTTAATGAAGTGGAACAAGAAAAAAACCCCTTCAAGAAAACCTATGGAAACTAACTTGTTAGCCACCTCCACACACACAAAAAAAATAATAACCTTATCTTACACCACACTCCAAAATTAGACCAAAATGGATCCAAATCTCTATATTGGATCTGAATCCATAAAATCTTTAAGAAAATTTAAGCACAATTCTTCATACTATTGACTTCAGTGTTCTCTTCTAAGGAGTCAGCATTGTTGGTAAAGAAAAAAAGAAGCAAAACCATGCAATGTGCATACATCAAACTAAAAAATTATGCATGGTTACAGAAATAATGACTAAATTTAAATGATTTGCTCACAAAAGGGAGAAAACATTTGTACACTATATATACACTAACCAAGGGCAAATACCCAAAATTCAGCAACAAAACAAGCAGTTCCATCCCAAAAACAAAAGCAAAAACAATGTGTTGTTGAACAAACGTTTCTGCAAGGAAGATATACAGATAGCAAAGAATCATTGTATCACTGTATCACTGTCATCCTGTTGCTCGAGCGGGCACCAGTAATGTCTCCATTGTGAGACTTTTTACTGTTTCTGGCATATCAAATACACCAAAGGTAGCTTGTCAGGCTCTGCCAATCTGCTGGGATACTCTCGGTAACTTGCCGGGCTCCTGAGAGGGGTGGAGGAATCGAACCCGGGTAGACCCTGTGCAAGGTGAACACCCTACCCACTGCGCTATTGCTCCAGCTAGATAGCAAAGAAACCTGTGAAAAAGGGTTCTTGTCATGACTACTTATTAGAGAAATGGAAATCAAACCAATAATGAGTTATCACTTCACACCAGTGAGAATAGTCCACTTCAAAATATCCATAAATAATCATTTCTGGTACAACGTGGAGAAAAAGGAAGTAGCATTTATTGTGAAACTGTCAGCTAGTCAGCCTCTATAAAAAACAATATGGAGTCTCCTCAAAAAATTAAAAATATAACTTTCACATAATACAGTGATTCTACTTCTTGGCATCTAACACACACACACACACACACACACACACACACACACACACCAGAAAAGAATATTTATCCATACAGATTTTGCACAACTATATTTATTGTATCAGTTCTCAATAGCCAAGACATTAAATCAATGATAATGCCCAACATAGATGAGTGGATAAAGGAATTGTGGTAGGAATGCACAAAGATTTATCTCTCAACCCTCATAAAAGATGAAATTTTGCAGTACACTGTAAAAAACTAAAGCACGCCGAGGGGCGCGTGCACTCGCGGGCTCTCTGTCTCACCACCCGCGTTCGGTGCCCAGGAACCGCTGTGTGTGCCGTCGGTCGAGGGCAGGAGACGGAAGGAAGAAGGAAGGCCAAACTGGTTGCTCGATCCGTTTATTTCATTCTCTCCCTCCGCTTCTCTCCCGCTCTCCTGGATCTCTCCCCGTGGATCTGCCCCGTGGATCTGGCTCGTGGATCTGGCTCGTGGATCTGGCCGTGGATCTGGCCCCCCAACCCACTCTCACAGCCTAGTTAAATCTCCACAGCATCAGGGGGTTGGGGCCTACCCGTAGGTGTGGTCACCATCAATAGGGTAAGGTCCTGTCCCTTAGGGGATGCTTCTCCTAGGACTTAATTCTCTTTCAGCAGGAGAATTAAGCGTGTTTCTCTTCTCCTCAGCCAGCAAACATATAAGAATTCATAATATTAATTATTTTGTATGGACACAATAAGAGATGCATTAAAGCTTATAGAATTGCTCTCCTGGGGCCATCTCAATCTCAGACTACAGTGCTCAGGCCAGATCAGTCTTTCCTATCCCTGCAGGGTCCCAGTCTCATAATTACTATTGGATCATGACAGCATTTGTCTATGATCAAGCTCTTAACTTATAGTTAAGAATTAGGCACTTTGGCCAGGCCCATCTCGATGCCAGGGTAGCACATAACTCACCGCTTGCCCTGGATCCTTCCTGTCCCACGTCGGGGACCCTACTTTGGGGTGCTAGGAGCTGAGGGCAACTGAGGCTTAAGTGGAGAAAGCAGAGGCCCGGGAGGGAATAATATTTGAGGCCAATTAATTCCCAAGTTATAAAAACATAATATTGTCTTCTTGTGTCTATACAAAACAGTCATAGCTTTAAAGTAAATTATTCAAAAGGCACAAGAAGAAGAGAAAGGCAATATTAACTTATATAATATAAATTCAATATCCTAGGAAAGTCTGACCTTGCAAATTAGCAGAGTCGGATTAAGGGAAAGCCAGAGGATTAACTCTTTTGGGGAAGAGAGCATGGAGAAGTGATTATAGCTAAACAAAGGGATGGGAGAGATTCGGGAACACCTTGATGGGTGTGACTGGGGTAAGCCTAAACTCTGGGTAAAACCGGGACAAGCTACTTGTGGCAAGGAGGGAAAGGGCAAAGTAATGTCATCCTACATTACACTGCACTCTGGATTGACTGGAGGTTGTTATGCTAAGCAAAGTCAGTGAGGAGTAAGACAAATATCACATGCTCTTATTCATTTGTGGAGTATTAGAAACAAAGGGGTTTGACAATGGCAAATGAATCTTGAGATTTTTTGCCTGCAGAACTGAGTCTGACAAGCAAGGTGGTTGGGGCGGAAAAGGAACTAAAAGTAGAGACAGTGGTGGAGGGATATAGGTGCAATGGAGATAGCTGTGGTGCAATAACATTGCATGCCTAAAATATTAGTATCAATACTACATGACATTGCAACCATGACAACTCAGTAATAATAAAATTAAGTTTAAAATAGTAACCAGGTAAAATAACTAGAAAAAGAGAAATAAAACCTCTGAGCATAACTCTCTTGCACACAGATTATTTTACAACTCTGCTTTTATTTTGACAGAATTACCCTTTTGTTTGCTTGAGTTAGCTAAAATAATTTGTTGTTTTGTGTCTCTTTTTAATATAACTCCTGGATGGTGGTGTTTTGCAGTAAGTAGCTTTTACATCAGTACTATAAACTTATACACTATTGGAAGCATATTGCCTAAATTTCATTTTTTTAAAAAAATTTCATAATAATAACTCCCAGGACCAAGGGATGACAAATTTAGGTGCATGCATGCTACTGACCCCATTTCAGTCCCTAGTACCACATGGCTCTCCAACACAGTAGGATGCACCTCAGGTCTGAAGTACATCTTCTGATCTCACTTTGAATAACTGCCTCGGTTGCCAAAGTATTGTCAAGTCTGGCCCTCTGGAACTTTAATAAGTGCTCATCCCCACCTCAATAATCATCCTCCATGCAAAATCATTTTGCTTTGTTTATGGTGATGCTCAAGAATTTTTTTTTCAATCTTATAGTTGACCCAATGCAGCACTCTGAAAACTAATTCTGTTAGCTGTACAAGATGGAGTGCTTTCCACTTCCTATACAAATGTTTTCCACTTCCTGTACTCCTATTTTAAGTAAACTGGTTTCCTTCAGAGATATAACCTTGATTTTTTAGGCTCTCAAGGTATTTCTAATACCATGTGAAAAAATGATTAAGGGAAATAGGAATGCAATTGGTCTATCCAGGTAATTATATCCTTGACCATGTGTTCCTGTCATGATAACCAGGTTCTTTTAGCAGTCTCCATATAAAATTATTCTGAAGGTTATTTTCAAAAATATATTCATTTCTCCTGATAAATTGGTGTTCCTACTTGTTTCATATTTATACAAAGTATGTAACTAAACTTGTTATGTTTCACATTTTTGCAGTGGCTACTAGGAAGTTCATCTAAAGAGGCTCCCAGATATTGCTAAAAACAACTTTTTGGTTAATATATGGACTGAAACGATAGCACAGCGGGTAAGGCATTTGCCTTGCACGCGGCTGACCCGGGTTTGATTCCTCTGTCCCTCTCAGAGAGCCCAGCAAGCTACTGAGAGTATCCTGCCCGCACGGCAGAGCATGGCAAGCTGCTCGTGGCGTATTCGATATGCCAAAAACAGTAACAACAAGTCTCACAATGGAGACGTTACTGGTGCCCGCTCTAGCAAATCAATGAACAATGGGGCTACAGTGCTACAGTACATCGTTAATATATCTGATTGTTTTATAGCTAGGATCTAACTTTTTCCATTCTTTTTACATTTCTCTTATGATTATGTCTTCTAATTTCTTCCCCTGAAAACTTTGCTGAAAAGTGGTGCTTTATAAGTAAATTCAATAACTAAATACTCTTAATTATTTATACATTAGTTTTCTAATTTATAAGAAAATTCTAATTTATATATATACTTTTATACTATATTTATATAAATATAGGCTGGAAATATAGTACAGTGGATAGAGCACTTGCCTTGCACATGGCCAAGCTGTCATCAATCCCCAGAATCCCATATTTTCACTGCTAGGAGTAATTCACATTGATGCAAAAACCAAATAAATAAATGTGAAGATTTATTTATAGAAACTATAAACAGCAGTTTACCTCTGAAAATGGTACAGAAATGAGTATGATAGTTTTCACTAGACATTAGTCAATAATTAGAAAAAATAAAGACTTTTCTCTCAAGAGCTAGGTTTATCAGATGGAGGTACAGGAATATGGGGGACTATAGAATAGGTAAAAGTTTTAGCAATATTTTACATCATCTCCAATATGTCAGTATAATAACACTGAGTTTTATTGTTTATATTTCTGACCTTTCTAGTTGTTAGCTGATTGAACCATGATTTGGTCATTCCTTACATATTGTACAATATCTGACTCATCTTAGGGTCTCAGTAACTGTTTTTGAATGCCAAATGTATTTTCATCTATTCAGAGGCATTTCTGTGCGAAGAAATCTTTCAAAGTACTTTCCAACCCTGTGATTTCAATGACTGCATTCTCATTTGTGTTGCCATAGATACCATTTCCTTAATGTGTGCCTGAAGCAATCTCTTGATTCTATAATTTCATCTGTAAATGGGACATTATCAGATTAAAAGAACCCTATACCCAAATATTTATTCCACTCCAATGGTACGTACTAAAACCAAGCCAAACTGAAAATGGACAACCACTTTTCGAAACCAAGAAAAATTAATATACTCTACTAAAAAGTTTCCTTTCCCTTTCTTAACTTTGCTGGAAAATGACAGTCTAACAAATGTAAAAGGGAAGTCTGAGCAGTTGCTTTAAACTAAATCATTAAACCTGATTTTAAATTTTGAGAGACCATGCCCTCCAGAACACTCTAAATGGCTCTTCTTGGTTTTATTCCTTGTGTTTTTGGCCTCTGCTCTTGTCAAACTGTGAGATGATTGTAATCTCATTAAGAAACGAAGTGGGAAAGTTTAAAGCAAATGTTGAAGGGCACCCTAATTACTGTATGAAATTTGCAATGTGTACAAGACCCACAAAGATTCTTTGTTTTAACAAAAATTTCTATCTGAGGGCTGGAGCAATAGCACAGCGGTAAGGCGGTTGCTTTTCACGCGTTTAACCCGTGTTCGATTCCTCCACTTTTTTCAGAGAGCCCAGTAAGCTACCAGAGTATTGCCCCCACCACGGCAGATCCTGACAAGCTACCCATGGCGTATTGAATATGCCAAAAACAGTAACAATAAGTCTCACAATGAGAGACATTACTGGTGCCCGCTCGAACAAATTGATGAGCAATGGGATGACAGTGACAGTGACAGTGACTTCAATAAAAGTTCTGCTAAGCCAAAACATATAAGAGATATATACATGTAGTTCTCACCTTAGAGTATAAACTTCACCAGAGCAGGGGTTTTTATGTTTCATGTACAGATTCATTTCCAAGTGCCTTGAATGGTGCCTGGCACAAATCTATTTTCCTTAGACATTTGTTGAGTTAATATAATAAGTTCATGCTGAAGAAATGATAGCATTTCATTATTAGCTGTATTTTAGTCCAATAAAAATGCTTTTCTCTTATTTTATTTCATGGACATAAAAATCATTGATACAGGAAACCCAGGAGGAAAAACAGGGGACAAATGAGCAGCTCCCAGGATAGTCTGCACTCAGCCTCCTTGCTAATTTGCGGAATCCTAAGATTACAAGATCAAACAGCGTGAGTCTTTTACCATTATCTCAGATGTTTTGGAAAAGAAAACTGCCACCTGTGCTATCCTCCCCCACAACCCATTATCGCCCCATCTTATTCACAACCCTCCTCCTGAGTCCTCCCCCTCAACAGAGCAAAATAAAAACAGAACATAAAGATATGCAAATTCAAGTCTCAATCAAAAATAAAAGTAGCAAATACACTAAGAATATCATCTGCCATTCAGGTTACCTACCTAGTTATAGATCTCTGGTTGTAGGATTTATTCCTTAGACCTGAAAAGCCCTCTGAAAACAACTTGCCTTCATACCTTACTTTCACTCTTTATACCTTCACAAAAGACATTTCCATTGAGAAGCCAAAAGATGTCTCTTCAACCTTGTCTTTGTCTGGGCCTAGAAATTGGGATATGTGAAAGAGACCCGTCCTTGGGTACCCACATACCATGAGTTTAGATACATACTTTTCATGGTCTGACCCAGCCTAAGAACCTCAGTTCTCTTAAATTTAAGAGGTGGAGTCTAGATAAAGCATTTTCAGTAATATGACAAGCTCTGGGCCTGAATTTAGAACCATGTATAAAAATTATTTTAAAATATTCACTGAACTATCAAAGAGTGGTGCTTAGGTGACAGACATTTATTAGGTAAAATAGTGAAACATATGAATATATTTATTAATGCATTATCTACTTGACAATACATGCATTTTTGTCAATACACAATTACATAATTGTACTGTGGGAAGGAGGAATATATACATGTAGTTTCTAATACTTCATTACAAATGTCAGGCTCTGATTAGATTCTCTATTTTTTATTTTCTATTCCCCCCACCCCCCGATTAGATTCTTAAGGGCCATGTTTGATTGAAATCCAGCTGGTACATGTTGACCCTAAACCAAAGGACACATAAACCAGCAAAAACCCTTCATTCTTATTTGTTTTTCCTTTGAATGATAAAAGAAAACCTCTGTGGGTACAAGAGACAGAAGAGAACATTGAACCTAAAAGTAAATAGTCATCCCGCTCCCCCCTCCCCAGTCTATTACAATGTAAAGGTTTAGTTTGTGCATAAAATTTCAACAATTGAAGTTTTAATTTATTAGCTTATTTTTGTGAAGTAAAGTATTTAGGGACGTTAATTAAGAGAGTCAGATAAATAGAGACAGCGATAGAGAGAGTGCAGACTTTTCCAGAGGGGAAGAGTCTAAAGTTTTTATTAACAGTATTTTATAAACTGTGATGGAGATCAAACCCAGGAATCCAGCATTGACAGAGTGTGTTTCTGCTTTTTGAACTGTCTCCTAGTGTTATTTCTTTGATTACTCAGTCCCAGTCTGTCACTCTTTGCCTTTTGGAGTACTTATTATTACTAGGTTGTCTTTACTTATGAAGGTGAATGGTTCTTGTAATGTTTAATTTACTTAAAAAACTTTTTCCATGTTATTTCTATTGCTTCCTTCATCTGAAACTGTAAGTCTGGGCCAGAAGCTCTGGAAGTGAGGTGACAAAACAACAATCCATTCCTTTTTGGTAATTCTCACCTGTCCACTCAACTCCGGGACTAATACCTTCTCACCAAAATGGGAATTACCCATTTCTGTGGAGAAACCTGAAACATAGGCCAGGACAAACTCACCTGAATTGTTGCCTCCCCAGCGGCACTCAGTTCCTCCCTCCCAGCTTCCTTCACTGCATTTCCAATATATCAGTTGACCAACACACCCTTTAGGCCCCAAGGAATTTTTATTTTGCTGCAATGCACATTAACATTACGTGTGACTCACTCATTTCCCTCATTTCTGCAAGTTTTAGTTTTTTTCCCAGCTGATAGTACAGGGAGGCAGAAATCTTTTGACTGCTGCCAACTTGACTAAAGAGGGCAGTTTTTTTACCAATCATACGAGAGATAAGTCTCATCTCCTCAACAATTTCCATGAGCCTGGCCAGCAGAGCCCAAGGATATAGCATCTACTAAGCACTGGACTTCTCTCACCAACTCCGAAATACCCTGGAGACAACCTCTGTCTCATTGGCATCACTGCAAAGCCAATTTATTTCTCTGGCCCAGAAAACCCTCCAAAATAAGTGAGCCCTAGATTAACTCACAGCAACAAAGGGGGGAACTTCTCTTTACCTGAGGGAGGGATGCTGCTATTACATCAATGAATAAGAAGTAGAGGGATAAAAAACATAAAAAAAAATCTCACCAAACTGACTAAAGAGATGGAGAGACATGGATACAACAATCCTTTGGAATGCATCAACTCTTCTCTGGCCACTTAGGTTCTTCTTCTGATAGGGCCACTAATTATATATAACCTACCGTGCTTTTTACTCTTCTCTTCACCCTGTCTTTTAAGATTTATTCAATCCTGTGTCCAAGAACTGACCAGGACCACTTTCAACCAAATGTTGCTCCAACCATACAGCCCTCCTCCTTGCTCAGACCTACACTCTCGCCATCAATGACCCACACCAACAGGAAGCAGCTAGAGAATAATATAGCCCCTGTTTTCTATGCTTATTCAAAGGTCAGGATGTAAGGTTGGATCAAAGGCTGAGGAAGTGAGGTGGTACAACAACCCCATAACTTCTAGAAAACTCCACTGGAGGCTGAGTTTCTGGAATCGTCACCACAGGTGCTCCATATTCTATAAAACAGAATCTAACAACCATCTATGGCCCAAGAAACCCAACTGAAATGGTGCCAATTTTTTTGATATCCCCACTCTCTGCTTTTGTTTCAACCTTATAGACATTACATGGTTTTTGCTCACAACACGACTTGGCTGGCCTCTATGGAGACCTGCAACCCTCGCTCAGGAATTCTTAATAAACTCCTTCACTGAGTTTTGTCTATCTCCTCTCTCTCATTGACTTTCTGCTGGACCTTACAGAAACCTTTGTATTTACCATTTTCAAGCTTACTGATTCATCCTTCCATTTGGTCTACCTACTTTTTTTTATTTTTCAAATAGCTGCTTTTTCTGATATCATGCATTGAACTTTTCACATCCTGTATCTTATTTTGTTATTTAAAGAAATTTAAATTTCTACCTAGAACTTCTACCTTCTTTTTAAAAATTTATTTCTGAATGCATCAAATCATCTTTCTAAGTTTTGGTGTGTCTTTTTTGATGAGCTTTCTAGAGTTCTCTTATATGACTCTAGCCTGCCTTTCTAAGCTTTCTTCTACATCTTTGATGTCTTTTTTTCAGCAGATTGAAATTCTTCCTGATAGAGAGATATAATCTTTCATCTATCTGAGATTGGATTCTGTAGAGTTGTTCTTTCCTTGGAATGTCATTAATCCCTTGTATCCTATTGCCATGTTTTATATTTTTCATTCTGCCTATTTTGGTTGGTTATTTAATGTTTGAACTAAGTGTTGTAACTCAGCGAATCAGAGCATTACTTTTACTTTTCTAGTAGGTAGCCCAGTGCTTGATTAGATTTAATTCAATTTGGTTTAATTTTATATTTTTGGCTTTTGCCAGTTTCTACAAGGGGAAAAAAAAATTGATGAGCAGCTGCTCTGTCAGCAGGACTGGGAGGGGGAATGAAGGAGCATGGCAGGCACTCAGGCAGACGAGAACATGCTGGGATGGAATGGAGACTGATTTATAATTGTAGCACCACCAGGGACTCACATCTACAACCAAGCAGTCTATTTGCTGTCTCTGCACTTCGTGAGGTCAATACCCATCCTGAGGAACGGAGGAATGAGAGTACTATCTCAACTTTTTGGGTTTGTTTTCCTTTCCAGAGAACAGTTCCAGTGAGCACCCAGTCTTTCCATACGGGCTTCATGGGGACCAAGAGCAGGCATATTCACGCCTCTCTTTCTGGCCACACACTTGGGCCCACTGCCCTACCCTCTGTTTCCTCTCCAACAGACTGTAGCCTCCACTCCTCTCTCTCCACCTTCTCTGCTCAGTGAAAAGTGAATCTTTGTCCTCTTTATTATAGTCTCTTCTGATTCCTGAGGTGCCAGAGGTGCCTTAGTCTCATCCGGAGCTGCAGGATTCAGTGTCCAGGTCCACCGGGTTAGTTAGCTTGACCTTTCAGGAGCAAAGTAAGGAACCTCCTCTGGTGTCCCCTTTGTTCCAGAAGTCTTTAGAATGTTCTGCTGTCCATAAGTAATTGCTACAATTTTATAACTCAGGGATTTAAAAATTGTAACAACCAAAATCAATAATGAAGTTAATGCCACTTTAAAAATGGATCAATGTTTTAATCGCCAAGGCATATATACACCTTTGGAAAAAATAGCACTAATTATATGTACAAATCCTTTATTTAGGTAATGAATAATGATTGGTATGAAGATAGATTACCAGATCAAGTCACTTGAAGGTATTAATTGATCATTTCTGACCATGTCCACCCAACCCCCTGGGTCCCCAACATACACATATACACACACAAGTAAAGATCTGTAACAAACTAAAGAAATTTTTGATCAAGCAGGGAATTTCACTAAATGTAAATCCTTAAAAATTTCACTGAATCAATATTGTTCTAAATGGGTCATCTGTTAATTTTTGGATATTTATGTTTTTTGACAAGCAAATAGGCTCTCTATTCCAAAATAGCCCAATTATGCTTTGATTGCAGCATCAGATTTCAAAGGAACTTGGATCTCAAATACTGTAATCGTTTATATGGAGCAATAGCGCATCAGGTAGGGCATTCACCTTGTGCGAGGCTGACCTGTGTTTCATTCCTCTACCCCTTTTGGAGAGCCTGGCAAGCTACCCACAGCATATTCAATATGCCAGAAACAGTAAAAAGTCTCACAATGGAGATGTTACTGGTCCCCGCTGGAGCAAATCGGTGAGCAATGGGATGACAGTGACAGTGACAGTAATACATATATATGTGTGTAGATAGATAGATAGATAGATAGATAGATAGATAGATAGATAGATAGATAGATAGGCAGGCAATTGCTTTACAAAATTAAAAGCTGTTTCTGCGTTGGTGGTATCTTGAGGATACGTGGTACTTTCACCTTAGAGATTTTACAGTGTGCTTAGCTCCATTGATTTTGGAAAATGTACTGTTATATTCTGCCAGACTTCAGGTATCTGTAGTCTTCCAGGTAAGAGAATTGAGACTCTGGTCTGCTGCCTGTGCTTGGTGAGGACTCATCTAAATGAGGCTTGTGTCTCTTGACATTTACCAGATGGTTTTGCTCTGCTACTGGCTTCATCAGCTTCCTGAGAAAAGACCTCAGGAATGAAAGAACACTCCTCCTTTTTTCTCCAAAACTCTCCCAAGGAATACATTTTTCTTAATAAAGTACACTCATAGTGACCCATTTATACTCTCATCCCATCACATGTATCACGATCCCATTGAGTAGTGAGCAATTCTAGGTATGCGTTTAGCCCCATGAAAGTGTTGCATTTTACTTTAATGGAGGCATATTTCACAGGTGCTTTTGTATTTATTACCCTTCCCTTTTTTTTCAGGGAAAACTATATTACTTGGAGTACACACACCGTTGACCTGATTTGTGACTTTTCTTAAAGTTTCTTTTTGTATTTCACTGAAAGAACAAAGTGGACCAATTGGTTTATCGGAGCTGGACCAAGGTTTTAAATAGAGGGAACAGATGGACTGCTTAAGGTAGCATATCTTTAGGGCTACTATTGCACTAAGTTTAATGACTATAGGCAGAACCAGATAATTCTTGATGTGACTTTCACTGTAAAATTGATCATTCCAGCCATCTGTGCACTACAGGGCACATCTTAGTTTACTGCCTAAAGTTTAAGTAATGTCCAGCTAAACCGGCCAGCTGAGTAGGTTCCACTTCTTGCCCCACACAAAGAAAACAACACAAGACCACAAAAGCAGCTTATCAGATAATTTTTAATGGAATTCCAAAAAGGTCTGCACATGTTGCCCAAGGTCATCGATTGTTATCGTGGGAGAAAAATAGTTTCTTTTGCTCCTACCTCTCTGGTTAAAATGTATGACTTCCTCTTGAGAAGAAATCAGGCAAAAATAATAAATCAAGGATAAAGAAAAAAAGCCATGAGACTGTAACTTTTCTCACCCTGTGTTCAGAACTACAGAAGGCTGCTTCAATATCAAATCAGTTCAAGGCAACCGGAATAGCAAGCAGCCTTAGAGAATGAGGTATGTAACTTTCAGGACCTGGGTGAGCAGAAGATTTTCTCTCTCAAACTGAAAAAATAACATGGCACTAGTCAAAGTGCTAGGACAACAGGTATAAAATTACATTTGTGTATCATAATTGTAACAAAGATGGTAAGCTTTCCTGCGTTTTACCTGTGTCTTCCTCCAGTATAAGACATTCAGGTTTAAATCTCCGATTAAATCATTGGTCTACATGCTTCTCTATTCTTTGCAAATTAAAGAACTTGTATTTTTTAGAGAATTTCTAGCCAATTTCCTGTTTTCATGGCATTTCCAAGTTTAATTCTCTCGCAATGTAACCAAGGCATGGCAAGCAATTTCATAGTGGCAGGTTTAGCTTCTCTTTTCTTTGGAATGCCTACTGAGGAAAAATTGCCCAATTTGGGAAAAATGGATTGCATTTTCTTTTCACTTCTTATGCCCAAGAGCAAAAACTGTATTCTCATAAAGGACCTTTTGCTTGCCTTGCTACAATTTCAGCAAGTCTCATTGATCTTGAAATAAAGAACTCCCTTCTCATGGAAATCCACAAAAAGTATGGGCCAGAGCAATAGTACAGCATATAGGACACTTCTCTTGCACAGGGCTTTTCTAGGTTTGATCCCCAGTACCCCATATCGCCACCCTCAGTGCAGCCAGATATGATCCCTGAGTGCAGAGCCAAGAACAAGTACAGCTAGGTGTGGCCCAACAGAACAAACAAAAGATCCAAGAGAACATTTTTGTAAACCTACACCTCCCACCCTCCGTAGGAGCCGCTGCAGGTTCTCTTGAAAATTTCTCTCTGTTCAATATGGCTCTTGGGCATCTGCTCCAAATGTCCCTGGGAATAGTAGAATACCTCATAGTCAGCAGGAGGATCACTTTCAGGCACGTTTCCAATCAAGATGCTACTCTTTGAATTAAAATGTACCTTTGCTACCTTGATACTCTGTATGCTGTTGCACTTGTTTTGGTGTTTTTTAATGGTGATCATAGTTGCACAGACACTAGTGTATTTCCTCATCCATCGACTCTGTTGACAGAATCCATATACATTTCCTTTAAAAAATAAGGCTTAAAATGAAATGCCTAGAAAAGAAAGCAAAACAATTGTTCATAGACAGGTCAAATGCGATTCTTATTGGAGCTAACTGACTGCAGACAGTGTCAAAATCAGAAGTCATGTTCAAATTTCTTGAGCCTGCATGGCATGATTTATTATAACCATGTTTGCAAGCTATTGTGAGCATGACCTGAAAAAAATCCAGCTAGGCAGTGGTTGATTCAGTCAGTATGTAAGCTCTGCAAAATTCCTTTGCACACATGCCCTGGGATGGTTCTAATTTTTAGAACCAGGCTCTGCCAGCTAGAAACCTAAAGGCATAAGTAAAACCTTTAATAGCAGAGGCAAGCAGGATCTATTCCATTGTTTTCTGTTTGCTAGTTACAAAGATAGATTTGTGTAAGTATCCAAATCACTTATGAAATTACTCATTTAACAGGTTACAGTTTTATAAGAAAACATAAAAATAGAGCAATAATATTCCTGAAAATATCATGAAATCATATTAAACTGTTTAAAAGTTTGTGGTATATCAGATACAATAAAAGTCTTTTTTTTTTTGCTTTTTTTTGGGGTCACACCCAGCGATGCTCAGGGGTTACTTCTGGCTCTGCACTCAGGAATTACTCCTGGCGGTGCTTGGGGGACCATATGGGATGCTGGGGATCGAACCTGGGTCGGCCGCGTGCAAGGCAAATGCCCTACCCGCTGTGCTATCGCTCTGGCCCCCAGATACAATAAAAGTCTTGCTTAGTAATACTTTAAAAATAACTTGGATTTCTTTTCTTCTTGAAATCCAGAGGATCTGGTTTGTGAATTGCACACAAAAGGGAACTGAAAATGCTGTTAAATAATTAGATTAGATGCATTTCAATTTAAAATAAAAAAATAGGCCAGATTGTGTTTACAGTTCTGTGATTATACATGCCTTCATCTTTATAATACCCTGGGCTTTGTTTATTTGATTTTTGGCTACATCCACTGTGACTAGGGCTTACTTCTGGTTCTGCACTCAGGGCTCACTCCTGGCAGGCCTGGAAGATTATATGTTGTGCTGAGATCGAACCTGGGTTAGCCACATACAAGACTGTTTGTTGCTCCACTGTACTATTGCTCCAGACCCTCATGCAATCCTGTTTGAATTACAGAAATGTGGATATGTTTTAGTAAATGAAATTGCTTATTAATCACCAATATTCTGAATACCTCACTTAAGTAAAAAATAAATTTGATCTCATATAAAAACACATATATGGGTACAAATATGCATGTAGAGGTCAGTGTCTTCTGTGCATCTGTACTTCTGTTACCATAAATTATTATTTGAATTTTATTGTCAAAAACGGTATGAATTTCACCATATTTCCAGCTTCTAATTGAAAGTCAAAATAAAGAAAAAACTGGACATAATTTTATTAAGTGAAATAATGGCTACTATAGGAGAGGAATTATGAGGCTGATTATCCACTCCTAATGTGGCCCTAACACTATGTTTTCATTTTATCTAAGAATAATATATTGAGAGAGACCTCCTATCAAGTGCAAGTTACTGTGCCAAGTTATTATATAAGACAGACTTACACAAATGATTTTATATAATGAAAGAGCATGTGCTAGAAACATTACTTCCTGACTGTTTTGATGCCAGTTATATAAATGAGCAACACAATAGTTGCAATTGAATCACTTGAAAATGTGGTTGTTTTGGGGCTATACCTACAGGTGCACAGGGATTGCTCCTGTCTCTGCACTCAGGAATCACTCCTGCTGGTGCTTGGGGGACCATATGGGATGCTGGGGATTGAACCAGGGTCAACCACATACAAGGCAAACCCCTACCCTCTAAACTATCACTCCCACCCTGTTGGGTCACTGAATTTCATCCACACCTTTCTTTCAGGGTTGACTAATTCTAGTCTTACATGCTAAAATCATGACTAGTTCCCTTTTATTTGGTGTCTATCATCTTTTTGTCAAATATTGCATCTCCCCAATTGTCTATTTCTTTCTATGGTATAAAGGACACAGAAGAAGAAAGAATATTAAAAACTGAGAGGTTTGTTGAGAATATTCTCCATGAAAGATTTTTGCTAACCCAGCAAATAGTGAATTCTCTCATACAAACTCAGTTTTCTCAAGATAGTGGTATTTGCTAACAGAAATTAATTCATCTTTGTTGGAAATTAGTTCACAGAAATTAGGGATTGTAGTCCATCTTTGAAGCAGGCTTAGTTCATCTTTGTAGGAAATAATGTTGTTTTAAAAAAAAAATAAGACTTCAAACCAAGAGAGGAAAATTATTAAATAAAATCGTTTCAATTGTTTTTTCTCAGGTTTTTTTTTTTTTGTCTAGGATGTTCTTTGATCACCTTTGATAACTCTGTCACTTACTTTTGGAGATCATATTATCAAGTTGTAGCTCAGAGAAAGGTTCTGTTTACAGAGAGTTCAGTTGCTTCTTTCATAAAAGTTACAATGAAGATCACTGAAAATACTTTTGGGCTTAGTATTCTGGGATTACAATAATGCTGAGTGGATCATAGGAGATCTGACTGGAGAAAGTTACAAGATGTACGATTATAGTATTTCACTCCCTCCTCATAGCTCCATGTGCAAGTGAGAATTTATCACATGCCTTTGGACACAAAATTTTGCAAATCAAACTTTCTTAATTGAATTTTACTGATAACCCAGCTCAAAAAGTCCAGCACTTGGCCAAAGGAAGTAATGGAAACTCTATTACAAGTATTCCATACATGCCCCTCTGATTTCAAGATATCAACATGATATTGAAGTTGTGCTATAACAAAATCATGATTCACCCTCTCACTCCTCATCATCCTTCACCCCTCACCTCAGAGAAAGGGTTGCTTTTGAAAACAAGCACTAGAAAACTTCCTACATGGATCTCTCAGGGTTTTGAAGTATGTTTTGCTGAATCTGACCTGTGACACAGAGAAATGCAAAGTCAAGGAAGCTTAAGAGAGTAAAACTCCTCTGTGCACTGTCTTAAATTCATTAACTAATTAGAACAACTGTTCCCTTCACACACACCTTGTTTTCTAATGAATCACAGAATTTTCTTGACAAGCTAGTAACTAGATATATCACTGGTGTTTTCTGTTTTGTTCTATTGGTCCTTAATGCAAGACCTTGGTCACAAGCAGACCAGACATAAACCAGAAATCAAATGTGGTGTTCACAGTGTTAAATTTCTTTGTTGCCACACACACACACACACACAAAGGCTGTAGAAAAAGTAGGAAGACCGAATCTTAGAGATAAACATTATATTATTATTATTATTATTATTATTATTATTATTATTATTATTTGCTTTTTGGGTCACATCCAGCAATGCACAGGGGTTACTCCTGGCTCATGCACTCAGGAATTAACTCCCGGCGGTGCTTAGGAGACCATATGGGATGCTGGGAATCAACCCTGCATCAGCCTCAAGGAAAATGCCCTACCCACTGTGCTATCTCTCCAGTCCAGGGGCTAAGCATTATTATCAGTTTATTTGTCCTTATTCTGTCACTGAAATACTTGATAGTTAACTTGTATGTGTTGGGACATAAAACAAATGGATTCCTTGGACATACATGGCAATGAAAAAGTTCATTTTGCCATGTGAAGTGAAAAAGAAGATATTGATGAGATGCAAGAGAATGATGTACTAGAGTGGTTATAATGTTTAGACCCAGTAAAATTGTAACTTAAATTAAAATATAGGTGACAAATTTTGAGTCCAGGATATTTCCCCAGAAAAACACAACAATTTATGTAGCCAATTTTCAATTATCCGTCTGAGGAGAAATAGCAATAATGGCAATTATCCAAAGGAGTGCATAATGAACAAATTCATTTCTATTTGACTTTGAAATACTGCTTTGGATTCTAAAGCCAACATTTGAATGTAGATGTCTTCTATAGTCTGGAAAGTTGCAGTGCCTCAAAGTATTGTACTTAACACTTTACAAATCGGACTGAAGACAAGGGCTTATATTTTTGTCCTGTTTTGTACAATACATTTCTGTTCTTTGTATTATTGGTGAGAATAGTTATTAAGGCTTATAATTCTGCTAAAGCAGAAAAAGTTCTAATTATGTTTCATAGTTTGTATTTTATCTTTCTAGCACTGATAATAAATTTTTTTTTGCTTGAAAGGACAGACTTTTACCCTAATCTTGCTTAGCCTATGTTGGTAAAAAAAATAATAATAAAATAAAACATTAAGCAGAATTGATAGTCAAACTATAAAGTATTAATTAAAAAATAAAAATAAAAAAAACTATAAAGTATTATCTAAGCAAATCTTGGGTTTAATATAAAACATTTGCCAGTGGAAAATTGAAATGTCTGTATGTATATTTCTCTATATGTATTTTAGCCCCATCAGGTTATTTTTTATTGTACATTTTTATACATTGTACATATTAAAATGTAAATTGTACATTTTTTAATATGTACAGATATCTATCAAGTGTATGACCTAGCTCATACTAGCTATTAATAACTATTGATTTCCTTTATCCCTTACTTTTATTCATTCAGTGTTTTTTGTAAAGTACTGGACTGGAGTGATAGCACAGTGGGTAGGATGTTTGCCTTGCACACAGCTGACCAGGGTTCGATTCCTCCGTCCCTCTCGGAGAGACTGGCAAGCTACCGAGAGTATCCCACTCGCACGTCAGAGCCTGGCAAGCTACCTGTGGCATATTTGATATGCCAAAGACAGTAACAATAAGTCTCACAATGGAGACGCTACTGTTGCCCGCCCGAGCAATCAATGAACAACGGGACTACAGTGCTACAGTGCTACAGTGCTATGTCATATTAATGTCTCATGCACTTTAATGCATGTTTATGTTTTATTTTACTCTTTTTTTATATAGAAAATTCTATAAGAGCAAGAATATTTGAAAATATATGATGGAATAAGACCATCCTTATTTTCCTGGTGATTTCCCCAAATATTTAACACATCTTTTGCTCCTTTTTTTTTTTTTTTTGCTTTTTGGGTCACACCTGGCGATGCACAGGGGTTACTCCTGGCTCTGCACTCAGGAATTACCCCTGGCCATGCTCAGGGGACCATATGGGATGCTGGGATTTGAACCCGGGTCAGCTGCGTGCAAGGCAAACACCCTACCCGCTGTGCTATCTCTCCAGCCCCCTTTTGCTCCTTTTTAACATACTTTTTAGTATGTTCATAGAAAGTAGTTTTATCAATATTAAACAAGTAAACTATTAAGAATATTGATTTGTATAATAAAAACAAAACCTGGTCACATACTTTCTTCTATTTGTAATAATATAGCATACCCTTTCTAAAACAAGGCATTTTTACATAAACAGGTTTGCCAAATATTGCAGTGCCATATGATTTAGGACACTTGAGCTGCTTTTTGCTCTTGAGTTGATAAGTACCAAATGTTTGACCAGAGTTGTTTTTTTTTCTTTCTCTCCCTTTAAAGTTCTGAGTAGGGATTTCGATCTTGAATTGCCCATATCCCAATTTTGGGTATATAATTCCTTTTTCTTACTTCCTGGATCTCTCCTTTCTCTGAAGAAAGCTCTGTTCTCCATCAAGTTTTGTTCCCTCTTCCTTTTGATAAAATTTTTCTACTTACAAAAAAATGTAAAAACAAATATCTGCATAGTATCTTTAATTGAATATGGACAAGGTACTCAAGAAGAAAATTAAACAGAAGACTAGGCTGCACAGAACTGATTCAAACACTTGTTTCCACTACCCACCAGGTTGATGTTAAAGAAGAGATTCAATCTTCCAAGATCATAGTTTTCTTAATGTTGAAATAAAGATAATAATGTAAAATAATGAAAATGTGGTGATGAGTAGTTTAACAAAGGTTGGTAAATTTGTGTATAGAGGACATTCAACAAATCTTTGTTACAGTTTTAAGTATCTATTTTGTGTAAATGGCATTTAAGCACTTTGTATATACTGACTCATTTAAACAGAAATGTAGATCTATGTTGAATGTACTTTTCTTACCACTATTTTATACAGAGATCATTTGAATCTGTCTCATCCACATAACCATTATACCTTTCATATAAACACAGCACCTTTAAGCAAGCAGCAGATGAATCTGTTAGGTCCCAATTGTACCTCTATCTATATATCTCAATTCTACTTCTTTAATTATCCAGCTTAACACCTTGCCTAATAAATGCTTATAATCAGAATATAATTTCATATGAGGGATCATCATATTTTTAGTTACCCAACTTTACCCAGAATTCCTTTCATAATATGAATGGTGAGAACAAAAATTATGCATTCCATTATCATGTTTCATGTAAAACAATTTGAGACCCAAGATAGGATCAACTGAAACAGCTTTTGATTGTGCTCATGCAAACTGTTGAACAGATCTGATCAAATTCAGTCTTAGGGTCATAGTAAAAACAAAAAACAACAAATGAAAGCAAATTCTCATGAGTAAAAACCACACCAGCTTGTCCACTGCTTAGCTGGGTATCGTTGCCCAAGTGGCTTCAACCCTCTGGACCCATTTTATCTTTTGGAAATTAAAGGGATTGCATTAAATCTGGGCTAATCCTGAAACTGAAGTCAGCTTTCACTTTAGTCTTATTTGAGGGACACAGTTTTCTTTTGATAAATTGAATTCTAAATATAAAACTCAATATATACCACATAGGAACATACATCTCTCCCCTTAGAAATTTGAAGACTTGACATTATTGAAGTTATTTTGTTTTTTCCTTATTGCATCAGTATAAACCATCAGCTGGATTGAGCAGTGGCTCACCCCTTCACCTGAGACACATACTCACTAACTCTTCCCTTTCTTGTTGCCTTACACCCAGTCTACTATTCTTTACCCTGTTCTACTAGTCTTTATCCTGTTGTCTTGTGTTCATGCAGGCAGATGGATTTGCCATCATAGGGCTACTTATTATTTTTTTGTTTTGTTTTTTTGTGACGCACAGGGGTTACTCCTGGCTCATGCACTCAGGAATTACTCCTCGTGATGCTCGGGGGACCATATGGGATGCTGGGAATCGAACTCGGGTCGGCTGCGTGCAAGGCAAACGCCCTACCCACTGTGCTATCACTCCAGCCCCCATCATAGGGCTACTTATGACCTTCATTTTCTCACTCTTTACTTCCATCTCTCTTCACTACATGGTATTCTTTATATCATACTTATAGCCTAACTACATGGGGTTTTTTGTTTGTTTTCTGACAGATTTTTATCTTCCTTTGTCAGAGCCTAATTAATCCCCATTGTTTCAAACATTTCTTCTCCCTGGTTTCCACTTAGGTTTCTGCAGTTTGCTATGCAACAACTGCTCCTGGAATGAGCGGCTGGAAATCTCCTCAGCAGAGAGACCATGTCTTGTCCCCTGCCTCTGCAGTAAAAAGTGGAATAACACAGCAAGCTTGGCCCAATAGGTAAGAGAATGCCTCACTCTTCTCATTACTGTGAGAATCAGAAATCTATAAAATCTATAAAATCAGAAATCTCTTTCTAACACTAATGATTTGTCAGGAAAATTTACTTTTTTACTTTATTGATTTTTTTTCTGGGGGATTTCCAAGGATTCTTAGGAACTGTGGGAGTGATTTTCATTTAACCAGACCAGTCATTCAGGGCAAGGACCAGAGGATGCCATGTTGCCAACATACAGCCAGGGACTCCTGGACCACACCTCACAGTTGTGAAGGAACATGTAGTGCTAGTAATTGAACCAGGTTACCATTGTACCATTGAACCAGGAACTATTGTACCAGGCTGGTACAATGGACACCAGCCAGCTATTGTACCACCTCCCACACCCTATTTCAGTAATATTTAATTGCTATAGTATATAAATTATCCTTGTCATAAAACCTTATTCATGAATAATACAAGAGAAAATTGATAGCTAAAAAACTGTTTTATTTTAAATTCATATTTACAGATGTCTCTGGAACCTTTGACTGATTTTAGTAGTGGCCTCTTTTAAGATGAAATATGAAGAGACTAGAGATATGCCTTTGGTGACCTGAGACAATGCCTATTTAAAAATCCATTTCTCCAAGGCCACAGCTAATTGATTCTTGAAACTTCTTTGCTGAAATAACCTTGTCCCACAGGCAATTGTACTTCAATTATTTCTTACTGCACAAGAAAATAATAGTATTTTTATAGAATAGGATATTATAGTCATGAAGTACCTAATCATTAACATAGTTTTATTTAAACTGAAAAAAAAAGTGAACCATATCAAAGGATTTTTTTGCACAGAGATTTTGTCCTATGTGATGTACCCAGTTTACAAAAATTATTGCAGCTTTCCTGGAGTGTGCTACAGGAAAAAAATTTAAAACCTCATACTGGCATCAAAAGACTTGTATCATACTTTCATTTTTACCAGGATTCCTTCTGTGATTTGGGCCACTGACTCAAATGCTTCTAAACTAGTTTCTTTGTCTGTGACATGATCAGTTCTTTTATAGTATCTTTCAAGGTCAGACTGAGTTGACAATGAAGTACAATTGGTAGTGGAGAGTAGTTGAAAAGCTATACGCAAATTTCCTGAAATCTTATTTGCCAAAATTAAAATCAACAAAATACCAAGTTTCTTTTTGTTTTGTTTTGTTTGGGGTTTGTTTAGGTTTTGTTGGGGAGGGGGGCCACACCAGCTCAGTTTTCAGGGGTTACAGCTCAGGATTTGGGAATCACTCCCAGTGGTCCTCAGAGGAATTTGTGGTGCCAAAGTCTGAACTAAGAGCTCCTCCTGTATGCAGACTACTATCTCCCAGTCCTTTGAGCTAACTTCCCAACCCCAAATTATTTTCTTGTTTTCATTATTGTCAAAGTTTATGACAATTTGCACTTTATATGTCAGCTATTTTCACTGTCTTTGGAGGTTTCTATGGGGTTTTAGTGAATAGTTTTTCAATTTGCATCTGAAGAAATGCCTGCTGAGTTTGTCTCTGCATTAGCCCTTGAGAATGCACTGGGAGAATTTTCTCCCATAAGAAAGGATGAGAAGGCATCAATACAACCAAACTAAAATAGAAAGTAGACTCATTTGTGTCATGACAAAAAACAAAGATTCTCCAAATTCAAGACAAACATTTTCAACATTTAAATATATTAGGCATATTGTTCCTCTTTTAGAACTGTTTTATTAAGCTAATGACATAGCTCTTCCTCTTGAGGATATTATATTTCAAAGGCAGAAAGAGACTAAAAACAAAGCACAAATAATTCAGTTCACAAATATGTAATACAGGACCATGGAGATAACTTAAAGGGTTGATGATCATGCTTCACATGCAAAGGTCCCAGGTTTGTCCATGCCACCCCATTGGTCCACCTGTGCTATAGGATGTGACCCCTAACAATGTACTATAAGTAGTATCAAGAGCACTACTAGTCAGAACACAGAAGGGACCACTATGACAGTGATAGATAGAAATATGGAAATGATTACTCTGAACAAGAACTGAGTGCTGAAAGGAGGTAAAGTGACATACTTGATACCCTTTCAGTACCTGTATTATAAACCATGATGCCTGAAAGGAAAAAGAAAAAGAGAGAGAGAGAAGAAAAATGACTGCCACGAAGGCAGGCTCAGGGGGTGGGTGGTGGCAAGAAGGAAAGTGGGGACATTGGTGGTCGGAATGTACACTGGTGAAGGGATGGGTGTTGGAACATTGTATGAGTGAAAGCCAATCACCAACAACTTTGTAATATTATATCTCATGATGATTCAATAGTAAATAAATAAATAAGAAGCATACACATACACTAACAAAGAGTACTGTCAGCTGTGTCCACAAAAACAACAAGTTATGAATCATAGTAATCAGTATAAAAGGGGTTTGCATAGTGCCAGAGAGATAGTATAGGAGATAGGTACATGTCTTGCATATGGCCTATCTTGGTTTGATCCCAGGAACCTCGTATGATCACTCCAACCCCAACAGAAGTGATCCCTGTATGAAGAGCCAGGAATAATTTCTGATGACTGCCAGATGTAGCCCCAAGCAAACACAGTAACAAAAAATAATTTTCTTTAAAAAAAAGAAATACAGAGGCAGAGAGAGACTTGAACTTGCTTCATGGTCAGAATGGTATGAATCAAAAAAGCTGTATGCATTTTCCTCCCTGTCCCACATATGATAAAATTACATTACTTTAGTTTCCCAGAAGTTCCACTGGTAGGTACATAGGATATGGCCAGGTCAATGGGTTTTATCTAAGAAAGGTATGTGCTACTTTTGTGCTGGATTTTTTTTTTCTTAACTACCTTTCCTTGTGGCATTCTTATGGACAATATAATCCAAGGTGTGGTTGCTCCCTTAGCTTGGAATTTGTATGACTAAAAAAGGCAGTGATCAGCTAACCATTTGAGCATATAGCAGGAGCAGGCAGTTGACTTTTATTGTCTTAAACCACTGAGAAAGTAAAGCTTTTTGTTCGAGAAGCTTAACTGTGACTATTCTATTGTAAGGGATCTCTTAAAATATAGAATAATAAAGCCTTAAGACAGGCGACTTTAAGCTTGTCTGGTCACAGAATCAAAAGAAGCCAATATGACTGGATTATAGTAAATCAGGGAAAATAAGCAAATAATTTTTAAAGTTCCTTCTAACTTCTCAATCCCTGCCTATTCTGATTCCAAACCTATTCCAGTGTTTATATTCCAGGCAGAGCCTTAAGATAGATAAGTAACACGACTCTAAATGTCTTTGATTTATTTACACAAATTAAACTCTCATATTTTATCTCTTGGATTATGATCTGTTTTTTAATCAAGAATTCTGCTGGAGTAGTATTGATATGATAATGCAGCCCTAATGCCTTCTCCTAGCTGAGTGCATCTATCCTTTCAGTCAATACCAACCGAAATGTCAAATGAGATTCACTTGGGTGTATAGACCATTCATAACTTGAGCTGAGGCTTAGGATAGGCAGCCCACAGCATTTTCCAATCAAATAATATATAAGATAGTGCAGTTTTTAAGCTCTTAGCTTTTCATGCCAATTTCTAATATTATTGCAAAAGAACTTAGGATTGAAGTCCAAACTTTCATGAAATTCATCATAGCTCCTTTAATATATAAGCAAGATAATTTTTTTTGCACATATGATTAACTAAAATACCATGACCCACCCTCCCAGCAAAAAGAGTAAGTTGTATGAGATGTTGTATATCTCCTTAGAATAGAATAATAGCTGTCAGTCCTCTTGGGATTTGACAACTAAGGTATTTCTTTATCCTTGACACCTATGAGATATAGCCACTGATCCTGTAACTGCCTTTATTGAAGTTTGGTTGACTTAGAGAAAATACATCTGTCTGATATTATAGTAATTCTTGTACAGGTCTTAATGTCTTAAGGACTTTTAGTGAGGTGACTTAATCCTGCTTAAGAAAAAAATGTGGCATAAGGTGAAAAAAACGGATCGAAAATTAAAACTGAACCCCTATTGTACCCCAGGCTCAGTGCTAGCTTCTCTTCTGTGTACACCATATAGTAGGGGAAGCAGCTCTGAGAGGTAATGGTCACTCTAGTCAGTGGAAGAGATGAAAAGGACAGGGTCTTGGACTAACATATAAAAGTCTCCCTCTACTCACTATAGTCAAATCAAAATGACCAAGTATTGTATTTCCAGAATGTCTAGACTTATCCTCTAAAGATAAATACCAAATCATTATTGATTTATTATACATCTAGATTCAGATGAACATCTAAACAGAGCTGGCTATAATAAGCTGTGCTCTGCTAATTGTACATCTTCCCTTATTCAGCTTCATCCTGTATAATTAGCCCACTCTTGAAAATAGTTTTCCATGACATTAAAATTCTTACACAGCATACCCTCTAATTATTTCATATCTTCACATTAGGGCCTCAGATACTCATTTTGGAGGAGGTAATTCTGTTTGTCATTTAATTACTTATAGAAGGAGTTCAAGAAAACCAGAGAAAAAGATGTTGTTAAAATAATTCCTACTTGGCTCTGAGATGTGTACACATAAACTAAGATATAATTCAACTTTTTTTCCTCCCCACCCTCTCTTGGCACTGGTCTCTATTTCGCCTGTTAGTATCCTGTTCTGTCAAAGAATGACCTACCTATCCTTTAAGACCCACTCAAAAGGGGCTGGAGCAATAGCACAGCGGGTAGGGCATTTGCCTTGCAGCAGTCGACCCAGGTTCGATTCCCAGCATCCCATATGGTCCCCTGAGCACCGCCAAGAGTAATTCCTGAGCACAGAGCCAGGAGTAACCCCTGTGTGTCTCCGGGTGTAACCCAAAAAGCAAAAACAAAACAAAACAAAAGGTACTCTTCCTCAGGTCTTTCCAGATGCCCATGATTAAAATTAAACTTTCTTTTTATCCAGGGGGGTTTTGTACTAATCATATAAGGAATGGCAGGTGGGGGCAGAGATGGCTGGTGACTCACTTCAGTATGCTTTTTCTTGCTTCTTCCTGTGCATAGCCCTACACAACAAATCTTTGTCTAACTTAGATGACTTACTAACAAGCAAATTTGAGTATAACTGGTACAGTTCATTTTGAAGCCTGGATATTGAAGAAGTTTGACCCTCTTCTCAACTTTTCCTCTCCTCTGTTATCATCTAAGTGAGAAATGATAACAAGCCTCATGGATGGGGGGTGGGGCACAGATGGAGAGAGGCTGAACTCCTGGATGACCAGAGGAAAGATCTCTGACTGAGCAAGGACATTCCTATTAGATCAGTACACAGATAATAATGCTTAGAAATTTAGGGTGTATTTGTTACAGCTGCTAAGGTGGAATTAGCTAACTCTGCACATGCTTCTAAGTGTACATCTGTGTATGTGTGACTCCCTCTCTAAAAAACCCTGGAAACACTGAAACAAAAATTAAATCACTCTTAAGTATGAGAAAATTTAAACTAAATTGGTACTTCCTTTGGAAATGGAGCAGATGGTCAACAAAATAAGAAATGGAAGGTGATCTAAGATATCTCTAGCATCAGGAATGCCATTTTCTCATTTGTGTGTCTAGAATTTTTTTAAAAACAACCATGTAAGTAGCTAATTTAGAGAAGAAAATGGATAACCATTTAGTTTTCACAGTAATATATGCGTATTTGTGTGTGTATATTCCAACTTTTAGTTATTCAAATATTTATCATTATTCCAATCAACACATAGGAAAATAGAAGTTGACCACTGTGTACATGCCAGGGAGTTCTCTAACAATATGCAGTATACAAGATTTGCCCCACTTACTACAAACACAGTGCATAGGGGTACAAATGTTCACCAGGTCATCACCCCACTGAACATGTACTCAGTCCTCTACTCAGATACTTGAGTTCCTCCTCTGAAAATAAAAGAACAGCATTACCTGCTTTTCAAATTTAGTTGGAATTTTATTTCAGTGACATTTAAATAGAATGGCTATGAAATATTTAGCACCATGCTTGACACTTGAATTTTATGAGTCCTTGAAAAAAATCTTGCCTATTATTATTTATGTTCATTTAGATAAGTACTTTGTGATTGCTTACCAAAGAAATCTGAGTAGATTGCAAGGGAGGTGTGTACTTGGGGACACAAGTTTCCCTCCTGAGTGTCATCTGTTGAGAGTATTAACTGGTTGGGATAATATCTTACATCTTCAAATATGAAAATGGAATGTTAAGGACTAATGAAGTGAGAAAATACTTTTGCTGATTGAAAAAAATAAAATAAAAACAGAGATAAGATACAGAGAAAGTAGATTGAGTTGAAAACTGCTCCAGGTGACCATGCGGAGGCTGGGAAGCACCAGGTGGCCTTGCTTAGTCTCATTTTGTCCTATGCACCACAGCAAGTATTTAAATGGTTTTAAATATAGCCAGTGACATGGAACAATATGTTTATCTTTGTTTTTATAAATATTGCTGTGACTGACACATGAAAAATGTAGATTAGAGAAAACAAGACAGTATTCTTTTAGAACCCTTGAAAATCTTGGTGCGAATCAAAATAAGAAATTCCCATAGATATAATAAGGTAAGGATTATAGAGATGGAAGAGTAAAAAATATAAAAGAGAAATTTCTGAATTATCAGTGGCAGGACCTCAGAGAGAGAGAGAGAGAGATCCTGTTTTTTCTGATAGATACAGATATATTTCACAGATAAGGAATCTTGAAAGTGAATCAGGGTTACACAATCTTAAATTTATCTTTGTTCATGAAGCGCTTATATGCCCTTCAGATACTCAAGAACACATGTCAAATGCACATCTGAATTCACGCATCTGGACTGCCACAGATGCTGCTGAGCTGGAGTGTAAATTTAAGAATTATTGGCACACTGGTAGCAATAGGTTATGGGGCAGAAGAAATTTGTTTAGAAAACAAGCACAACTTAGAACACCAAGAAAAAAAGAGCTAAGGACCTTGCCTTGAGGAACTTATTAACAAAAGAGGTAATGATCCTGAAAAAAATAGAATCAATAGAACATAAAAATAGAGTTTTATTTTAAAGAATGACTTACAAATTGTGGAGTCTTGGTCAGTGAGTCCAAAATCTGATAGAGAGGCTAGCAGGTTGGAAACTCAGGGAAGAGTTGAAATTGGAGTCCAGAAGCAGGATTGGTAAACCTGGAAAAGTCAGCACTGTCCATGAGCACAAAGACTATCTGCTGGAATATTCTTTCTTGCCTGGAGAGACAGAGATCAGCCTTTCAGTCTGTTCAGGATTTCATCAACTTTAATGAGGCTCGCTGGCATTATGAACAGAAATCTTCTTACTGAAAGCAGTTCCCAACTCCTTTAATATTTTCAAGAGTGAAAATATTGAGTAATAAAGATGCTCAGACTCAGAGTTGGAAATAGAAAAATGTATCGAAAAGTAGGAAAGAACTCCCCAGCTGGTGAATGGAGCTAGTCCCATGCCTCTGATGAAGGCTGAGTCCCAAACTCTCAAAGAAACTCAGACAAACTAGTAAGGAAATGCCCTGTCAAGATTGGGATGAGGAGGCCGAAGAGGTAACACAATGGTAGAGTGCTTGCTTTGCATAGCCAACCCAGGCTTGAGCCCCAGCACTTCATAGAATGCTCTGAGCATCGCTAAGAGTGACTCCAAAGTGCTGAGCCAGAAGTGGCCCTTGAAGATCACCATATGTGGGCCCCAAACAGAACAAAGGTTGGATGAGAGTAAGAAAATAAGGTCATGGCACTGTTGTTGGTGGGAGACGTTACTCCTACCAGCAAAGGAGTAGGTTCCCTGGTAGCTTGTGTGAAGTAGGGAGGAGAGAGGCAGTGGCCTCAAGACGGGACCCTGCTGCTTCCCTCTATACCCACCTGCACACTGGCAAAATGCCTGGGAGCTTTAGGCATGACAGGACTCTGCTCTGAGCACCTGCACAGTATAGATCTGATGTCTTGTCAGACCACACCTGAGTTCTGCTTGCTCTGCCCATGGGAGATGATTCTTGCCACCTGATTTTTCTGGGAGGAATCCAGGCTGAAGCAAGGAATTTTTCTTTGCAGAAAAGGGAAGTCAGTTCTAAATATGACCCAGGCTTTTCCATTGCCTACCTTCTCAGAAATGAATTTCAGGAGGAAGTGATTATAGATGTTAAACAAATTTATTTGGGAAACAAAGGGAGGGAAAGAGAGAGAGAGATGATCAAGAGACAACTCAAGTTTATCAAGAGTAGAAATGTCAGAATGACTTTTGGGGGAAGGTTAAATATGGACTTTTCCATAACTGCCTTCGTTCCAAATTCTTGGTACAAGAAGAAATTCTGGGACCTTTTCTAGAGAAAATCACTGAACTTCTAATGTTCCATTCTTGATTCCTGACCTCAACCACTGATGCCTCTCCACCCAGGCCTGTCCTCTCAAAGAGCTATTTGTGCCCTGTGACTAGAATTCTGTAGCTCAGTGGTTTTCAGGCGCATTTGTTTCAAAGGCCTTCATGCCTTTGGGCTGATATATATATATATATTTTTTTTTTCAACATACATTTCCAGAACCTCCCTAACTTTCTGCCTGAAACAGTAGTGAAGGAGACCTAGAGAAGGGACAGTGATCAGGAAGGAGGTGCCTTTAGCATACTTGAATACTGGTCATCAACATAGTTTTAAATTGTGATCAATAAACTACGCAAAACCAATAATGCTTCACGTTCAGAGGTATGATTCCAGACCTCAGAATTCTGATGTAGCATCATATATAAAAGTCAATGCAAAGTCACAGACCACAACACAAATTGTGTGTCTTCCTCACACCAGGTACCTCACAGGTCAGCACATTCATTATTGCTTAAAAGAGCCCCGCAAGTAAGTGTTTACACACTCACCTGACAGTTAGGAAATGAAGCTCAAGAGAGAAGGAAATAGAGAACAAGACAGGTGCCAGTTGCAATAAGCAGGATACAAGATAGTCCATTTAGTCACAGTGAGCAACACAAAATGCAGTTGGTTCTATTTCTAAAGTCTGAGCACACGGTCAGTTGGAAACACTCGGGGTACGCTGGCACTGAGGTACCAGCCCCTGTTGCCCTCAGTTCTCTCTGGCCAGGGAACCAGATTGGTTTGGATTGCACATGACAGTGGAGGTGGGAGACTGTCTGAGCTAAATGAACTTAAACCACTCCAGCTATGGGCAATGATGGACTGAGGAGCAGAGAACTGGGCACATTGTCTGCAAATGATGCTTGCCCTGATGCTCTCTCTGGCCACAGACAGCAGTTCCCCGCATCCATGGCTGCTGCCCAGAAGTTTGCTTTGCTAATGCTGTGTTTGTGAATAGACTTGAATGTGCTCTATTCAGAGTCTTTCTCACACTGTACTTTAACCACTAAACAGGCTGGACTGGAGACCAGAATCTTAGTGCAATTCCTAAGTTTAAAAAATAAATACATAAAAGTGACAGAGGCGAAGAGTTCCCACAGGCAGGCGATGGAATTAGAGTAGATCAGAGTAGTCTCTCTTGGGATTTTGTGGCAAGTATTCACAGCACATTTCTCTAAAACTTGTGGAAACATGGAGGGATCCTGGAGCCTAGTAATGATTTCTCCACAAAACAAAGCTGTCACAGCCCGGAGTAGACTCTACCTTTCCTGTCCTGCCTCCAAGCTTCACTTGTTCTTGACTTAGAGAATATTTGATTAACTAAGGGCTTATTTTCTCCTCACAGTTCAACAAATATTAATTCAGCTGTGTGCAAGACCCTTAGCTTCTCACCAAACTGTGACTTCTAATGCAAACTTCTCTCTCTGACATCCAGGTCAGAGCCAGAAAGTTGTGAGTGCTCTATAGCAGTTGCTAATAAATGATCACAAACTATGTAGTTTCAGGTATTGGGAACTACCCTATGACATGAAATAAATTCTTCTTCCCCAAGAAAATTTAACTGAGATTCCACAAATGACTTTTCATATGTTTTCTAATAGCACAAAATACCCTTCAGACCATAGTGAAATAAACATAACATACAATGAACTACCTTATAAATTAATGAACACCACACAGTTGAAAAGAAATGGATTATTGGCGTTTGAAATGACCAGGAATATGGTAGGTAGAGGTAAGACATTTCTGAGGATCTTACCATCGTTGTTCCTAATTATTTTTCCTATACAGTGCATATAAGAGATTAATTTCCTTTGGGGCATTCACTCCCAACAGGTGAACTAAAATATGCCCATGCCTGTATCTCTGAGTTAAGTAAATCAGAAGGTAAATGAATAAAACCAATGTCTTTAAAGCAATAAACTTGCTCTATTATAAGAAACTGAAGCCCAGTAATATCTTTCATTTATTACTTACCATGCACTAAGTAGTATCCTATGAACTTTGCCACTATAACCCTGTTAGACCTAGGAATATTTGTGCACTTGGATCTTTATTTTTGCAGATTAGGAAACAGACTGAGAGAATGTTTCCAAGACTGGTATATGTCTGGGACTGGATTCCAGGTACTCACACTCTTGCTGTCTCCAAAATCAACAGACCCAAATTTCAGCACTTGTTGTCTATTATATATTTTCTATGATATCCTCACAATCTACTTTTATAGAAAACCTTTCTTTTTTGACCAAAAGTATAGTAGTGCTTCTAGCAAAACTAACATTTACTCCACTTTTCTATATTTATTTGAGCTACCTCAGGTCTTATAAAGCAATGAAGTGATAAACCATCTCTTACTGTGTATAATTACATTCCACAGATTTAATCTGTTATTTTGTACAAATCATTTCTCATATTAAATCCATTAATATTGTCTTTAATTATGATATTATACTAATTTCTGTTTTATATTACATCAATGTCATAGGATCTAATGTAATATTTAGACCAAGTGTTATATATTTAATTGGAGCAAGAGAGAAAACCATTAATTTGGCCCCATTCATTTATTCTCAGACTTTATGGGCCTCTTTTTCCCCTTTCCTTTCCCTTTCTGAGATTTGCTTGATGTTTTCCCTTTGCCTCTGTTGGATTTCTTCTCTGGACTGCATTCCATCTCTTCCCTCAGCTGAGACTCCAGCCTTGACTTACTTATGTATAATGATGATATGATCTGGGACAATAGTCCTTAGAAGTGTAGGAAGAAGAGGTGAAAAAAAGGCAGAAGTGGTAGTACAGCAGGTAGGGTCCTTGCCTTGCACACGGCTGATCCTTGCACGAGGGATTGATTCCCCGAATTCGTTGTGGTTCCCCATGCACTGCCAGGAGTAATTTCTGAATGCAGAGCCAAGAGTAACCCTGAGCACCACTGGATGTGGCCATAAAAATAAAAAAATTAAAAAGGGAAAAAACGAAAGAGGGAGGGTGAAAATCTGAAAAATAAATGTCAGGGAAAGAAGATAATAGGAAGGATACAAATCCAAAGTAGTGAAGTAAAGGAGAATAACTAGAGTGGGCAAGGAGAGAGACCCCAGACGATAAGAGAATAGGATAAGGAGAATCTAGAAATCACCGTCAAACTCTTACAGAAGAGAAGCAAAGGGGAGGAAGCATCTAGGATGCCCTGGTCATTTTCTGTGAAGGAGAACTGTACAAAAAAAGAAAAACACAACCTTTCCAGCCAAGCTGTGGTATTGCTGCAGTTATTCTGCCAACAGCCAGCCAGATCATTTCCGCTTCAGCTTTTACCACCTATATCTAGAAGTCATGCCCCATTGACCAACCATTGACCAGTCCCTCTGGCTCATTTTCCCTGGCTTTGGATATAAGTGTCATACTGTTTGTTTGCTTTTTATATCCCACAAATAAATGCAGTCATTCTATATCTGTCCCTCTTCTTCTGACTCATTTCACTCAGCATGATACTTTCCAAGTCTATCCATTTATAGGCAAATTTCATAACCTCATTTTTCCTAACAGCTGTGTAGTATTCTATTGTGTAGATGTACCATAGTTTCTTTATCCATACATTTGTTCTCAGGCATTCAGGTTGTTTCCAGCTTCTGGCTATTTTGACTAGTGCTGCGGTGAACATAGAAGTGCAGATGATGTTTTTGCTGTGTGTTTTTGGGCTTCCATCATATATTGCCAGAAGTATAGTAGTTAAGATAGAGGAGAATCCATTATGATAATACTAGCTAGAAATGAGAAATGATCACTCTGGGCAAGAATTTAGCATTGAAAGCAGGTAAAGGGATATACATGATAACCTTTCAGCATCTGTATTGCAAACCATAATGCCCAAAGTGAGAGAGAGAGAGAGAGAGAGAGAGAGAGAGAGAGAGAGAGAGAGAGAGAGAAGAGAGGTTCCTGCCAAAGAGGCAAGCCTAGGGTGGGGGGTGTCTTCAAGAGATAAAAGGGAAACTGGAGACCTGGTGCTGGAAAATTACACTGGTGGAGGGTTGGGTATTGGAACATTGTATGACTGAAACACAATCATGAACAATTTTGTAATGCTCTATCTCATGATGATTCAATTTAAAAAAAAAAAAGTAGTTCTTCCCCAGGGAAATGCCTTCCAAGGCTAACCAAAAGTGAATTTCCTTCAAACCTGTTCATTGTAACAACCTCCTAAACGACAAACCTACTCCCACAGACCAGAGGTCAAGTGGTAGTAGCATGTAGGCCACTGGGAAAACATACAATTGTCCAGATTCAAATGAAAGAAATTAAGGGTCAATTATGCAAAGCTAATAAACAAATAAATAAATCAATAAATGCATCAGTTAGGGGTGAAAATCAGTTTATGTGCCTTTTCTAGACTTCAGTTTCAATTGAGGACTTTCCCACTATGTTAAACCATGAATATTGAGGCATATTTTTCTACATGTTTGAAGATGATGCTACCAGTAATGAGTATCCTGGATGCTCGTGGATTGAATTGAACAGAGTAGCACATGTCTGGTCATCTCCTATGTGCACGGAGGATTGAAACTAGCTGTCTGAAAGTACATACTATTGAAACAAAGAATTTGACAGAAAAATAAACGAGCACGTCTTGGCCAGTAGTTTCGTAAACAATTGATTTATCACTTTGATTTTCAATTAACAAAGCAAAAGTTCAATCGATTGTACTAAAAACACACACGTCGTCTAATAGATTCACTAGCTGGACTCTGCAGCGTGAGTGCTAGTCAAAGAAGTGGTTTGGGAGACATGGAGCTTAGACTCTGATGGGCTCCACAATACACCCCTGAAGAACCTAAACCAGGACACTCTCACATACCCCAAGGTTTAGTGACACTGAAATGATAGAACATAGGCAGAGATAAGTTTGCACACCAGAAAGGACACTACAAATTCTGTTTTTACTAACAACTGGTCACGTAACTCTGAAGCCAAAAATCTTTGAATCCGTCCTTTGAAATTCAGACTCTGTATTTGATAAACTAGCATATGGGAACCCTCCCATGTATTGCAAATTCTGTCCCAATTCTGAATCACACTTTCTAATAGTTTTCAGCAGTGCCCTCTATTCTAATTTAATTCAGCAGCACCACTGAAGATGATAAACCCAGCTAGAGTAGTAGTTAATAGAAAGTCTCTTTTAAATGAAGTGCATCTGCTATGACATCTGTTCAAAATCCATGGAGAGGATTCAATGTTCATAAACAAATTGAATAATTACTATGTAATTACAGTATAAATTGTGCAGTTACTGATCTTCTCTCAGAATTTTTATCGTTTGAAATACTCAATATTAAAACCACCTGGGTTCTTACAGAATTGTACAAATATTCTTCAAGTGGTTAATACAAGGTCTTGAGCTAAACATCTGAGGCCCCAAAAAGAATATTATCTCTAGAAGAAAGTGTTATAGGGGACAGAAATGAAAGTGTGGACGAGATGTTAATAGAGTGTGAGGAAAGAAGAGAACTATCGAAGACAAATTACCTAAGTGCTTTCTGAGTTTTTTTTTTCATTAAACCTGTGAAATCGCTAAACCTCACAGGAGGAAGGGATAACAGCAATGCAGGATTTTACCTATTCCATATAGAGCTTATCACTGATAATACCTATGTAAATATTGGGAAACCTTACTATTTGTAAAGAATAAAGGTATTGATCATTTGAAAGATATCTAATAGAACTTTATAGCAATGCAGATATATAGAATTTGTGAAAACAGATCTAATGCTTTTCCAAATGGCTTCAAAACATAGGCAAATCACCTCTTCAAAATTAATTTATTTTTCATTATTTAAATGAATTAAAACTTGGTTTACACTATACTTTAATATTTATGGTATATCTTTACATCTTGATAAACATATTTGCCACAACTTACACACCACCAGTACCATTCAACACTTTCAACTTTCTACCATTCAACTCTGCACTCTCTGCCTATTCTTTTAAACTTCTTCCCTCTCCCCCACTATTTGATACGGCAGCCACCATATTTTTCTTGATCTAACGACTATTTTCATTCCATTTCATTAGTTCATTTGCTTTTAAAAATATTCTACATGAGTGAAAATAGCCAGTAGTTGTTTTTCTCTTTCCTTATTTCTCTTAATGTAATTATCTCAAGTTCCATCCATTTTCTCACACATCGAAAAATTTTTTCCTCCTACTACTTTCCTTACCTTTTCTCCATCCTCTTCTTTCCTTCTCCTTCCTCATCCTTCTCCCCTTCTCCTCCTCTTTTTCGCCTCCTCCTCCTCTTTCTCTTTTTCTCCCCCTTCTTTATTCTCCTCCTTCTACTTTATCTCCTCCTCTTCTATCTTCATTTTCTCCTCCTCCTCCTCTACCTCCTCCTCTTTCTCATTCATGTGTAATCTAAAAAAAACACCCTATTATAACTTTTGTAGGTTTTTTTGTTTTTTTTTTTTGTTTTGCTGTAAGCATTGTATAACACTGTTTGATATACCTGGTGCTACACTACACCAATCTTTTTGGTGAATATGTAAATATGCTCTCCATTTATTTTCTGTATATCAGTACATTTCCAGGCTGACAACAGATTAGTAGTCAACCTGGAAATGTACTGATGTACAGAAAATAAATGAATTTTCTATATAATTGAAGGTCTTGAGTTTATATTCTGTCTCTTCTTAAGAGCAGTTGAGGTGAGCCATATAAAGCTGCTGATAGTCAGCCATTTGTAGCTATATGAGCAGTAATTTCCTGTCTAAACCAAAAGGAATTGGAAAGTGTCTTAAATACTTTAGGCCTCAGTTCTCTTATTGCTCAAAAGGAGGTCAATTATTTGAGAATTAGAATTAATATTTTAAAATGTTGATAATCAGCACTTACATAAGCACTTAGAAAGTTTTTATGGCAGAAGAAATATGAAAGCCTTGGTTACCCAGAGACAGCAGTAAGCAGTACCATTGCCATATCCCAGTGATAGGGATAAAATTAAGCCGATGGTGTGAACAACAAGTTGTGGAAGTATCCCATTATGGCTATTATCTATTTAAAATACAAGTTCCACTAAATGTTTAAAGTTGGCAGTATTATTAAAATGAGAAGACACCTCTTAAACAAAATCATTTGCTACTACTGTATAAATAGGTCCAGTCTCTAAGCCAGAATCATATGTCACACACCCACTTTCAACAGTCTAATAGCTTATTAAAATCAGTTACTATGTAATTACATTAGATTTTAATGACATAGTACTTTTCCAGGCATATATGCTCCCCCACAGCCTCCCAAAGGTAAATTCCATTTAGGAGTAAGAGCCATATTACAAAAATAAGGTTTAAAACATGCGCTTAAAGTAGCCAGGCACTTTGTCTGCTCATTTCCCTAGTGGGAGGAGCAGCTGCACTAGCAGCATCAAAACATCAGAGTCTTCAGTGGGGCAAGAGCCAGCATCATTAGTCAGTTTGCCAAGCAGAGACAAGAATCAAGTTCAGTGGAGCAGAAAGGTCCCTGCCTCTGTAGAACTGATGGAGGAAAGGAACGCGATTGGGTTTTTAAGGGAGTAAGTAGAGGGTGATGTATAATTTCACCACTCCTCACTAAACATTCACGTCTATCAGAGATAGACATCTTAGAATACACATTATGCAAATGATAGTGGCAGTTTGGCATTTAAGGTAGTCTCCTGCCAGAGTTGACTCCCTCTGTTATCTTTGAAAAGCAAAATAAACATGTCCTCCTTCCCCTCGTTGGTTTTCTTATTCTTGAAACATAGTTTTCTCCTAGAGCTTAGAGGCTAACTTCTATGGCAGATGGTCACATCTACTTGCAGAAATTATGAGCTCGATATTGCTAGACTAAGAAATAAACAAGAAAAAAAATGCATACACCAATGACTCCTGCAGGTCTCACAGTGAAGATTTCAAGGAAATTCCAGTCCTTAAAGATACATAGAAAGATCTTGAGGATGGCTTTTTGCCAGCCAAGTTGGATAGCAAGTAACTCAAAGGTAGTTATTACCTAATTGGCTCACTAAAAATTAATGCTGGGCAACAATGGAACAATCACAAACATTGTCAAATCTTTTCAATAATTGAGTGGTCCTGCCTTCATGTGATGAGAGGAAAAAGGAAAGGAGCTCATCTAGCTTTACATAAACTCTACAAAAAAGAGTTTATTTGATTATTTCCCACCAAGTTAATATAAAATTAGAAAATGCATGCTGAAATGATAGAAGTTCATAGTCTGGACATAAGAAGATGCCTTATTTTAAGGGGACGTGATCAAATCATTCTACAAGTTCCCAAAGGAAATTTTAAAAATCTCTCTTCACACACCTAAGATACCTTCACATATAATGTTTTGATTTATCCCTGGGTAAATACTTATCTTAGGTCATCTATTAAGACATTTTAGTATGGAAATAGATACTTTAAGAAAGAAATTAGAGTTTTAATTTAAACAAACTATTTTTACTTTTGTATAAGTGAAGATATTAAGCTCTACTTCAGAATGAATATTTTCTTTAAAAATACTTTGCTGGGAAAAATAGTATGTGTCGTACTCCACTTCAAAGTCACTGTCTAACATGGGTGATAACGAAAAAATAAATAGAATTAGTTCAGGGAGTTGACATCCCTATAGGCCAAGGGAACTTTATATCTATTCAAGTGAGAAGGAGCCTTTGTTTCACATCATGAGAAAATAGTGCATCTGTCTTATACATAAGCATTTATGTCAAAGAAAAAACTTAAGTTTCAGGTGCATAAATATGTGGGCCAAATCGAGCCTAGATTTTTCTTTATAAATGTCATCCCTGTCTGAATAACAATCTTCTTAATGTGTGACCTTATAAATGGCTTAATGTGGGGAGGTAGAGAAAGACTCATTTATCCTATCCTTGAAAAACCAGAATGTAGTCTCTTTCCCAGAAAAATAAGTCTCAGAATCAAAGACTAAACTTCTATTTTTAAATCCACAGGTTCTTCCACAAACCTGTAAAATCTCTACATATTTTCTCCTCTAAATGTGTTAATGAAGTTTGTAAACTTAGCATGCTTTTAAACACATTAAAGTTATGCTGTACTTATATACTGTCATTTCACTGAGAGTGACAACTCAATAAATATTTCTCAGTGCCTCCTGAACAGCTGTTTAAAAAAACTCCACACAGTGTTAGAACAAGATAGATGGATCAATTCATGAGCTTTACCTTTATGCCCCCGAACAGGTAGATTGTTGTGCTTTGATCACACTTGACATCTGATTGTATTCTTATGTGAAAGAAATCCAGAATTAGAGGTTTTTTTTCAGGTGGCTTTAGGATAAGAAAGATGATAGTACTAAACCTCCAGTTTTGCAAAATTCCTCAAAATTCCTCACTGTGGCAATCATCTGTTGTTCACAAACACCATCATCTCGTTGTTCAGCGATTTGCTCAAGCGGACCCAGTAACGTCTCCATTGTGAGACCTGTTGTTACTGTTTTTGGCATATCGAATACCTCAAAATTCCTCACTATTATTGAAATTATATGAATATTCTTTCACATTTTCTTGTTAGCAAAGCTGGCCACAGTGGCATTACTTCCCTTGCCTGAGCAGCTTTGCAAAATGTGCAAATGAAACATATGAGCCATCTAATGAGCACCCAAGGCCTAATCCAGCCCCCCCCTTCTCCTCACAGGGAGTGAGAGGCAGTGCCAAGCCATTTCTGTCCAGCAGCAACAGAGCAATGTTCCTAATTAGGAAAGTGAAATGTCCCAGACAGAGATACAAGAATGATTACAGTGACTATAGATTTTTGAGACTCTGTGTTTGCTGCCAAGAGAATATCAGGAAGAAAGGGAAAAGTAGTAAACTATAGAAAATAAGAATGCAAGACTACTATAGATTATGGTAGGTTTTCTCTACCATGGTTTTTCCTTTAAAATTAATTATCAGGGTCTAAGAGATCACTCCGGGGTTAAGGTGACTGCCTTGTGTTCCCCACACTTCATGGTCCCCAAGAATCTCTGGGAGTAATCACTGAGCTCCACTAGGTATGAGCCAAATGCCTAAAAGTAAATAAAGTAAAATGCAATTTTTAAGGAATAAATAAAATGGTGGTGGGAAGAGGGGCGGGGTAGAGATGTAGTACAAGAGGTAAAGCACTTGCATTCTTAGCTGCAAACCCAGATTATATCCCTAAGTACCACCAGAAGTGATCCCTAGAAGCATCAGGAGTAAATCCTGAGCACTGCTCTGTGTGGCCCAGAGGGCAGGAAGGAAGGAAGGAAGGAAGGAAGGAAGGAAGGAAGGAAGGAAGGAAGGAAGGAAGGAAGGAAGGAAGGAAGGAAGGAAGGAAGAAGGAAGGAAGGAAGGAAGGAAGGAAGGAAGGAAGGAAGGAAGGAAGGAAGGAAGGAAGGAAGGAAGGAAGGAAGGAAGGAAGGAAGGAAGGGAGGAAGGAAGGGAGGGAGGGAGGGAGGGAAGGAAGGGAGGGAGGGAGGGAGAGAGGGAAGGAGGGAGGGAGGGAGGGAGGGAGGAAGGAAGGGGGGAAGGGAGGGAGGAAGGAAGGAAGGAAGGAAGGAAGGAAGGAAGGAAGGAAGGAAGGAAGGAAGGAAGGAAGGAAGGAAGGAACGAAGGAGGAAGGAAGGAAGGAAGGAAGGAAGGGAGGGAAGGAGGGAGGGAGGGAGGGAGGGAGGGAGGGAGGGAGGGAGGGAGGGAGGAAGGAAGGGGGGAAGGGAGGAAGGAAGGGGGGAAGGGAGGAAGGAAGGAGGGAAGGGAGGAAGGGAGGGAGGGAGGAAGGAAGGGGGGAAGGAAGGAAGGAAGGAAGGAAGGAAGGAAGGAAGGAAGGAAGGAAGGAAGGAAGGAAGGAAGGAAGGAAGGAAGGAAGGAAGGAAGGAAGGAAGGAAGGGAGGAAAGGAGTCTTATTTTATTTTTCTTTATTTTTACTGAAGCATCAGTAACTTTTAATTTGTCTTAATTCAGTTTTAAAACACTTGAAGGAAACTCCAGTTGTGCAGTCACCCAGTTAGCTGGAGCTTCTTATGAACATCTGAATAGAGTGTGGTATGGTGCAAATGTTGACGAAATTAAAAAGACAAAGGGATTAAAATTTGTTCCCTATACAGAATATATAAAGATGTATATTATTACAACAGTTACTTTGCACAGGGACTAATAGTGACTTATTTTATCACATCATCTGTAAAACAGTTAAAACAATAGTCAAAACAAAACCAAAACACTGTAGGCCTCTCCAGTTTTTTAGAACTGAGTTTGAGTTGCAAATTCTGAAGGAAAGCAGCACCACTTGGTTAATCCACGTTGGTTCCTGGCCAGTACTACTCGCCTGCCTGTCCCATCTGCCTCTTCCCTACGTCCATCCACACTAAGCAATGAATTCATCTTCATGACTCAAGTACACTTTCATGTCATTTACTTCATCAGTTACACTGTTCTGAACTAAGCTACAGACTTCTTTTCTTTAGACTTCTTTCTTTAGAGGACAACAATATGTTCATCAATTTATACTCAGGAATTAACACAGTGCCTGCATATAATAGAGACAATATGTAATAGCATCTTTTTACTCATAACTTATATTAAAATTTAAATATATGTAGGGCTGGAGTGGTAGTACAGAGGGTGGCTCTTTGCCTTGCATGCAGCCAATCCAGGTTTGATCCCCAACATCTTCTGTTTTCCTGAGCTCTTCCAAGAGTGATTCCCGAGTGCAGATCCAGGAGTAAGCCCTGTGTGCAGCCAGGTGTGACACCAAACAAAATTAGATATATGTATTATTTTGTTATTGAAATTGGTAATAATGATATTTATGAAGCACTGCTTTTAAAAATTAATATGCTTTCCTCATAAATATTGATTTTATTTTCCTACATAAGAAGCAAACACACTTTATTCTCATCTTTCAACCAAAGAAATGATTGTAGTACACTAGTATAATTAGTAATTGGCAGAATTTGAATCCACTTATACCTCTGAGAATGCTAGCAGAGTAAACTTGGCAGGAACAAGGAAGCCTGTTAGATCAAATATCCACCAGCTAAAGATGGCTACATAAATGAAATGCTGCAGTCATGGAAAACAAAGTAACATGAGAGTAGATAAAAGCATGCAAAGGTGTGTTGCCAAGTGAGAATATAGCACATGAGAATGGTTTTGCATGATACCACACCAATTAGAGTTTTTTAATACTTCAGAGTATTGCATGCGGATACATGTGTCTTAGTAAATGCATTACAAATTACTGACAAATTCCTGGAACTGAAGAAAATAAAACTTAGTAGTTACAAACTTTCATGAAGGCATTTAACATTTAGAAATAACCAAAGTCATCCTAATAGGTCTAATTTCCTTTATACAAAGTATTTCTTTAAGGTTCTTTGTTAGTTACAGAAACTGAAATGAAAAGAAAAAATATTTTATCCTCACAAGACAGAGAAACCTGGCCCATTAGACTCCTTTGTTTCTTGCTTGACCAGATGCCCAGAAAATTTTCTAAATTCTTCTGACTTTCCAATAGGAACCCTCAGTTCTTGTCAGTTGCCCAAATCATAATTGAAGTTGACTCATGGGACAGACTAGCAAATCAAAATGTTGATTTTAATCACTTAACTGTCTCCGTGGTGTAAGTGATATGGCCAATCATTCCAAAGCAAATTCAAGATAAATAATCTAGAAAACTTCAAACAAAACAGGATACTGTCTCAGATTCCTAAAGACCCTCAGATTCCATACTATTCTCAATCCAAGAACCACAGAAGGGTTGACAGTGCTATTCTATGGATATAAACCATAAATTGCAGGTTTCAATTGCTTGTATTGTTCCTCTGAAATATTAGCTGCTCAGGGAATAAGTTGTTTCGCAGATTGATGAACGTGGTTGGGAAGTTATGACCCTCAGTAGCGCCAGGAGTATGATTTCAGGGACTGTAAGCAGCAGATCATTGTTGGTGCCTTTGTTCTGTGACACTGCAGTTGAGATATGTGAAGTTTCTAGGACAAGGCTTCGTGGAACCAAGACTCTATCATCTGTTCTAATATTCACCTCACTGCTGTCTCTGAAAATGCCAACAGAAATCTTGGAGTGAGCAGGAAGCCTGTTAGACTGAATATCCACCAGTGAAGGGTGATTGCATAAATGAAATATGGCAGTAATCAAAAGCAAAGTGGTACAAGAGTAGGTAATAGCATGAAATCGTGTGAATTATGCTTGCTAAGTGGGAGGAAAAAGCACATAAGAATGTGTACCCAACACTATCCTACATTTCATAAATGAAAATAAAAATTCAAATAGAGAACATATCTACACTTGCTTGTCAATTGTGCTTTTATTCACTTGATATGGTTATGAATGATTTTTATTTCCTTCTTGCTTATTTTTGTTCTCAAAATGTTGTCTTGAGTGTGTATGGTTTTTATTACTTAAAAATCATCTCAAGTGCAATAAAACCTTAAAATATAATTAAAAAAAGAAAAGTTATAACTAAAAGCATGCCTATCAAGGTAGCAGGTTGTGGATGGAGGTGGGTGGGAGAAAATTCTGGAATTCAGGTGGAGAGTAAAAGACACTTGTATTGGGATTGGTGTTGTAAAGGTGTTGTATTGGGATTGGTGTATGTCTAAAACCGAACTATGAATAACTTTATAGATCATTGTGTTTTAATAAAACAAAAATTAAAATTTAAAAAGTTAAAAGAATCATGAATAAGGAAATATTAATCACACAAGAAATTTATAAAATATAGACTCTACTAGATCTTGTTTACCCAATAAATTAATCAAAAGACGGCCTATCTTTCTTTAAAACCCCTTCTTTTGAGACACACAAAGAAATGCCATTTAAAAATGTGACTTTACTCATTTTGTATGAGTTTCAAAAGCATAGACATGGACAGTCTTTACTCTAAATATCAAAACATCCAAAAACTCCTACAGAAACAAAATCCTATTAACTGGGTCTTATCAGTTTTGAAATTTTCAAAGGGATAGATCATATAAAAGACTCTGAGCAATTCTACCACAAATAAATCTAAAGAACGTCAATTTAGCCCAATATTTCTTCCCATTAGTATCTTACCATGCAAGTTAATAGGATATCAGAATATAATCTAAGTATAAGCCAGCACTTTAAAAAGCTTCTTTAAAACCACATGAATACATTACTCCTATTGCACATTCACCTATTTGCCTAGTTGTCTGCTCAAGTAGAAGATAAATGATGAGACTGATTTCTGACAGTTGCACCCTGAACCATGCCCTAGAGTTCTCCAGGGACTCAGAAGTGTTGACAACTTCCTGTTAGTCTTCTGGGACTGGGATATTCCCATGTGAGCATAAAGTCATTTATTGCTGTTGTGCTTATTTATTCCATTATTTTTTATCCAATTCCTGTTACCCTCGAATGCAAATTATCCTTAATTTGAAACCTTTTAAACTTGAGACATATGATCTCTATAAATAATTTTCCAGCATCCTATGACCAACCTAACAATCACTCTGAAGAGAGTTTGCAGCAAGTTAAATGTTGTCAATGAAGTTTCAGGGGCTCCAAGCTTTTCAGTGTATATGATCTGATCAGAGGCACTGATGTGACATGAGGTGAAGCATCTCATTAAAGAATTTCATAGAATAATACGGCACAGAAGCTGCTGCAAATAATGACTGTGGCTATGGTAACCCAAGGTGAAAAGCACTATTTGCATCACTTTAGCACTCCTTAGAGATCCAATTTACACGTGTTACTGCTATAACTGGACAAGATGGATGTAATCACAAATGACCCACCACAATAGCAGGGCAGATAACTTATTTAGAAATCAGTTTGTAAAATCGTTTAGGAAAAAATAATTCAAAGATTTGACAGTTGACAGTTGGTAAAAAACTTTGAAAAATGTTCACATGGAAACATTTAGATTCTATTTTTTATTTCCTGAATTCCTTATTAAAACTAAATTATAATGTATATGCATGCACATGTGTATGTATATGTTGTCTTCCACAGAAGTACCGTATTTTATCCAAAATAAGCTTATTTTTAATCTAGAAACAACATAACAAAGTTATGAGTTCAGGAATTAAATCAGAGGTATATATTTACCTTGAATGACATAGTGAAAAAAGCCAGATACGGGAAATACCAACTTTGTTGTGCCTTTCGAGAAGACCACAAAAATACTTGTTTTAATAACATCTATTTTTCTGTGATGTCTTAGCAAAAGGTTCTTTTTGATGCTACAATTGAAGGACAGATTACTGTTTATGGCTATCGAGAAGCCATTTACTCTATAATTATTTATTCATCAACTACAATATTTTTTCACTGTGCTGTTGTGCTTTGGCACAGTGATAAGATAGGCAGAATAATGCAGGTAATAAAAATAATGATAAAGCTAGATGAACTCTTTGCCCTTACAGAGCTTACAATTTATCAGAGAGATAAAGCTGAGGAAAACAGCCTATTGATTGAGGGGTTTTTCCATTTGGCATAAAGAAACAATCAACCTGAAGTACAATCAATGGTAAAGTTATGAAAATAGATCAAAGGTGAAGAAATGATGGAGGTGAAGTAGAGAAAAAAATGACTCATGAGCAATGACTCCATTTGCCTTCTCAATTTAACTACATTCTACAATGAATTAAATATACTCCGGTATGGACAACTCCGTATTCCTCAAATAAATCAAATAATTTAGCTCCTTCATCATTGCAGATGCTTTCACCTTTATACTTGCATGTCTTTTCCTACAAAAGTTTTTTTTCTATTGAAGTATCTCCACTAATTTATTTTAAATTTGAGACCCTAGTCAAATGTGACCTCTTTCATGAATCTAGCCCAACCACCTCTATTAAAATGACTATTTAAGATATAGCAGCATAGTTCTAATCATTCCTTATTTCTTCTCACAAGTATTAGAGTTAACATATCAATAATCTCCATACCAATGGGGAGCTTGTATTTTAGTATTTATTTTTAATATGACATTTATGTATTTCATTGTAGGACTGACTAATACAATGAATAAGAGTAAGCAAAATCAAAGTGCTTCCTTTTCAGTGCCATAAAGTTCTTCAGATTTGAGATTAGGCACATGTATAATACCAGGTATAATTACATTTGTAAAATGAAAACATATTTTTTTTAAAACAGCTTTTATTTATTTATTTCTTTTTTTGGGTTACACCTGGCAATGCACATGGGTTACTCCTGGCAGTGCTCAGGGGATCATATGGGATGCTGGGAATCGAACCCGGGTCGGCCGCGTGCAAGGCAAATGCCCTACCTACTGTGCTATTGCTCCAGCCCCAAATGAAAACATTTTTAAAACAATACACTTGGTTTAAAATATATTTCCACCGACTTTTAAATGACAGATGTATCATTTTCTGTGAATTCACCTAGAAACAAGAATTTCTCCAAAGACATAATCAGTTGTCTTCTAGGGCATCTTGCCCTGAGCAAGATCACAAGAAGGCCAAGTAACACTCAACCAAAAGGCACAATTTTTTTTAATGGAATCACTGTGAGATACAGTTACAAAACTTTCATGATTGAGTTTCAGACATACAATGATCAAACACCCAGCCTCCTACCAGTGTACATTTTTCACCACAGATGTCCCCAGCATCCCTCCCACCACCCCTCCCTACCCCACCCCATCCTCTATGGTAGATAATTTCCTTTTTCTACTTTCAGCACACATCTCCCATCTCGAGCAATACTTCCAACCATCATTGGCTTAATGATCCCTTCTCTATCACAGCTGCCTTCTCCCTCAGCTCATGAGACATGCTTCCATCCGTGAAACAATCCTCCTGACCCTTGTCTCTATGGTCCTTGGGTATAAGTCTCATGTTATTTTATATTCTACAAATGATTGCGTTTGTTCTATGTCTGTCTTTCTTTCTGATTCATTTAACTTAGCATGATAATCTCCATATACTTCCACTTATGAGCAAATTTCATGATTTCATCTTTCCTAACAGCTACATATTATTCCATTGTGTAGATGTACCAAAGTTTCTTTAACCAGTCGTCTGTTCTTGGGCACTCAGGTTGTTTCCAGATTTTGGCTATTGTGAACAATGCTGCAGTGAACATACAAGTGCAGGTATAATTTCTACTGTGCTTTTTTGCATCCCCATTATTTACTCCCAGAAGTGGTATTTCTGGGTCATATGGAAGCTCAATTTCTAGTTTCTTGAGGAATACCCATTTTGCTTTCCAGAAAGACTGAATCAGTTGGAAATCCCAACAAGAATGAAAGAGAATCCATTTTTCCTTCCATCTGCGATAGCACTCATTGTTCTTGTTCTTTTTGATGTGTGCTAGTCTCTGTGGTATAATATAATATCTCATTATTGTTTTCAGTTGCATCTCCCTGATGATTAGTGATGTGGAGCATTTTTTCATGTGCCTTTTGCCCATTTATATTTATTTTTTGAGGAAGTTTATGTTCATTTCTTCTTCCCATTTTTTGATGGGGTTGGAGGATTTTTTCTTGTACAGTTCTACTAATGTCTTGTATATCCTGCATATTAATACCTTATCTGATGGGTATTGGGTAAATAATTTTTTCCATTCCGTGGGCTCTCTCTGTATTTTGGTCACTGTTTCCTTTGAGGTGCAGAAGCTTCTTAGTTTAATGTAATCCCATTTGTTTATGTTTGTTTCCACATTTTTGGTCAGTGGTGTTTCATCCTTAAAGATCCTTTTAGCTTCTATGTCATGTTGGGTTCTACCTACATTTTCCTCCATGTGCCTTATGGATTCAGATCTGATATTGAGGTCTTTAATCTACTTTGATATGACTTTTACACCTGGTGATAGACAGAGGCCTGAGTTAATTTGTTTTTTGCAGGTAGATGTCCAGTTTTCCAAGCAATATTGGTTGAAGAGCATTTCCTTGCTCCACTTCAAAAGGCACATTTCATACAATCTTAGATCACATAGAGGAAAAATTCGAATTTTTAAATATATTCTTCAGTTAAAAAAATTGCTACTCACATGGCCAATGTTATGTGGCATTTTCCAAGATGAGTATAGAAAGCATAGACTTTTTCTATTTTTGTCCTTGTTTTGGGGCCAAACCCGGGGACTACTCAGAGGCCACTTCTGGTGTGGTGCTTAAGGTTTGTTTCTGTCTAGGCTTTGAATTGCTAGGGATCAAACCTAAGCTTCTCACTTACAAAGTATGTGCACTAGCCCTTTGAACTCTCTTCCCAGCCCCTGGACTTATTTTTTGATGGTTGGTCATTCTCTCAACCAATGCTTACATCTCCTATAAATTATAATAACACAAATATGACAGTATGACTCTAATAACACCTTAAAAATTGCCACTGCACTGTACTGCATTGTCATCCCCTTGTTCATTGATTTGCTCATGCAGGCACCAGTAACGTCTCCATTGGGAGACTTGTTGTTACTGTTTTTGGCATATCGAGTACGCCATGAGTCACTTGCCAAGCTCTGCCACTTGAGCGGGATACTCTCGGTAACTTGCCGGGCTCTCTGAGAGGGACAGAGGAATCGAACGCAGGTTGTCTGCATGCAAGGCAAATGCACTACCCGCTGTGTTATCGCTCCAGTCCATAGATTACCATATACATCAAAATCAACTTGAAAATTAGCTCATCATCTCTTTTTATTCTTAGAGCATGTGTATGACTTGGGGTCTTTATTGCAAACAACAAACTCCACTCTACCATATTAAGGAAGAAGGAAGTTGCTGAAAAGCACTCTGTTGTTCATGGAATCTGCGGTGGCAGGGGGAGGGGAGAGATACATGACCCAGATTTGGTTCCTAACCAGTCAGAGCTGCATGGCCATGATTACTTAGCCAGAACTGCCTGGCAATTCTTTGCAACTGTTTGAGAATTGCATTTCTTTGCTTTTACTGCCTCTACTCACAACAGTGACTTTCACATTCAGAAGATGAAACTTTATCACAGTGGCTTCAGAAGTGCCAGGCACCACTGTTGTCCTGTGTGCACTCTGTAAATCCAAAGAGCAGAAAGTAGCTGCCATCTTGTATTGCTCACTGCCCATCTGTGTCTTTCCCAGAGGCATCTGAGTGGTGGAAGCTCAGTCATCTATCTTTATCCCAGTTGTAATGAGACCTCGGAAATTTAATTTTGGGCTTAAGTTTCTTTCACAACTGTCTCATTTCTGGAAGAAATGCCAAAAGGGGATTGGAATAGGAAATCAGCTGAATTCCAAACAATGCCGTAAGTGCAGAAATCACTTGACTACAGTCACATAGTTAGAAAGCGGCAGATCCTCTGATGATAACTCTTACGTTCTTCCCAAGATAAAGTGGTTGTTTCATGATGAGAGAGATGAGTTACCCATCTACCTTCACAAATTAATGAAAATGGTAGGATCAACAGCTTCCTTTGCACTTACAATTTCCTGTACTCCAAGAATCATTATGGGTTTGATTTTCTAGATATCTTAATGCTATAAAGGGAGAAACCAGTCTCGTGAATGTGGAGGAGACCATTCCTTCTCTATTTCTCACCTAAAATGATAAATGACACATCAAAGGCATGAAACTAAGGATTTCAGGACTGGAAAACCTCTGAGACACAGTATGAAGCGCAGCACGTTTAAGTTCATTTTCCCCACCTCTCACATCATTCCATGGATTAGTAAAGGAAAATTTAAACACACCCCCAATTTTTTAATCTACCATTTGAAAATAAAATGCAAACTATAGCATATTATTACATTGCAATTTATGACTTTTGTTAGACTCCAGGTCTAAGAATTCACTACCATATCCTATGGATCAGGGTTGCTTACTATCTCTAGGACCATTTCCTCTATACAATGGGTACATAGATACCTACTTCTTATTGTTGTTAGTAAAATTCTGAGTAATCTGGGAAGCATTTTATATAGTCTTCACAAATCAAAAGTATTGTTAACTAAGATATGGTTTAAAATGTTATTTAAAATAACAAATGTTTAGTCTTTAACAAGTTTCAATGATGTGCTACAATAATCTACTCAACCATTAAAATTGCTATACTTTTGGGGCTGGAGAGATAGCACAGCGTGTAGGGTGTTTGCCTTGCACACAGTCGACTCGGGTTCGATTCCCAGCATCCCATATGGTCCCCTGAGCACCACCAGGGGTAATTACTGAGTGCACAGCCAGGAGTGACCCTGTGTTTCACCAGGTGTGACCCAAAAAGCAAAAAAAAAAATTGTTATACTTTTGACTGAAAAGATATGTTAGAGAATGGAAAATAAAATATTTTTTAATTTCAGATCATTTTACAGCTATTTGACTACACATTTTAAATTTTATTTGTTCAGAGGCCACCCAGCAGTGTTTAGGAGCTAGTCCTAAGTCACTCCTCATGGTGTTCAAAGGGCATGAGGTGCTGGGACTGAACCCAGGCCTCCCACATGCATACATGAGCTCATACTATTAAGATATCTCTCTTAGTCAGTTCTCTGTGTGTTTTGGTTTTTTTTTATATTTATTGTTTTTTTTAAAAAAAAAATAAAAGACCATTTTCCATTGGTGGTGAAAAATGGGCACTGGTGAAGGGATGGGTACTGGACCATTGTATGACTGAAATGCAAGTACGAAAGTTTTTAGGCCTATAACTGTACCTCATGGTGATTCACTAATAAAAAATTAAAAATAAAAAAAGTTTAAAAAAAAGCTATATCCCCTTTATAAGTGATCTCTTTCCAATTATACTTAGAGACCATTTCAGACTTCTACTTTCACAGACTCACGAACTTCTGATGGAGTTTTAAAAATTATGTAATAAGGTGTAGGGAAAGTGCAGAGCTTTAAAACTTGGAGAAAAATCCTTTGTGCCATTTATCCATCTGGGACCCACTGAAAAGGTGACTCCTAGAATGCAGTTTTGAAACAAAATATAACCTTCCAATTTCATGGAAAGCTTCACTAATGGGCCAAGTAAAAGCCCTCTTGAAATGGATTGTGTAGCATTTTAACAGTATACAAAAGCACTGAAGATTTTTTTTTTTTTATGTTTCGTTCTCACAAATGAGACCCTACCAAGGTGCCTGTTAAATTTGTCTATGATTCAAGACCCATGCTTTAAAAAAATTGATTCAGAGACTGTGTTCTGAAGTAAATTTTCCACGGACAAAAAGAAAGTAGAAAATAGAAGGAAAATAAGCCTCTCCCTTCTGTGATGGGAATTTATCCTGTCTGAAAGAAAAGAACAGTGCTAAGAAACAGAAAGAAATTGAGAGCCCAAATGTCAGAACCATCTAGCCAAGGAACAAGGTTGGAAAGGTGCTAAAAGGGTGTTTCCAAAAGTGAGTTAGCCTGCAGACAGATGAGGAGGGAGAATTGAGGTCCGATTTAGTCATTGAAAAGTACAGGCAGGGATAGAGAGATAGTACAGCTGGTAAAGGCCATGCCTCGCACCCTACGAGCCCGGGTTCAATCTTCAGTACCCCACAGAGCCCTCCAATCCCTGCTAGGACCGATTCCTGAGCAGAGAGCCAGAATTAATCCCTAGTACCACTGTTTTTTTCCCAGCCCCCCAAAAGAAAAGAAATAATGAAAATAAAAGTCCAGGCAGAGGAAAGGTGGTGTGAATAAAACACAAAGGTGCAGGAGTCTTGTGAGGAGACTGTCAGAGAGAATGGGAAGCAGGATTTTACTCAGAATGGCCCTGGAGATTGTGTCAGTGGATTTCAAGAGATAAGTAGGGAAGGACAGGGGGAAATGCAGGAGAGATGCACATTTAGGGGCCTTGGCTATGAAGTTACAGTAGTGAAGAAGGGTGGGGGTGGATATGGTAGTCATTTCAGGTGATGCCAGATCAAGAGAAGGCTTTGTTATTGTTTTGTGTATCTTTTTCTAAGCAAAGGAAGGCAAGCATTTCTTTTTTGTTTTTGTGTTTTCTCTCACCATCCCCCAACACTTCAACCCCACCCCCAGCCTCCTTCTATGAGAGGCACTTTTCAAGGAGTTACTTGATTCTTCCGTCCTCATTCATTGATACCACTGAATTCATTTGTTGCTTTTTTATAGCAAATTTTCAATCTGTTTTATTATAGTTTTGGTGGGCTGGAGTGACAGCACTGCAAGTAGGGTGCTTGCCTTGCACGAGGCCGGCCCAGGTTCGATTCCTCTGCCCCTCTTGGAGAGCCCGGCAAGCTACTGACAGTATCTCGCCCCACATAGCAGCACCTGGCAAGCTACCCGTGGCATAATTGATATTCCAAAAACAGTAAACTGGTGCCCGCTCGAGCAAATTGATGAGTAACGGGATGACAGTAACAGTGACCTCTATTATAGTTTTGGTAATATGGTTATAAGAGTAACATTTTTTTGTTTTGTTTTTTAATTTTTTATTAGTGAATCACCATGAGGTACAGTTACAGACTTACAAACTTTTGTGCTTGCATTTCAGTCATACAGTGGTCAAGTGCTCATCCCTCCACCAGTGCCCATTTTCTACCACCAATGGTCCCAGCTTCCCTCCCACCACCCCCACTCTGTCCTCCCCCCACCCTACTCCACCTCTGTGGCAGTGCATTCCCTTTTGCTCTCTCTCCTTTTGGGTGTTGTGGTTTGCAGTAGAGGTATTAAGTGACCATTAAGTAAGGGTGTTAGGAGGGCCCGTTCGGGATGGGAGATGAGGGCTGAAAGTAGATTATAGATCAAACATGTTGTTTTGGTTTTTGTTTTGTTTTGTTTTTATGTAAGAGAACTGCTTTTTAGTCAGCCATTAATTAAGCTGATTGATTTGGGCATGAACTCCACATTACTTTTTTATTTTATTTTTATTTTATTTTTTAAAAAAACAACAAATATGTGTTTTCTTTTTTTTTCTTTTTTTTCTTTTTTTTTAAATAATTTATTTATTTTTAATTAGAGAATCACCGTGAGGGTACAGTTACAGATTTATACACTTTTGTGCTTATACTTCCCTCATACAAAGTTCGGGAACCCATCCCTTCACCAGTGCCCATTCTCCACCACCCGTAAACCCAGCGTCCCTCCCACCCTCCCCAATCCCATCTCCCCCCCACCCCACCCTGCCACTGTGGCAGGGCATTCCCTTCCGTTCTCTCTCTCTAATTAGCTGTTGTGGTTTGCAATAAAGGTGTTGAGTGGCCGCTGTGCTCAGTCTCTAGCCCTCATTCAGCCCGCAACTCCCTTCCCCCACATGGCCTTCAACTACAAGGTAGTTGGTGATCGCTTCTCTGAGTTGCCCTTTCCCCGGAACGTGAGGCCAGCCTCGAAGCCATGGGGTCAACCTCCTGGTACTTATTTCTATGGTTCTTGGGTATTAGTCTCCCACTCTGATATTCTATATACCATAGATGAGTGCAGTCTTTCTATGTCTGTCTCTCTCTTTCTGACTCATTTCACTCAGCATGAAACTTTTCATGCCCATCCACTTAACTACAAAATTCTTGACTTCCTTTTTTCTAACAGCTGCATAGTATTCCATTGTATAGATGTACCAAAGTTTCCTCAACCAGTCATCCGTTTTGGGGCATTCGGGTTTTTTCCAGATTCTGGCTATTGTAAACAGTGCTGCGATGAACATACATGTGCAGATGTTGTTTCGATTGTACTTTTTTGCCTCTCTGGGATATATTCCCAGCAGTGGTATTGCTGGGTCAAATGGGAGCTCAACCTCTAGTTTTCTGAGAATCGTCCATACTGTTTTCCAAAAGGGCTGAACTAGCCGGCATTCCCACCAGCAGTGTAGAAGGGTCCCTTTCTCCCCACATCCTCTCCAACAGCGGTTGCTTTTGTTCTTTTGGATGTGTGCCAGTCTCTGTGGTGTGAGGTGGTATCTCATGGTTGTTTTGATCTGCATCTCTCTGATGATTAAAGGATATTTACACAATACCCATCAGATAAGGGGTTGATATCAATGGTATATAAAGCACTGGTTGAACTCTACAAAAAGAAAACATCCAACCCCATCAAAAAATGGGGCGAAGAAATGAACAGAAACTTTACCAAGGAAGAAATACGAATGGCCAAAAGGCACATGAAAAAGTCCACATTACTTTTTTAAAATGTAACTGGATATCCGTGAGATAGACCATTACAAAGCTGTTCATAATTGGGTTTCAGTCATACAATGATCCAGCACCCATTGCTCCACTAGTGCACATCTCCCACCACCAATGTCCCCTGTTTCCTCCCACCACCTCCAAACCCTACCCTTCCCCCAGCCTCCCTCTATGGCAGGTACTTCCCTTCTTGCTCTCTCTTTCCTTTTCCTTTTATGCATTATAGTTTGCAATACATGTGATGAAAGGTCATGATGTTTGTTCAGGGCATTCAGTATTTTTATCAGGATAGTAAAGTTGAAGTAGCTTAACAATTGGGTGGAAGCTTTGGGGTGTGAGTGTGACTGCCGTCCTGAGACTATGGAGTTAAGCCGGAGGTATGGCAGTGATTTTGGATTGCAGAAGCAAGTGGCTGCTGGGGGCTCTGTTTGGGTGGGCCCCAGCCAACCCTCCCCCCTCCGATATGCCCCAGTTTATTCAGCCATGCACAGATACGAGCTTAACTGAAGTTTTTGATCTCTTTCTAGATTTATTTATTGGACTCTAAAGCAAGGCCAGTAGTAGAGCTCACAGTGGAGTTGGTTCATGGGCATGACTGCCAGTGCTTCCATGAGTATTGGGAAGTTGGGCGAACATAGCCCACTCCAACTCTGAGAAAGCCTGAAGATTTCAGTATTTCAGTTACAAAACCTGCATACCAGAATTTTCAGCAGATTATATCTTGGTGAGGTCCATCCTGAGCTGGTGGAGTCAGGCCGGGGGTATGGTAGCAATTTTGAGTTGTGGAAGCAAGTAGCTTCTGGGGACTCTGCTTGGACAGGCACGGGCCAACTTGCCCCCCTCTAACATACCCCAGTTTGTTCAGCCATGCACAGGTCTGAGATTAACTGTGGCTTTTGATCTTTTTTGAGATTTATCTATGGGTCTCTTTGACCTATATTTGACCTTATTTATTGACCTAAATTAAGTTTAATAAATGACCTTTATGGCTAAGATGGAGGTGGTTTGTGGGCATTGCTCCTACATGCCTAACTTTTGGCTGTTTAATTTCTTGGTAAACTTGATCCCAAGTTGTTGGAGTCTGGCCAATGGCACAGCAGCAATTTTGGGGTGTCAGGAAGCCTGAAGGCATCATCAGGCTGCTGATGCACTCACCCCACAGGTACAAGGTTGACTTGCTGGCAGCACCATACCTCCGAAATCATTTTTAGAGATTAAAGAGCATGCACAAGGGATGGATTAATTAGAATGCCACATAGAGGATGAGTCTTGTGAAACTAAACTCCTGAAAATTAGAATGTGTTATAAATAAATGTTCTCTGAATAAAAATCAACATTAAAATAAAATAGAGAAACCTTGGAAATAATAGACTAAAACAATAATAGGGGAATGATTAAGTAAATGCAATCACCCCTTGGTAACTATAGGAGATAAATTGCAGGACCTCTCTAGATACCAAAATCTGAGAGCTGCTCAAATGCCTTTTTTAAAATGGTGTAGTGTTTACATACAGTGTATGCACATACTTCTGTATGTTTAAATCATCTCTAGAATACTTGTACTAACTCACTCATTGTAAGCGGTCTATAAACAGTTATCACACTGTGGTTGTTTATAGAATAGAAACAATAAAAAAATCTGTCCATGTTTAGTATCTATGCAACCATTGTGGAACGAATTACAAGTATGCATTCTCCATCATGGTGGAATGGAAGAGAAAAAAAAAACATGTGCATAAAGATTGTAAGGATAAATTCATTCAATCAACTATTAGCAAGTAGTAAAAAGGATTCATTAAGTGTGTTGAGAAAACATGACGTAGTGAAACAATTTCTGATTTGTGAGGAATTATGCAATTTTAGAACAGAAATTTTCAGGGGGGAAACTGTTTCCAAAGAGATTTCATGGCCTGAAATGAGTTTCTGTTGACTGTCAATTCTGTGCTTTGTCTGGAACCCGAGACTGCTTCCGCCTCTTTGGTTGTCTTTAGCCAACTTCAATATATAAAATCACAGGAGTATTCACTGGGGAATTTGTAAAGTGGGGAAGAGAGAATAGGGAAAGGATATAGGTAAGAGCTTTGAATGGCAAAAGTCATGGGACAGATTAGTACCTAAAACCCTACCAAAGGAATCTAGTTATAGGAATCCATGCTATCTTGAAAAAACATCTAGTAGCTGTGTAAAGTGCTTTGTCATCCTGAATTTAAGGCTGAATACTGGCAGGTTTGGTCTCTATCAGAATAGAATGAGAAATTTTAGAAGAGAGGAAGTTATGAGAGTGTGTATAAATATAAATCTCAAGCATAAAACTGAGTCTTGTGAGAGGAAAATTGAACAAGAATTTGGTAAATAGTTTTGTGCGGTGTGATGCTGGGAACTGATGCAGATGGGAACTGAAGACCCAGCATAGATGGTTGAGAAAGAAGCAAAGCAGCATTTTCTGCTAATGATTTATAAAGTTGATTCTAATACTAAAAGTTAAATAATCTGAGTGGTTAAATGATAATGAACTTTGTAATATAGAAATAGGAGAGGAAAAAATGATGGATCTCATTTTAGCTTTGCCTTATGTGTAATCACCTCACTGTGGAGCTGTGTAAGCTCCTTTCTCGGGTTGTGTAAACACCTTTTAGCCAGTGACGCTAGGAGTGATCACACATTAACAGACACTCAATTAACAGACGCTCTCTGGACGGCTCTCTCCTGCCACCTGCATTTGGGGAGCTGCTTCCCCACCTGGGTCGGCCGTTACAATAGGCAGACAAAGGAGGAAAGAAGGCCAAACTGGTTGGTGATCAGTTGCCATTTATTCCAGCTCTTGCCTCTCCCACACTCTCTCCACAATGCTCTCTACAACTCTCTGCCCCCAACTCTGTTCTACCCTCTCCCACTTGCAACTCTGTCCCTCCTCGCTTTGCCTTCAGCTCCCACTCTTGAACTCAAACTCTCCATCTCTCACCACTCTCTGCAGCCACCACTTTTGCTAACCACCACTTTTCTCTAACCACCCCTCCCAAACCACGCTTCTTCCCCTTACCCCCAAGCCCAATCAACATGCTTTCCAAGCCTTCCTGATCACATGCAGCCCACAAGGGCAAAACAGCACTTACGGTGTGTTTCTCCTCTCCTTAGATCCGTAACTTAATTAACATCTTAATTCTACTTCCTAATATTTTCCATTCTGTATGGAAACAGTAAAAGACACAATTAAGCTTGTAGGATGACTCTCCTGGGGACATCTCGCTACAGACTCAGACTACAGTGCTCAAGCCAAATTAATCATTCCTAACCCTAGCAGGATCCAAATCTAGTTATTACTTTTTTGGATCATGACAGAATTTGTTATTGACCATGCTCTTAACTTATAGTTAAGCATTATGGCACTTGGCCTGGCCCGTTTCAATGCCAGAGTAGCTCACTGTTTGCCCTGGGTCCATCCAGCCCCTCCTTGGGATCCTGCTTTTGGGGATCTAGAAAGTAAGGGCAACTGAAGCTTAAGTCAAGAGAGCAGATACTAGGAGGTAACATTATCTGGAGTCAGTTAACTCCCAAGTTTCAAACTTATCTTTTTAACGGTCTTCCTGTGTCCATATAAAAAAAAAATAATTGCTCTGAAGTAACTAACTATGCAAAGGACATTAAGGAGAGGAAAAAAACTATTTACAAGTCAGCAGAGTCTGATCAGGAGGCAAAGGTAATTGACAGGTTGGGGGAGCAATCAACAAACCCACGCTCCCTGCGGCCAGGGGGGAAAGGCAAACCAATGTTATCCTGAAGTCTTAGACATCTTTAACATAATCATGGTATAACCATTCTGGACTACCTTAATATAGAGGTCAGTTTTGACTATGAGAATGTTAGTAGGGAGTATTTACAGATCTGCTATCAGTGCCCTCCATGAGATCTGTCCCAAGGGTAGAAGGGGAATTGTCTAGATTTACTTTCTCTATTGTGTTCTTTGGACTGGAACAATCCCACAGCGAGTAGGGCATTTGCCTTTGCACACGGCCAACCTGAGTTCGATTGCTCCGTCCCTCTCGGAAAGCCCGGCAAGCTACCGAGAATATCCTGCCCGTTCGGCAGAGCCTGGCAAGCTACCCGTGGTGTATTCGATATGCCGAAAACAGTTACAACAAGTCTCACAATGGAGACGACGTTACTGGTGCCCAATCGAGCAAATCGATGAACAACAGGACGACTGTGCTACAGTGCAGTGCTATTGTCTTCTTTATTAGCATCCATACACCCATCTTCCAACACATGGGTTTCCCTAGAATCAAGGGTATGCACCTCCTTGCCACTTTTGCTGTCCCCTCACCTGAACACCTCAATGGGTTCACTGCTATATCTTTTATGTTCCCTACACCAGACTAACCCCCTACCCATTGCTCTCTGCCACCTTCTGTCCCACAAAGAGTGAATTTCCTGTGTCCTCTCTAGTGCAATGTCTGATGGTCTGTGAGATTCAGGGGTGCCTCGTCTTCATCAGGAGCTGCAGGACACTCTCCATATCTCGGTCCCTCTGGTTAACTAAATTTTCATCTCAGGAACATCTTCTCTTTTGAGATTTTTGTCCTGCAGAACCTCTAAACCTGGGAGATTGTATGTCTTCAAGGGTTATATTTGAAAATATTTTAATTCTTCATCACATTATTGCCAATAATAATAGCTATGATGACATTTTTAATAACTCGTAATCCTCTTTATTGCTCTTTAGGCATCATAAAGAGGCATGATAGGCATGATAGACATGATAAAATGAAACTGAAAGAGTTTCATGCAAAATGGCCAACCAGAAATAGCATGCTAATTTAACTCTTGCTGAGCATCAGCCAAATGAAAAAACTTCTTTCAAACCAGTTGGTCAAGATGCATTGACTAATCATTATTCATGATATTATTTTATATGCAATCTTCTCTGCATTTGTCTTCTGTCATGTTTATATTAATAGTGCTAATACTTTTGATTCATAGCACTATCCAGCATACAAAGAAATTTCAAACTCAGTATCTACTTTGATCCTAAATAGCCTTGCAAAGTGAAATATTGTCATTTGTACTTGATACATGAGGAAACAAATGATGAAAGATGCATAGAATTCAGAGCTCAAAACTAAAAATTTGGAAGTTGAAGACAGGCCATCCAGTATCATATGAATGCCAACAAGATAATTTTCATTGATATTATAAAATAATTTAGAGAGACTGTATTCAAACAAATTGAAAATGAAAAAAATGCATAGTCTCTTACACTATTAATTTCCTACATGGCACTAATATAATTCTTTTAAATCTGACCTAAAATAATATTACCTCTTGATAATGGTCTGTTTAAGAAAAGCTCCTTAGACCCTGTAAGCATTCTAGATAATAAGCACACTAACATTTTTCTGATTTTGAAAAAAAATCTATTTATATATTACTTCTCTCCCCCACCCCCCCCAAAAAAAATAGGCCTAATGAATGGTCTTTTTTTTGGTACCACGTAGCTCATCAGTTTTAAATCCTCCCAGCTGCTGTTTCTGTTACGAGTATGGCTTTCCTCTCATCCTCTTCCATACCTTTAATAAAACAGCCTGGCATTTCCTTTCCCAGTGGAGAAGACCTCTCAGACCTGAACACACTGTCAGGCTCCCAAGCTTCTGGGATTAAATGAGTGATTTCTCTGCCCATCTTTTAAAAATGATTCTCATACAAAGCAGTCAGGCCACAATATCCATCACTGCAAAGGAAGCCAAGCATTTATTTAAAATAATGAGATAGCCCCATTTTCATTTTTTTCCTGAGAGAACAATTTTTAGCAATATTTAAAGATTCTTTGAATTTTAGAACTTGGGAAACACGTTTATTTGAAGCAAGCTATTGTCTTTCCTTTAGTTTTAAGTGCACTTTCTCTACAATGAAATCAAGTGTCGTTTTCAGAATAGCAAGAACCCTAAGCCCACCTAAAGACTACCTTCTATCAGCTATTCCTATTTCAAGTTGACTGAATTCTTCTGAATTTATAAAGGTTTATAAAGCTCTTTTCTATAAAGTTCAAGGCATAGTGATCTAAAAGAGAAAGTTTCAAATAATTCCTTTCAGATTTGGGGTGGAAATTATTTCAGCTGCCAACTCCTGATGAATATTGCCTTTTGCTTTCCATCAGTCCCTCACTACGAATGATCTGTTGGGTGAGCTCAATTATGAGGTCTCTTTGAAAGGATTCATAATTAAATATTTTAAAAGAAACAAATGAGCTCTTTGTCTTCTGAGGCAGCGGAGTCAGAGCACTTCTACAAGCATTCAGGGGTTTCAACTTCCATGGGGAGAGTGCCTTCGACACCAAGGAGGTTTCTTCCCAAGTAAGATGGAAAGAGAGAGCCAGCTCTCCATGCTTTGGAAGGATAATAAGTTAGAGAGTTGTGTAACATAATGGTTTATGAATTTCTTCCTTCAAGGACCATTATCTAGTGCTAATGGTGCTTTATTTCTTCCTCTCCTGTGCTTATTTAGAGCATAATTACAATAGTGAGAGGAAGGGAGGGAGTTGAGCATCAGGATAACCATTTGCCAAATTAATGCAGCATAGTCGAAAGATTGGCCTTGGGGGCTCATTTATCAATTAGTTCTGTTTGAGATTTGAGTTTTTATATTCCCCCACAGAATGAAGATCCGTTGATTGTACTCACACTCTCTCTAGTTCTGAGGAAAATCACTTGAAATCAGAACATATTTCAGAAAGTATCCCTCTACCCTACTCAGTTTTATGGTATATTATAAAGATGGCTTCTCATAAACTTCAAGAACATTTTGTAAGCACCTGTAGTTACTCCTGTCTCTTCCTTAAATTTCTGTCCTCCTTTTGTTCCTCTTCCTAAAAACTGGTTAAAATTTGTAAATGGGCTTATCTTTCAACATCGTATTTTCAAAGTTATTATGTGGGTTTTAATATTAAAGCTACTTTTGTAATATGGTATGGTGTATAGATCTTCAAAATTGGCTCTGAATAATGGAAATGTGAGAGTTTGAAATGACACGGGAGAATTATTCTTATTCTCTAGAAACTAAGTCAGTCTCTTAAGAACTGTTGGCACCAACCATACAGAAAATGTGCCACAGTTCTGCCTGACTTTCTTAACTAGATTTTCAAAGAAAAAAAATGGCAAGTTCTGCCTGACTTTCTTAACTAGATTTTCAAAGAAAAAAAATGGCAGGACCAACGGATTAGTTTTAACTCTTCCATTTTCTTCTTGTGGTTTTAAAAGTAATTTAATCTAGATTTTTTATGTAAAAATTAACCAAATATTTGAACCATTAATATTTATATTTTATTAATCTTATACTGGTGCTACAAAATGTTTTTAAAACCTCATTTTATGTACTCAAATCAAGAAAATAAGAAGCGAGAAAATAGTCTTGTAGAACAAAATATTCCTTTTTGTTGCTTCCAAGAAAAATATATAGGGGTATAATTATATCTTCTAGAAAAAGATACTTGGAAATTCTTAGTCTGTGTAATTTAGAAGTGACTTTTATCAGAAATAGGAGCTTTATAGAGGTAATCAAAGTAGGTAATTAAACTCTGCCCATTAGGGTAGGTTCTAATCTAAAAGCCTAGATATTATGAATAGAGAAACATACAGGAAGAACATCATAGGAAAATGAAAACAAAAGCTGGTGAGATGCATGTACAATCTGTCAGGAAATCATCAAACATGAGAGAAGTACAGAAGATATTCTCACTTACAGCCCTTAGAAGCAACCAACACAGCCAGAGGTCTTCAGAACTGTGAAATAACATATTTATGTTGTATAAGCTCTCCGGTATGTAGTACCTGGTTAAGGCAGAACTAGCAACTATGTCATAGATGGTCTACATACCTCAGGAAGCTGAGAATACTTGCATGAGTGGGTATGGCTCCCATGGGAATCTTGAATCCGAGAGTCATAGGTTCACGAACAGGGACAGAGGTCCAAGATTAATGTAGGGTCCTAATGTAACCTCAATCTCCAAGAGTTAATCAAGAAACAGAAACTAGTAAAAGACTCAAAAACTGAACCAGAAATGATGAAACAGTTCATTTCCAGTTCAGATATCACCCCATTACTAGGGTACCTACTTTAAAATATCCTTCTTACCCTTCCCACCTCTATTCTCTCTCTCTCATTACACCAGTTAATTTACATTACACTTAATCAATACCTGAAATAGTTATTTTATGAATACCCATGTGTTTATTTTCTACCTTCATGTCCTAGACAACACGCTCTGCTGTCTCAGGTCAGTCTGCAGAAGAGAGACAGGCATCTAACAAATGTTCTCTGCATCTTTGATGAACAAATGAAGAAGATGTGAAAATCCAAGGGAAATCATAACTTGGAGATAGAATTTTCCTTGAGACATCAGAGGGCGAAATCAACCATTCCTAGGAAGCTGGAAAGATTTTCAAGCCAAATTTCCAATTTACACATAGAAAATCATATTAACTTATACTTACCTGAATTATATGTACAGGCACGAACTTGACATCAAACTGCTTACTTCACTTAGGAGATGCTAGGTTTTTCACTTTCAATATGTTTGAATACAGTCTTTCTAAATTATTTTATAATATCAATGTAAATTATCTTGTTGGCATTCATGTTGCATGAACGTTCCTGCGGTCGGAGGCGCTGAGACAAGGGATGCAGAAGAAATGTATGTCATGGAGGGTCTAGGTTCTCTCTGACTCTTAGATGAAGGTAGAGAGCCCCATAATCTCCTTTTATTGATCATGGAAACTCTTAAGATCACAATACAGTCACCAAAGGATTTATAGGAAGAACATGCAAAGTTCTTCTGCATAAGGGAAAACAATGTAAGATCTACATACTGACAACAAACAGGCTTAGTACCTAGGATCTGCATACTGACAACAAACAAGCTAAGTACCTAGGATCTGCATACTGACAACAAACAGGCTTAAGCAGAACCTGGGATCTGTGAGAAAAGGAAAACTGACAATTTTGTTAGAATTTAGGAACTTATTTACTAATTATTTACTTATTTACTAAAAGAATATGTTCAACCTCATCCAAACCACTGGGCTCATCCTGGTAGCTCAGTTCAGTCCCAACACATTAATTTGCTACTAAATGGCCTGTCTTCAACTTCCAAATTTTTTGTCTTGAGCTCTGAATTCTATTCATCTTTCATCATTTGTTTCCCCGTGTATTTACTTGTTCTTAGGAAATTCTTCTGTCCATAGAAAAGAAGAACTTTTGCAATTTGTGGAAACTTTATCAATGTAACAATTTGTGTACTGTTAAATGAAAACTTATATTTTAATTACTCAAAATAATAGAAAATCCACCATGAAATTTTTAGAGAAACTAGTGCTTCTTAAATTGAATGTTCTGCAAATAAGGGAATCTGTGATGAATTTAGGTTCCTGGTGGGAAAATCTTTCATATGTTCAAATTGAATGTTATCTCTTTAGAGGGATTTTGTTTTAATGGAAAATGAAATAATATGTCATCAGTATCTGTACTTGTTGTAGGACTCCTTAAAATAATGGCAAATATTATATATGAAACTTAGTTTTATTGATATAGTATTATGTCTGTTAAGCAGAACTTTTTAAAAAAAAATCTTTTAAAATTCAAAGAACACTCCAGAGAATCTGCTTTGTGATACTCAGCTTCCTCCCCAGAAACTTTCCGCTGATCATTGATTGCTCTTTCATTTCCCAGTGTGGTTCCTTCTTACATTTCAAATCCTCCTTCTGGTGATAATTTCTATTACTCGTCACCATGATGTGATAGTATGCCTACTTTTGCTTTCATATCTAAAAAAGAACAATAGAAATAGCAGTTCTGTGCATGCATGGGCTTCATATGAATTTAGAGAGAAAGATTTAGAAAGTGTTTCTAAACTTCCTCAAGAGTGGTAGCTCCACTTTCTCCCACCCAACGTCTACAGGCTTTAATGTGTCCTTTGTAAAAATCACTTTTGGTGATCATGAACTTCCATCAAACTGGAAAGTGTGCTGTGGGGAAGACCAGAATGAACTTTGAAAAAATTCCAAGATATAGACATCCATCATCAACCTAAGAAAATCAAGGGGACAGAGGGATAGAAAAAGAGTTAAGGCAGCCAGAGGGATCCTACAAGGGTTAATGCACTTACCTGGTATGTAGCTGACCCTAGTTTGATTTTTAGCATATGGATCTCTGAGGACAGGAGTAGCTTGTAAGCACAGCCAGATGTGGCCAGAAATAGCAAAATAATAATAATAATAATAATGTAAAATAAATAAAACTAGTATATAAAAATCAGCATGAGATGTTCCCTGACACCCTGGAATTTCCCATACAAGATTTCATCTCTTTTCCTTCCACCCCTTAAGAAATTTGGGATGGTGATTTCCTTAAGTCACCAGCAGCTGTGTAACAAGTGCTTACTACTTAATCCTTTGAGTTTTCATTCTCTAGTCTGTGAACTGGGGAACACACATCTCTAGTAACACTGCAAAGAATGATTTCTATCAAATGGCATAAGGTACAGCACACTGCATGATATCAAGTGTGCTGCACATATTCATAAATGAAATTTGTGGTAACAGTAATAAAAAGGACCATGTTTGCTAGCTCTCTAGGAAATAATTCTTATTCTTCTATAAGAGGTGTTTATAAATACATAAAATTTATTTATGCTTGCTCCTCTTTCTAATTATTTCCTCCTCTTTGACTCTCTCTAAATTTCCCAAGTATTTGTTTTAATTCAGTACATCTTTTTTTTTTCCCTCCAGAAGATCATCAAACAAAGTATCAATGTATCATGAAGCAAGTTATTACGTACCCTTTTGGGACCTAGATCTATGAGAAAGAAATCTTTAAAACTGGAAAGTAACTTTTTATTGAAATTGCCAGAGAGGACTAGGAGACAGTCAAGTCCTCCATTATTGAGAGAGAGAGAGAGAGAAATAGGGAGAGAGAGGGAAGCTCCTGCCATAGAGGCAGGCTAGGAGGTGAGGGATGGGGTTGATGGGAGGGAAACGAGGGACACTGGTGCTGGGAAATGTACACTGATAGAAGCATGGGTGTTGGAACACTGTAAGACTGAAGGCTAACCATGAACTGCTTTGGAAGGGTCTATCTCACAGTAATTCACTAAAAAAAATAGCTAATTCAATAAAAAAAAAAAGGGACAACGGACTATGAAAACAAACCCTTGTATCTGACTACAGAACTGATGTTGCTAAGAGAGGTGAGGGAGCTGTTAAAGGTTTATAGCATTTTCATAAGGACAGTGCTGAGGGTTTTTGTCACTGTTGTAGACGTGAGTAACTTTTACATGAAAATCATAAACATGAGCATTACTGCTACTGTAAGTTATGTTGCCTCAATAAATTAATATTTTTTAATTTAAGAAAAAAGTCCTCTATTATTCTCTTCAGATTGCAAACATAAATAACTCAGTAAACAGTTCAGAAAGGGTTTCTTTTATTTTTGAATTTTTTAAAATTTTTCTAAATTTTTATTGGATCATTGTAAACAAAGTTGTTTACAATGGTTTATTACATTCGATATTCCAACACCAAACTTACCATCATTACACCTTGCCACCACCATTATTTCCAATTTTCCCAACCACCACACAAGCATGCCCCTAAGTTATTGTTTGTTATGATT